>NC_091110.1:16089807-16400961 GCF_024713975.1 Paralichthys olivaceus | reverse complement strand
TTGGAAGTTGGTTCCATCTCCACTAATGTGGCTATGCCCGATCCATTGGGACCATCCCCGAACTTCTACGACCTTTGGAAATGGTGAAACCACCAAATCTATAAAAAAAAAGTACAAGATATTTTTGAATAACTTTTTTTCTGAAAGTCCTAGAGACTTCTGCATTTCATGATTTATAGAGGGTGGCCTGCCACGCAACCACACCGAATTTCAGCACGTTTTGAGCAAGCAGCGCAGAGTTATTCCAATGAATCCCTAATATGGGTTAGGGTTGCAATTAGGGTTAGGGTTAGGGTTGTGATTAGGGTTCGGGTTAGGGTTGCTATTAGGGTTAGGGTTAGGGATGAATACCCATTGGAGATCAAGATATTCTTCAATAACTTTTTTTCTGTAGGTCATAGAGACTTGGAAGTTGGTTCCATCTCCACTAATGTGGCTATGCCCGATCCATTGGTACCACCCCCGAGCTTCTACGACCTTTGGAAGGGGTAGGGTTAGGGTTGTGATTAGTGTTTGATTTTTTGGTTGTGATTAGGGTTAGGGTTAGGGATGAAAACCTATAGGAGTTCAAGATATTCTTCAATAACTTTTTTTCTGAAGGTCATAGAGACTTGGAAGTTGGTTCCATCTCCACTAATGTGGCTATGCCCGATCCATTGGGACCATCCCCGAACTTCTACGACCTTCGGAAATGGTGAAACCACCAAATCTATAAAAAAAAGTACAAGATATTTTTGAACAACTTTTCTTCTGAAAGTCCTAGAGACTTGTGCATTTCATGATTTATAGAGGGTGGCCTGCCACGCAACCACACCGAATTTCAGCACGTTTCGAGCAAGCAGCGCAGAGTTATTCCAATTAATCCCTAATATGGGTTAGGGTTGCAATTAGGGTTAGGGTTAGGGTTGTGATTAGGGTTAGGGTTAGGGTTGCTATTAGGGTTAGGGTTAGGGTTGCTATTAGGGTTAGGGTTAGGGATGAATACCCATTGGAGATCAAGATATTCTTCAATAACTTTTTTTCTGTAGGTCATAGAGACTTGGAAGTTGGTTCCATCTCCACTAATGTGGCTATGCCCGATCCATTGGTACCACCCCCGAGCTTCTACGACCTTTGGAAGGGGTAGGGTTAGGGTTGTGATTAGTGTTTGATTTTTTGGTTGTGATTAGGGTTAGGGTTAGGGATGAAAACCTATAGGAGTTCAAGATATTCTTCAATAACTTTTTTTCTGAAGGTCATAGAGACTTGAAAGTTGGTTCCATCTCCACTAATGTGGCTATGCCCGATCCATTGGGACCATCCCCGAACTTCTACGACCTTCAGAAATGGTGAAACCACCAAATCTATAAAAAAAAGTACAAGATATTTTTGAATAACTTTTTTTCTGAAAGTCCTAGAGACTTGTGCATTTCATGGTTTATAGAGGGTGGCCTGCCACGCAACCACACCAAATTTCAGCACGTTTCGAGCAAGCAGCGCAGAGTTATTCCAATGAATCCCTAATATGGGTTAGGGTTGCAATTAGGGTTAGGGTTAGTGTTGTGATTAGCGTTAGGGTTAGGGTTGCTATTAGGGTTAGGGTTAGGGATGAATACCCATTGGAGATCAAGATATTCTTCAATAACTTTTTTTCTGTAGGTCATAGAGACTTGGAAGTTGGTTCCATCTCCACTAATGTGGCTATGCCCGATCCATTGGTACCACCCCCGAGCTTCTACGACCTTTGGAAGGGGTAGGGTTAGGGTTGTGATTAGTGTTTGATTTTTTGGTTGTGATTAGGGTTAGGGTTAGGGATGAAAACCTATAGGAGTTCAAGATATTCTTCAATAACTTTTTTTCTGAAGGTCATAGAGACTTGGAAGTTGGTTCCATCTCCACTAATGTGGCTATGCCCGATCCATTGGGACCATCCCCGAACTTCTACGACCTTCGGAAATGGTGAAACCACCAAATCTATAAAAAAAAGTACAAGATATTTTTGAATAACTTTTTTTCTGAAAGTCCTAGAGACTTGTGCATTTCATGGTTTATAGAGGGTGGCCTGCCACGCAACCACACCAAATTTCAGCACGTTTCGAGCAAGCAGCGCAGAGTTATTCCAATTTATCCCTAATATGGGTTAGGGTTGCAATTAGGGTTAGGGTTAGGGTTGTGATTAGGGTTAGGGTTAGGGTTGCTATTAGGGTTAGGGTTAGGGTTGCTATTAGGGTTAGGGTTAGGGATGAATACCCATTGGAGATCAAGATATTCTTCAATAACTTTTTTTCTGTAGGTCATAGAGACTTGGAAGTTGGTTCCATCTCCACTAATGTGGCTATGCCCGATCCATTGGTACCACCCCCGAGCTTCTACGACCTTTGGAAGGGGTAGGGTTAGGGTTGTGATTAGTGTTTGATTTTTTGGTTGTGATTAGGGTTAGGGTTAGGGATGAAAACCTATAGGAGTTCAAGATATTCTTCAATAACTTTTTTTCTGAAGGTCATAGAGACTTGGAAGTTGGTTCCATCTCCACTAATGTGGCTATGCCCGATCCATTGGGACCATCCCCGAACTTCTACGACCTTCGGAAATGGTGAAACCACCAAATCTATAAAAAAAAGTACAAGATATTTTGGAATAACTTTTTTTCTGAAAGTCCTAGAGACTTGTGCATTTCATGGTTTATAGAGGGTGGCCTGCCACGCAACCACACCAAATTTCAGCACGTTTCGAGCAAGCAGCGCAGAGTTATTCCAATTAATCCCTAATATGGGTTAGGGTTGCAATTAGGGTTAGGGTTAGGGTTGTGATTAGGGTTAGGGTTAGGGTTGCTATTAGGGTTAGGGTTAGGGTTGCTATTAGGGTTAGGGTAAGGGATGAATACCCATTGGAGATCAAGATATTCTTCAATAACTTTTTTTCTGTAGGTCATAGAGACTTGGCAGTTGGTTCCATCTCCACTAATGTGGCTATGCCCGATCCATTGGTACCACCCCCGAGCTTCTACGACCTTTGGAAGGGGTAGGGTTAGGGTTGTGATTAGTGTTTGATTTTTTGGTTGTGATTAGGGTTAGGGTTAGGGATGAAAACCTATAGGAGTTCAAGATATTCTTCAATAACTTTTTTTCTGAAGGTCATAGAGACTTGAAAGTTGGTTCCATCTCCACTAATGTGGCTATGCCCGATCCATTGGGACCATCCCCGAACTTCTACGACCTTCGGAAATGGTGAAACCACCAAATCTATAAAAAAAAGTACAAGATATTTTTGAATAACTTTTTTTCTGAAAGTCCTAGAGACTTGTGCATTTCATGGTTTATAGAGGGTGGCCTGCCACGCAACCACACCAAATTTCAGCACGTTTCGAGCAAGCAGCGCAGAGTTATTCCAATTAATCCCTAATATGGGTTAGGGTTGCAATTAGGGTTAGGGTTAGGGTTGTGATTAGGGTTAGGGTTAGGGTTGCTATTAGGGTTAGGGTTAGGGTTGCTATTAGGGTTAGGGTAAGGGATGAATACCCATTGGAGATCAAGATATTCTTCAATAACTTTTTTTCTGTAGGTCATAGAGACTTGGCAGTTGGTTCCATCTCCACTAATGTGGCTATGCCCGATCCATTGGTACCACCCCCGAGCTTCTACGACCTTTGGAAGGGGTAGGGTTAGGGTTGTGATTAGTGTTTGATTTTTTGGTTGTGATTAGGGTTAGGGTTAGGGATGAAAACCTATAGGAGTTCAAGATATTCTTCAATAACTTTTTTTCTGAAGGTCATAGAGACTTGAAAGTTGGTTCCATCTCCACTAATGTGGCTATGCCCGATCCATTGGGACCATCCCCGAACTTCTACGACCTTCGGAAATGGTGAAACCACCAAATCTATAAAAAAAAGTACAAGATATTTTTGAATAACTTTTTTTCTGAAAGTCCTAGAGACTTGTGCATTTCATGGTTTATAGAGGGTGGCCTGCCACGCAACCACACCAAATTTCAGCACGTTTCGAGCAAGCAGCGCAGAGTTATTCCAATGAATCCCTAATATGGGTTAGGGTTGCAATTAGGGTTAGGGTTAGTGTTGTGATTAGCGTTAGGGTTAGGGTTGCTATTAGGGTTAGGGTTAGGGATGAATACCCATTGGAGATCAAGATATTCTTCAATAACTTTTTTTCTGTAGGTCATAGAGACTTGGAAGTTGGTTCCATCTCCACTAATGTGGCTATGCCCGATCCATTGGTACCACCCCCGAGCTTCTACGACCTTTGGAAGGGGTAGGGTTAGGGTTGTGATTAGTGTTTGATTTTTTGGTTGTGATTAGGGTTAGGGTTAGGGATGAAAACCTATAGGAGTTCAAGATATTCTTCAATAACTTTTTTTCTGAAGGTCATAGAGACTTGGAAGTTGGTTCCATCTCTACTAATGTGGCTATGCCCGATCCATTGGGACCATCCCCGAACTTCTACGACCTTCGGAAATGGTGAAACCACCAAATCTATAAAAAAAAGTACAAGATATTTTTGAATAACTTTTTTTCTGAAAGTCCTAGAGACTTGTGCATTTCATGGTTTATAGAGGGTGGCCTGCCACGCAACCACACCAAATTTCAGCACGTTTCGAGCAAGCAGCACAGAGTTATTCCAATTTATCCCTAATATGGGTTAGGGTTGCAATTAGGGTTAGGGTTAGGGTTGTGATTAGGGTTAGGGTTAGGGTTGCTATTAGGGTTAGGGTTAGGGTTGCTATTAGGGTTAGGGTTAGGGATGAATACCCATTGGAGATCAAGATATTCTTCAATAACTTTTTTTCTGTAGGTCATAGAGACTTGGAAGTTGGTTCCATCTCCACTAATGTGGCTATGCCCGATCCATTGGTACCACCCCCGAGCTTCTACGACCTTTGGAAGGGGTAGGGTTAGGGTTGTGATTAGTGTTTGATTTTTTGGTTGTGATTAGGGTTAGGGTTAGGGATGAAAACCTATAGGAGTTCAAGATATTCTTCAATAACTTTTTTTCTGAAGGTCATAGAGACTTGGAAGTTGGTTCCATCTCCACTAATGTGGCTATGCCCGATCCATTGGGACCATCCCCGAACTTCTACGACCTTTGGAAATGGTGAAACCACCAAATCTATAAAAAAAAAGTACAAGATATTTTTGAATAACTTTTTTTCTGAAAGTCCTAGAGACTTCTGCATTTCATGATTTATAGAGGGTGCCCTGCCACGCCACCACACCGAATTTCAGCACGTTTCGAGCAAGCAGCGCAGAGTTATTCCAATTAATCCCTAATATGGGTTAGGGTTGCAATTAGGGTTAGGGTTAGGGTTGCTATTAGGGTTAGGGTTAGGGATGAATACCCATTGGAGATCAAGATATTCTTCAATAACTTTTTTTCTGTAGGTCATAGAGACTTGGAAGTTGGTTCCATCTCCACTAATGTGGCTATGCCCGATCCATTGGTACCACCCCCGAGCTTCTACGACCTTTGGAAGGGGTAGGGTTAGGGTTGTGATTAGTGTTTGATTTTTTGGTTGTGATTAGGGTTAGGGTTAGGGATGAAAACCTATAGGAGTTCAAGATATTCTTCAATAACTTTTTTTCTGAAGGTCATAGAGACTTGGAAGTTGGTTCCATCTCCACTAATGTGGCTATGCCCGATCCATTGGGACCATCCCCGAACTTCTACGACCTTCGGAAATGGTGAAACCACCAAATCTATAAAAAAAAGTACAAGATATTTTTGAACAACTTTTCTTCTGAAAGTCCTAGAGACTTGTGCATTTCATGATTTATAGAGGGTGGCCTGCCACGCAACCACACCGAATTTCAGCACGTTTCGAGCAAGCAGCGCAGAGTTATTCCAATTAATCCCTAATATGGGTTAGGGTTGCAATTAGGGTTAGGGTTAGGGTTGTGATTAGGGTTAGGGTTAGGGTTGCTATTAGGGTTAGGGTTAGGGTTGCTATTAGGGTTAGGGTTAGGGATGAATACCCATTGGAGATCAAGATATTCTTCAATAACTTTTTTTCTGTAGGTCATAGAGACTTGGAAGTTGGTTCCATCTCCACTAATGTGGCTATGCCCGATCCATTGGTACCACCCCCGAGCTTCTACGACCTTTGGAAGGGGTAGGGTTAGGGTTGTGATTAGTGTTTGATTTTTTGGTTGTGATTAGGGTTAGGGTTAGGGATGAAAACCTATAGGAGTTCAAGATATTCTTCAATAACTTTTTTTCTGAAGGTCATAGAGACTTGAAAGTTGGTTCCATCTCCACTAATGTGGCTATGCCCGATCCATTGGGACCATCCCCGAACTTCTACGACCTTCGGAAATGGTGAAACCACCAAATCTATAAAAAAAAGTACAAGATATTTTTGAATAACTTTTTTTCTGAAAGTCCTAGAGACTTGTGCATTTCATGGTTTATAGAGGGTGGCCTGCCACGCAACCACACCAAATTTCAGCACGTTTCGAGCAAGCAGCGCAGAGTTATTCCAATGAATCCCTAATATGGGTTAGGGTTGCAATTAGGGTTAGGGTTAGTGTTGTGATTAGCGTTAGGGTTAGGGTTGCTATTAGGGTTAGGGTTAGGGATGAATACCCATTGGAGATCAAGATATTCTTCAATAACTTTTTTTCTGTAGGTCATAGAGACTTGGAAGTTGGTTCCATCTCCACTAATGTGGCTATGCCCGATCCATTGGTACCACCCCCGAGCTTCTACGACCTTTGGAAGGGGTAGGGTTAGGGTTGTGATTAGTGTTTGATTTTTTGGTTGTGATTAGGGTTAGGGTTAGGGATGAAAACCTATAGGAGTTCAAGATATTCTTCAATAACTTTTTTTCTGAAGGTCATAGAGACTTGGAAGTTGGTTCCATCTCCACTAATGTGGCTATGCCCGATCCATTGGGACCATCCCCGAACTTCTACGACCTTCGGAAATGGTGAAACCACCAAATCTATAAAAAAAAGTACAAGATATTTTTGAATAACTTTTTTTCTGAAAGTCCTAGAGACTTGTGCATTTCATGGTTTATAGAGGGTGGCCTGCCACGCAACCACACCAAATTTCAGCACGTTTCGAGCAAGCAGCGCAGAGTTATTCCAATTTATCCCTAATATGGGTTAGGGTTGCAATTAGGGTTAGGGTTAGGGTTGTGATTAGGGTTAGGGTTAGGGTTGCTATTAGGGTTAGGGTTAGGGTTGCTATTAGGGTTAGGGTTAGGGATGAATACCCATTGGAGATCAAGATATTCTTCAATAACTTTTTTTCTGTAGGTCATAGAGACTTGGAAGTTGGTTCCATCTCCACTAATGTGGCTATGCCCGATCCATTGGTACCACCCCCGAGCTTCTACGACCTTTGGAAGGGGTAGGGTTAGGGTTGTGATTAGTGTTTGATTTTTTGGTTGTGATTAGGGTTAGGGTTAGGGATGAAAACCTATAGGAGTTCAAGATATTCTTCAATAACTTTTTTTCTGAAGGTCATAGAGACTTGGAAGTTGGTTCCATCTCCACTAATGTGGCTATGCCCGATCCATTGGGACCATCCCCGAACTTCTACGACCTTTGGAAATGGTGAAACCACCAAATCTATAAAAAAAAAGTACAAGATATTTTTGAATAACTTTTTTTCTGAAAGTCCTAGAGACTTCTGCATTTCATGATTTATAGAGGGTGCCCTGCCACGCCACCACACCGAATTTCAGCACGTTTCGAGCAAGCAGCGCAGAGTTATTCCAATTAATCCCTAATATGGGTTAGGGTTGCAATTAGGGTTAGGGTTAGGGTTGCTATTAGGGTTAGGGTTAGGGATGAATACCCATTGGAGATCAAGATATTCTTCAATAACTTTTTTTCTGTAGGTCATAGAGACTTGGAAGTTGGTTCCATCTCCACTAATGTGGCTATGCCCGATCCATTGGTACCACCCCCGAGCTTCTACGACCTTTGGAAGGGGTAGGGTTAGGGTTGTGATTAGTGTTTGATTTTTTGGTTGTGATTAGGGTTAGGGTTAGGGATGAAAACCTATAGGAGTTCAAGATATTCTTCAATAACTTTTTTTCTGAAGGTCATAGAGACTTGGAAGTTGGTTCCATCTCCACTAATGTGGCTATGCCCGATCCATTGGGACCATCCCCGAACTTCTACGACCTTCGGAAATGGTGAAACCACCAAATCTATAAAAAAAAGTACAAGATATTTTTGAACAACTTTTCTTCTGAAAGTCCTAGAGACTTGTGCATTTCATGATTTATAGAGGGTGGCCTGCCACGCCACCACACCGAATTTCAGCACGTTTCGAGCAAGCAGCGCAGAGTTATTCCAATTAATCCCTAATATGGGTTAGGGTTGCAATTAGGGTTAGGGTTAGGGTTGTGATTAGGGTTAGGGTTAGGGTTGCAATTAGGGTTAGGGTTAGGGTTGCTATTAGGGTTAGGGTTAGGGTTGCTATTAGGGTTAGGGTTAGGGATGAATACCCATTGGAGATCAAGATATTCTTCAATAATTTTTTTTCTGTAGGTCATAGAGACTTGGAAGTTGGTTCCATCTCCACTAATGTGGCTATGCCCGATCCATTGGTACCACCCCCGAGCTTCTACGACCTTTGGAAGGGGTAGGGTTAGGGTTGTGATTAGTGTTTGATTTTTTGGTTGTGATTAGGGTTAGGGTTAGGGATGAATACCTATAGGAGTTCAAGATATTCTTCAATAACTTTTTTTCTGAAGGTCATAGAGACTTGGAAGTTGGTTCCATCTCCACTAATGTGGCTATGCCCGATCCATTGGGACCATCCCCGAACTTCTACGACCTTTGGAAATGGTGAAACCACCAAATCTATAAAAAAAAAGTACAAGATATTTTTGAATAACTTTTTTTCTGAAAGTCCTAGAGACTTCTGCATTTCATGATTTATAGAGGGTGGCCTGCCACGCAACCACACCGAATTTCAGCACGTTTTGAGCAAGCAGCGCAGAGTTATTCCAATGAATCCCTAATATGGGTTAGGGTTGCAATTAGGGTTAGGGTTAGGGTTGTGATTAGGGTTCGGGTTAGGGTTGCTATTAGGGTTAGGGTTAGGGATGAATACCCATTGGAGATCAAGATATTCTTCAATAACTTTTTTTCTGTAGGTCATAGAGACTTGGAAGTTGGTTCCATCTCCACTAATGTGGCTATGCCCGATCCATTGGTACCACCCCCGAGCTTCTACGACCTTTGGAAGGGGTAGGGTTAGGGTTGTGATTAGTGTTTGATTTTTTGGTTGTGATTAGGGTTAGGGTTAGGGATGAAAACCTATAGGAGTTCAAGATATTCTTCAATAACTTTTTTTCTGAAGGTCATAGAGACTTGGAAGTTGGTTCCATCTCCACTAATGTGGCTATGCCCGATCCATTGGGACCATCCCCGAACTTCTACGACCTTCGGAAATGGTGAAACCACCAAATCTATAAAAAAAAGTACAAGATATTTTTGAACAACTTTTCTTCTGAAAGTCCTAGAGACTTGTGCATTTCATGATTTATAGAGGGTGGCCTGCCACGCAACCACACCGAATTTCAGCACGTTTCGAGCAAGCAGCGCAGAGTTATTCCAATTAATCCCTAATATGGGTTAGGGTTGCAATTAGGGTTAGGGTTAGGGTTGTGATTAGGGTTAGGGTTAGGGTTGCTATTAGGGTTAGGGTTAGGGTTGCTATTAGGGTTAGGGTTAGGGATGAATACCCATTGGAGATCAAGATATTCTTCAATAACTTTTTTTCTGTAGGTCATAGAGACTTGGAAGTTGGTTCCATCTCCACTAATGTGGCTATGCCCGATCCATTGGTACCACCCCCGAGCTTCTACGACCTTTGGAAGGGGTAGGGTTAGGGTTGTGATTAGTGTTTGATTTTTTGGTTGTGATTAGGGTTAGGGTTAGGGATGAAAACCTATAGGAGTTCAAGATATTCTTCAATAACTTTTTTTCTGAAGGTCATAGAGACTTGGAAGTTGGTTCCATCTCCACTAATGTGGCTATGCCCGATCCATTGGGACCATCCCCGAACTTCTACGACCTTTGGAAATGGTGAAACCACCAAATCTATAAAAAAAAGAGTACAAGATATTTTTGAATAACTTTTTTTCTGAAAGTCCTAGAGACTTCTGCATTTTATGATTTATAGAGGGTGGCCTGCCACGCCACCACACCGAATTTCAGCACGTTTCGAGCAAGCAGCGCAGAGTTATTCCAATTAATCCCTAATATGGGTTAGGGTTGCAATTAGGGTTAGGGTTAGGGTTGTGATTAGGGTTAGGGTTAGGGTTGCAATTAGGGTTAGGGTTAGGGTTGCTATTAGGGTTAGGGTTAGGGTTGCTATTAGGGTTAGGGTTAGGGATGAATACCCATTGGAGATCAAGATATTCTTCAATAATTTTTTTTCTGTAGGTCATAGAGACTTGGAAGTTGGTTCCATCTCCACTAATGTGGCTATGCCCGATCCATTGGTACCACCCCCGAGCTTCTACGACCTTTGGAAGGGGTAGGGTTAGGGTTGTGATTAGTGTTTGATTTTTTGGTTGTGATTAGGGTTAGGGTTAGGGATGAATACCTATAGGAGTTCAAGATATTCTTCAATAACTTTTTTTCTGAAGGTCATAGAGACTTGGAAGTTGGTTCCATCTCCACTAATGTGGCTATGCCCGATCCATTGGGACCATCCCCGAACTTCTACGACCTTTGGAAATGGTGAAACCACCAAATCTATAAAAAAAAAGTACAAGATATTTTTGAATAACTTTTTTTCTGAAAGTCCTAGAGACTTCTGCATTTCATGATTTATAGAGGGTGGCCTGCCACGCAACCACACCGAATTTCAGCACGTTTTGAGCAAGCAGCGCAGAGTTATTCCAATGAATCCCTAATATGGGTTAGGGTTGCAATTAGGGTTAGGGTTAGGGTTGTGATTAGGGTTCGGGTTAGGGTTGCTATTAGGGTTAGGGTTAGGGATGAATACCCATTGGAGATCAAGATATTCTTCAATAACTTTTTTTCTGTAGGTCATAGAGACTTGGAAGTTGGTTCCATCTCCACTAATGTGGCTATGCCCGATCCATTGGTACCACCCCCGAGCTTCTACGACCTTTGGAAGGGGTAGGGTTAGGGTTGTGATTAGTGTTTGATTTTTTGGTTGTGATTAGGGTTAGGGTTAGGGATGAAAACCTATAGGAGTTCAAGATATTCTTCAATAACTTTTTTTCTGAAGGTCATAGAGACTTGGAAGTTGGTTCCATCTCCACTAATGTGGCTATGCCCGATCCATTGGGACCATCCCCGAACTTCTACGACCTTTGGAAATGGTGAAACCACCAAATCTATAAAAAAAAAGTACAAGATATTTTTGAATAACTTTTTTTCTGAAAGTCCTAGAGACTTGTGCATTTCATGATTTATAGAGGGTGGCCTGCCACGCCACCACACCGAATTTCAGCACGTTTTGAGCAAGCAGCGCAGAGTTATTCCAATGAATCCCTAATATGGGTTAGGGTTGCAATTAGGGTTAGGGTTAGGGTTGTGATTAGGGTTAGGGTTAGGGTTGCTATTAGGGTTAGGGTTAGGGATGAATACCCATTGGAGATCAAGATATTCTTCAATAACTTTTTTTCTGTAGGTCATAGAGACTTGGAAGTTGGTTGCATCTCCACTAATGTGGCTATGCCCGATCCATTGGTACCATCCCCGAACTTCTACGACCTTTGGAAATGGTGAAACCACCAAATCTATAAAAAAAAAGTACAAGATATTTTTGAATAACTTTTTTTCTGAAAGTCCTAGAGACTTCTGCATTTCATGATTTATAGAGGGTGGCCTGCCACGCAACCACACCGAATTTCAGCACGTTTTGAGCAAGCAGCGCAGAGTTATTCCAATTAATCCCTAATATGGGTTAGGGTTGCAATTAGGGTTAGGGTTAGGGTTGTGATTAGGGTTAGGGTTAGGGTTGCTATTAGGGTTAGGGTTAGGGTTGCTATTAGGGTTAGGGTTAGGGATGAATACCCATTGGAGATCAAGATATTCTTCAATAACTTTTTTTCTGTAGGTCATAGAGACTTGGAAGTTGGTTCCATCTCCACTAATGTGGCTATGCCCGATCCATTGGTACCACCCCGAGCTTCTACGACCTTTGCAAGGGGTAGGGTTAGGGTTGTGATTAGTGTTTGATTTTTTGGTTGTGATTAGGGTTAGGGCTAGGGATGAAAACCTATAGGAGTTCAAGATATTCTTCAATAACTTTTTTTCTGAAGGTCATAGAGACTTGGAAGTTGGTTCCATCTCCACTAATGTGGCTATGCCCGATCCATTGGGACCATCCCCGAACTTCTACGACCTTTGGAAATGGTGAAACCACCAAATCTATAAAAAAAAAGTACAAGATATTTTTGAATAACTTTTTTTCTGAAAGTCCTAGAGACTTCTGCATTTCATGATTTATAGAGGGTGCCCTGCCACGCCACCACACCGAATTTCAGCACGTTTCGAGCAAGCAGCGCAGAGTTATTCCAATTAATCCCTAATATGGGTTAGGGTTGCAATTAGGGTTAGGGTTAGGGTTGCTATTAGGGTTAGGGTTAGGGATGAATACCCATTGGAGATCAAGATATTCTTCAATAACTTTTTTTCTGTAGGTCATAGAGACTTGGAAGTTGGTTCCATCTCCACTAATGTGGCTATGCCCGATCCATTGGTACCACCCCCGAGCTTCTACGACCTTTGGAAGGGGTAGGGTTAGGGTTGTGATTAGTGTTTGATTTTTTGGTTGTGATTAGGGTTAGGGTTAGGGATGAAAACCTATAGGAGTTCAAGATATTCTTCAATAACTTTTTTTCTGAAGGTCATAGAGACTTGGAAGTTGGTTCCATCTCCACTAATGTGGCTATGCCCGATCCATTGGGACCATCCCCGAACTTCTACGACCTTCGGAAATGGTGAAACCACCAAATCTATAAAAAAAAGTACAAGATATTTTTGAATAACTTTTCTTCTGAAAGTCCTAGAGACTTGTGCATTTCATGATTTATAGAGGGTGGCCTGCCACGCAACCACACCGAATTTCAGCACGTTTCGAGCAAGCAGCGCAGAGTTATTCCAATTAATCCCTAATATGGGTTAGGGTTGCAATTAGGGTTAGGGTTGTGATTAGGGTTAGGGTTAGGGTTGCTATTAGGGTTAGGGTTAGGGTTGCTATTAGGGTTAGGGTTAGGGATGAATACCCATTGGAGATCAAGATATTCTTCAATAACTTTTTTTCTGTAGGTCATAGAGACTTGGAAGTTGGTTCCATCTCCACTAATGTGGCTATGCCCGATCCATTGGTACCACCCCCGAGCTTCTACGACCTTTGGAAGGGGTAGGGTTAGGGTTGTGATTAGTGTTTGATTTTTTGGTTGTGATTAGGGTTAGGGTTAGGGATGAAAACCTATAGGAGTTCAAGATATTCTTCAATAACTTTTTTTCTGAAGGTCATAGAGACTTGGAAGTTGGTTCCATCTCCACTAATGTGGCTATGCCCGATCCATTGGGACCATCCCCGAACTTCTACGACCTTTGGAAATGGTGAAACCACCAAATCTATAAAAAAAAGTACAATATATTTTTGAATAACTTTTTTTCTGAAAGTCCTAGAGACTTCTGCATTTCATGATTTATAGAGGGTGGCCTGCCACGCCACCACACCGAATTTCAGCACGTTTCGAGCAAGCAGCGCAGAGTTATTCAAATTAATCCCTAATATGGGTTAGGGTTGCAATTAGGGTTAGGGTTAGGGTTGCTATTAGGGTTAGGGTTAGGGTTGCTATTAGGGTTAGGGTTAGGGATGAATACCCATTGGAGATCAAGATATTCTTCAATAACTTTTTTTCTGTAGGTCATAGAGACTTGGAAGTTGGTTCCATCTCCACTAATGTGGCTATGCCCGATCCATTGGTACCACCCCCGAGCTTCTACGACCTTTGGAAGGGGTAGGGTTAGGGTTGTGATTAGTGTTTGATTTTTTGGTTGTGATTAGGGTTAGGGTTAGGGATGAAAACCTATAGGAGTTCAAGATATTCTTCAATAACTTTTTTTCTGAAGGTCATAGAGACTTGGAAGTTGGTTCCATCTCCACTAATGTGGCTATGCCCGATCCATTGGGACCATCCCCGAACTTCTACGACCTTCCGAAATGGTGAAACCACCAAATCTATAAAAAAAAGTACAAGATATTTTTGAATAACTTTTTTTCTGAAAGTCCTAGAGACTTGTGCATTTCATGATTTATAGAGGGTGGCCTGCCACGCAACCACACCGAATTTCAGCACGTTTCGAGCAAGCAGCGCAGAGTTATTCCAATTAATCCCTAATATGGGTTAGGGTTGCAATTAGGGTTAGGGTTAGGGTTGTGATTAGGGTTAGGGTTAGGGTTGCTATTAGGGTTAGGGTTAGGGTTGCTATTAGGGTTAGGGTTAGGGATGAATACCCATTGGAGATCAAGATATTCTTCAATAACTTTTTTTCTGTAGGTCATAGAGACTTGGAAGTTGGTTCCATCTCCACTAATGTGGCTATGCCCGATCCATTGGTACCACCCCCGAGCTTCTACGACCTTTGGAAGGGGTAGGGTTAGGGTTGTGATTAGTGTTTGATTTTTTGGTTGTGATTAGGGTTAGGGTTAGGGATGAAAACCTATAGGAGTTCAAGATATTCTTCAATAACTTTTTTTCTGAAGGTCATAGAGACTTGGAAGTTGGTTCCATCTCCACTAATGTGCCTATGCCCGATCCATTGGGACCATCCCCGAACTTCTACGACCTTTGGAAATGGTGAAACCACCAAATCTATAAAAAAAAAGTACAAGATATTTTTGAATAACTTTTTTTCTGAAAGTCCTAGAGACTTCTGCATTTCATGATTTATAGAGGGTGGCCTGCCACGCAACCACACCGAATTTCAGCACGTTTTGAGCAAGCAGCGCAGAGTTATTCCAATGAATCCCTAATATGGGTTAGGGTTGCAATTAGGGTTAGGGTTAGGGTTGTGATTAGGGTTCGGGTTAGGGTTGCTATTAGGGTTAGGGTTAGGGATGAATACCCATTGGAGATCAAGATATTCTTCAATAACTTTTTTTCTGTAGGTCATAGAGACTTGGAAGTTGGTTCCATCTCCACTAATGTGGCTATGCCCGATCCATTGGTACCACCCCCGAGCTTCTACGACCTTTGGAAGGGGTAGGGTTAGGGTTGTGATTAGTGTTTGATTTTTTGGTTGTGATTAGGGTTAGGGTTAGGGATGAAAACCTATAGGAGTTCAAGATATTCTTCAATAACTTTTTTTCTGAAGGTCATAGAGACTTGGAAGTTGGTTCCATCTCCACTAATGTGGCTATGCCCGATCCATTGGGACCATCCCCGAACTTCTACGACCTTCGGAAATGGTGAAACCACCAAATCTATAAAAAAAAGTACAAGATATTTTTGAACAACTTTTCTTCTGAAAGTCCTAGAGACTTGTGCATTTCATGATTTATAGAGGGTGGCCTGCCACGCAACCACACCGAATTTCAGCACGTTTCGAGCAAGCAGCGCAGAGTTATTCCAATTAATCCCTAATATGGGTTAGGGTTGCAATTAGGGTTAGGGTTAGGGTTGTGATTAGGGTTAGGGTTAGGGTTGCTATTAGGGTTAGGGTTAGGGTTGCTATTAGGGTTAGGGTTAGGGATGAATACCCATTGGAGATCAAGATATTCTTCAATAACTTTTTTTCTGTAGGTCATAGAGACTTGGAAGTTGGTTCCATCTCCACTAATGTGGCTATGCCCGATCCATTGGTACCACCCCCGAGCTTCTACGACCTTTGGAAGGGGTAGGGTTAGGGTTGTGATTAGTGTTTGATTTTTTGGTTGTGATTAGGGTTAGGGTTAGGGATGAAAACCTATAGGAGTTCAAGATATTCTTCAATAACTTTTTTTCTGAAGGTCATAGAGACTTGGAAGTTGGTTCCATCTCCACTAATGTGGCTATGCCCGATCCATTGGGACCATCCCCGAACTTCTACGACCTTTGGAAATGGTGAAACCACCAAATCTATAAAAAAAAGAGTACAAGATATTTTTGAATAACTTTTTTTCTGAAAGTCCTAGAGACTTCTGCATTTTATGATTTATAGAGGGTGGCCTGCCACGCCACCACACCGAATTTCAGCACGTTTCGAGCAAGCAGCGCAGAGTTATTCCAATTAATCCCTAATATGGGTTAGGGTTGCAATTAGGGTTAGGGTTAGGGTTGTGATTAGGGTTAGGGTTAGGGTTGCAATTAGGGTTAGGGTTAGGGTTGCTATTAGGGTTAGGGTTAGGGTTGCTATTAGGGTTAGGGTTAGGGATGAATACCCATTGGAGATCAAGATATTCTTCAATAATTTTTTTTCTGTAGGTCATAGAGACTTGGAAGTTGGTTCCATCTCCACTAATGTGGCTATGCCCGATCCATTGGTACCACCCCCGAGCTTCTACGACCTTTGGAAGGGGTAGGGTTAGGGTTGTGATTAGTGTTTGATTTTTTGGTTGTGATTAGGGTTAGGGTTAGGGATGAATACCTATAGGAGTTCAAGATATTCTTCAATAACTTTTTTTCTGAAGGTCATAGAGACTTGGAAGTTGGTTCCATCTCCACTAATGTGGCTATGCCCGATCCATTGGGACCATCCCCGAACTTCTACGACCTTTGGAAATGGTGAAACCACCAAATCTATAAAAAAAAAGTACAAGATATTTTTGAATAACTTTTTTTCTGAAAGTCCTAGAGACTTCTGCATTTCATGATTTATAGAGGGTGGCCTGCCACGCAACCACACCGAATTTCAGCACGTTTTGAGCAAGCAGCGCAGAGTTATTCCAATGAATCCCTAATATGGGTTAGGGTTGCAATTAGGGTTAGGGTTAGGGTTGTGATTAGGGTTCGGGTTAGGGTTGCTATTAGGGTTAGGGTTAGGGATGAATACCCATTGGAGATCAAGATATTCTTCAATAACTTTTTTTCTGTAGGTCATAGAGACTTGGAAGTTGGTTCCATCTCCACTAATGTGGCTATGCCCGATCCATTGGTACCACCCCCGAGCTTCTACGACCTTTGGAAGGGGTAGGGTTAGGGTTGTGATTAGTGTTTGATTTTTTGGTTGTGATTAGGGTTAGGGTTAGGGATGAAAACCTATAGGAGTTCAAGATATTCTTCAATAACTTTTTTTCTGAAGGTCATAGAGACTTGGAAGTTGGTTCCATCTCCACTAATGTGGCTATGCCCGATCCATTGGGACCATCCCCGAACTTCTACGACCTTTGGAAATGGTGAAACCACCAAATCTATAAAAAAAAAGTACAAGATATTTTTGAATAACTTTTTTTCTGAAAGTCCTAGAGACTTGTGCATTTCATGATTTATAGAGGGTGGCCTGCCACGCCACCACACCGAATTTCAGCACGTTTTGAGCAAGCAGCGCAGAGTTATTCCAATGAATCCCTAATATGGGTTAGGGTTGCAATTAGGGTTAGGGTTAGGGTTGTGATTAGGGTTAGGGTTAGGGTTGCTATTAGGGTTAGGGTTAGGGATGAATACCCATTGGAGATCAAGATATTCTTCAATAACTTTTTTTCTGTAGGTCATAGAGACTTGGAAGTTGGTTGCATCTCCACTAATGTGGCTATGCCCGATCCATTGGTACCATCCCCGAACTTCTACGACCTTTGGAAATGGTGAAACCACCAAATCTATAAAAAAAAAGTACAAGATATTTTTGAATAACTTTTTTTCTGAAAGTCCTAGAGACTTCTGCATTTCATGATTTATAGAGGGTGGCCTGCCACGCAACCACACCGAATTTCAGCACGTTTTGAGCAAGCAGCGCAGAGTTATTCCAATTAATCCCTAATATGGGTTAGGGTTGCAATTAGGGTTAGGGTTAGGGTTGTGATTAGGGTTAGGGTTAGGGTTGCTATTAGGGTTAGGGTTAGGGTTGCTATTAGGGTTAGGGTTAGGGATGAATACCCATTGGAGATCAAGATATTCTTCAATAACTTTTTTTCTGTAGGTCATAGAGACTTGGAAGTTGGTTCCATCTCCACTAATGTGGCTATGCCCGATCCATTGGTACCACCCCGAGCTTCTACGACCTTTGGAAGGGGTAGGGTTAGGGTTGTGATTAGTGTTTGATTTTTTGGTTGTGATTAGGGTTAGGGCTAGGGATGAAAACCTATAGGAGTTCAAGATATTCTTCAATAACTTTTTTTCTGAAGGTCATAGAGACTTGGAAGTTGGTTCCATCTCCACTAATGTGGCTATGCCCGATCCATTGGGACCATCCCCGAACTTCTACGACCTTTGGAAATGGTGAAACCACCAAATCTATAAAAAAAAAGTACAAGATATTTTTGAATAACTTTTTTTCTGAAAGTCCTAGAGACTTCTGCATTTCATGATTTATAGAGGGTGCCCTGCCACGCCACCACACCGAATTTCAGCACGTTTCGAGCAAGCAGCGCAGAGTTATTCCAATTAATCCCTAATATGGGTTAGGGTTGCAATTAGGGTTAGGGTTAGGGTTGCTATTAGGGTTAGGGTTAGGGATGAATACCCATTGGAGATCAAGATATTCTTCAATAACTTTTTTTCTGTAGGTCATAGAGACTTGGAAGTTGGTTCCATCTCCACTAATGTGGCTATGCCCGATCCATTGGTACCACCCCCGAGCTTCTACGACCTTTGGAAGGGGTAGGGTTAGGGTTGTGATTAGTGTTTGATTTTTTGGTTGTGATTAGGGTTAGGGTTAGGGATGAAAACCTATAGGAGTTCAAGATATTCTTCAATAACTTTTTTTCTGAAGGTCATAGAGACTTGGAAGTTGGTTCCATCTCCACTAATGTGGCTATGCCCGATCCATTGGGACCATCCCCGAACTTCTACGACCTTCCGAAATGGTGAAACCACCAAATCTATAAAAAAAAGTACAAGATATTTTTGAATAACTTTTTTTCTGAAAGTCCTAGAGACTTGTGCATTTCATGATTTATAGAGGGTGGCCTGCCACGCAACCACACCGAATTTCAGCACGTTTCGAGCAAGCAGCGCAGAGTTATTCCAATTAATCCCTAATATGGGTTAGGGTTGCAATTAGGGTTAGGGTTAGGGTTGTGATTAGGGTTAGGGTTAGGGTTGCTATTAGGGTTAGGGTTAGGGTTGCTATTAGGGTTAGGGTTAGGGATGAATACCCATTGGAGATCAAGATATTCTTCAATAACTTTTTTTCTGTAGGTCATAGAGACTTGGAAGTTGGTTCCATCTCCACTAATGTGGCTATGCCCGATCCATTGGTACCACCCCCGAGCTTCTACGACCTTTGGAAGGGGTAGGGTTAGGGTTGTGATTAGTGTTTGATTTTTTGGTTGTGATTAGGGTTAGGGTTAGGGATGAAAACCTATAGGAGTTCAAGATATTCTTCAATAACTTTTTTTCTGAAGGTCATAGAGACTTGGAAGTTGGTTCCATCTCCACTAATGTGCCTATGCCCGATCCATTGGGACCATCCCCGAACTTCTACGACCTTTGGAAATGGTGAAACCACCAAATCTATAAAAAAAAAGTACAAGATATTTTTGAATAACTTTTTTTCTGAAAGTCCTAGAGACTTCTGCATTTCATTATTTATAGAGGGTGGCCTGCCACGCCACCACACCGAATTTCAGCACGTTTCGAGCAAGCAGCGCAGAGTTATTCCAATTAATCCCTAATATGGGTTAGGGTTGCAATTAGGGTTAGGGTTAGGGTTGTGATTAGGGTTAGGGTTAGGGTTGCTATTAGGGTTAGGGTTAGGGTTGCTATTAGGGTTAGGGTTAGGGATGAATACCCATTGGAGATCAAGATATTCTTCAATAACTTTTTTTCTGTAGGTCATAGAGACTTGGAAGTTGGTTCCATCTCCACTAATGTGGCTATGCCCGATCCATTGGTACCACCCCCGAGCTTCTACGACCTTTGGAAGGGGTAGGGTTAGGGTTGTGATTAGTGTTTGATTTTTTGGTTGTGATTAGGGTTAGGGTTAGGGATGAAAACCTATAGGAGTTCAAGATATTCTTCAATAACTTTTTTTCTGAAGGTCATAGAGACTTGGAAGTTGGTTCCATCTCCACTAATGTGGCTATGCCCGATCCATTGGGACCATCCCCGAACTTCTACGACCTTTGGAAATGGTGAAACCACCAAATCTATAAAAAAAAAGTACAAGATATTTTTGAATAACTTTTTTTCTGAAAGTCCTAGAGACTTGTGCATTTCATGATTTATAGAGGGTGGCCTGCCACGCCACCACACCGAATTTCAGCACGTTTCGAGCAAGCAGCGCAGAGTTATTCCAATTAATCCCTAATATGGGTTAGGGTTGCAATTAGGGTTAGGGTTAGGGTTGTGATTAGGGTTAGGGTTAGGGTTGCTATTAGGGTTAGGGTTAGGGTTGCTATTAGGGTTAGGGTTAGGGATGAATACCCATTGGAGATCAAGATATTCTTCAATAACTTTTTTTCTGTAGGTCATAGAGACTTGGAAGTTGGTTCCATCTCCACTAATGTGGCTATGCCCGATCCATTGGTACCACCCCGAGCTTCTACGACCTTTGGAAGGGGTAGGGTTAGGGTTGTGATTAGTGTTTGATTTTTTGGTTGTGATTAGGGTTAGGGCTAGGGATGAAAACCTATAGGAGTTCAAGATATTCTTCAATAACTTTTTTTCTGAAGGTCATAGAGACTTGGAAGTTGGTTCCATCTCCACTAATGTGGCTATGCCCGATCCATTGGGACCATCCCCGAACTTCTACGACCTTTGGAAATGGTGAAACCACCAAATCTATAAAAAAAAAGTACAAGATATTTTTGAATAACTTTTTTTCTGAAAGTCCTAGAGACTTCTGCATTTCATGATTTATAGAGGGTGCCCTGCCACGCCACCACACCGAATTTCAGCACGTTTCGAGCAAGCAGCGCAGAGTTATTCCAATTAATCCCTAATATGGGTTAGGGTTGCAATTAGGGTTAGGGTTAGGGTTGCTATTAGGGTTAGGGTTAGGGATGAATACCCATTGGAGATCAAGATATTCTTCAATAACTTTTTTTCTGTAGGTCATAGAGACTTGGAAGTTGGTTCCATCTCCACTAATGTGGCTATGCCCGATCCATTGGTACCACCCCCGAGCTTCTACGACCTTTGGAAGGGGTAGGGTTAGGGTTGTGATTAGTGTTTGATTTTTTGGTTGTGATTAGGGTTAGGGTTAGGGATGAAAACCTATAGGAGTTCAAGATATTCTTCAATAACTTTTTTTCTGAAGGTCATAGAGACTTGGAAGTTGGTTCCATCTCCACTAATGTGGCTATGCCCGATCCATTGGGACCATCCCCGAACTTCTACGACCTTCGGAAATGGTGAAACCACCAAATCTATAAAAAAAAGTACAAGATATTTTTGAATAACTTTTTTTCTGAAAGTCCTAGAGACTTGTGCATTTCATGATTTATAGAGGGTGGCCTGCCACGCAACCACACCGAATTTCAGCACGTTTTGAGCAAGCAGCGCAGAGTTATTCCAATGAATCCCTAATATGGGTTAGGGTTGCAATTAGGGTTAGGGTTAGGGTTGTGATTAGGGTTAGGGTTAGGGTTGCTATTAGGGTTAGGGTTAGGGATGAATACCCATTGGAGATCAAGATATTCTTCAATAACTTTTTTTCTGTAGGTCATAGAGACTTGGAAGTTGGTTCCATCTCCACTAATGTGGCTATGCCCGATCCATTGGTACCACCCCCGAGCTTCTACGACCTTTGGAAGGGGTAGGGTTAGGGTTGTGATTAGTGTTTGATTTTTTGGTTGTGATTAGGGTTAGGGTTAGGGATGAAAACCTATAGGAGTTCAAGATATTCTTCAATAACTTTTTTTCTGAAGGTCATAGAGACTTGGAAGTTGGTTCCATCTCCACTAATGTGGCTATGCCCGATCCATTGGGACCATCCCCGAACTTCTACGACCTTTGGAAATGGTGAAACCACCAAATCTATAAAAAAAAGTACAAGATATTTTTGAATAACTTTTTTTCTGAAAGTCCTAGAGACTTGTGCATTTCATGATTTATAGAGGGTGGCCTGCCACGCCACCACACCGAATTTCAGCACGTTTCGAGCAAGCAGCGCAGAGTTATTCCAATTAATCCCTAATATGGGTTAGGGTTGCAATTAGGGTTAGGGTTAGGGTTGTGATTAGGGTTAGGGTTAGGGTTGCTATTAGGGTTAGGGTTAGGGTTGCTATTAGGGTTAGGGTTAGGGATGAATACCCATTGGAGATCAAGATATTCTTCAATAACTTTTTTTCTGTAGGTCATAGAGACTTGGAAGTTGGTTCCATCTCCACTAATGTGGCTATGCCTGATCCATTGGTACCACCCCCGAGCTTCTACGACCTTTGGAAGGGGTAGGGTTAGGGTTGTGATTAGTGTTTGATTTTTTGGTTGTGATTAGGGTTAGGGTTAGGGATGAAAACCTATAGGAGTTCAAGATATTCTTCAATAACTTTTTTTCTGAAGGTCATAGAGTCTTGGAAGTTGGTTCCATCTCCACTAATGTGGCTATGCCCGATCCATTGGGACCATCCCCGAACTTCTACGACCTTCGGAAATGGTGAAACCACCAAATCTTTAAAAAAAAGTACAAGATATTTTTGAATAACTTTTTTTCTGAAAGTCCTAGAGACTTGTGCATTTCATTATTTATAGAGGGTGGCCTGCCACGC
Source organism: Paralichthys olivaceus (assembly GCF_024713975.1). NCBI lineage: Eukaryota > Metazoa > Chordata > Actinopteri > Pleuronectiformes > Paralichthyidae > Paralichthys > Paralichthys olivaceus. The sequence continues at coordinate 16,378,165 of NC_091110.1, read as the reverse complement.
AACCACACCGAATTTCAGCACGTTTCGAGCAAGCAGCGCAGAGTTATTCCAATTAATCCCTAATATGGGTTAGGGTTGCAATTAGGGTTAGGGTTAGGGTTGTGATTAGGGTTAGGGTTAGGGTTGCTATTAGGGTTAGGGTTAGGGATGAAAACCTATAGGAGTTCAAGATATTCTTCAATAACTTTTTTTCTGTAGGTCATAGAGACTTGGAAGTTGGTTCCATCTCCACTAATGTGGCTATACCCGATCCATTGGTACCACCCCCGAGCTTCTACGACCTTTGGAAGGGGTAGGGTTAGGGTTGTGATTAGTGTTTGATTTTTTGGTTGTGATTAGGGTTAGGGTTAGGGATGAAAACCTATAGGAGTTCAAGATATTCTTCAATAACTTTTTTTCTGAAGGTCATAGAGACTTGGAAGTTGGTTCCATCTCCACTAATGTGGCTATGCCCGATCCATTGGGACCATCCCCGAACTTCTACGACCTTTGGAAATGGTGAAACCACCAAATCTATAAAAAAAAAGTACAAGATATTTTTGAATAACTTTTTTTCTGAAAGTCCTAGAGACTTCTGCATTTCATGATTTAGAGAGTGGCCTGCCACGCCACCACACCGAATTTCAGCACGTTTCGAGCAAGCAGCGCAGAGTTATTCCAATTAATCCCTAATATGGGTTAGGGTTGCAATTAGGGTTAGGGTTAGGGTTGTGATTAGGGTTAGGGTTAGGGTTGCTATTAGGGTTAGGGTTAGGGTTGCTATTAGGGTTAGGGTTAGGGATGAATACCCATTGGAGATCAAGATATTCTTCAATAACTTTTTTTCTGTAGGTCATAGAGACTTGGAAGTTGGTTCCATCTCCACTAATGTGGCTATGCCCGATCCATTGGTACCACCCCCGAGCTTCTACGACCTTTGGAAGGGGTAGGGTTAGGGTTGTGATTAGTGTTTGATTTTTTGGTTGTGATTAGGGTTAGGGGTAGGGATGAAAACCTATAGGAGTTCAAGATATTCTTCAATAACTTTTTTTCTGAAGGTCATAGAGACTTGGAAGTTGGTTCCATCTCCACTAATGTGGCTATGCCCGATCCATTGGGACCATCCCCGAACTTCTACGACCTTCGGAAATGGTGAAACCACCAAATCTATAAAAAAAAGTACAAGATATTTTTGAATAACTTTTTTTCTGAAAGTCCTAGAGACTTGTGCATTTCATGATTTATAGAGGGTGGCCTGCCACGCCACCACACCGAATTTCAGCACGTTTCGAGCAAGCAGCGCAGAGTTATTCCAATTAATCCCTAATATGGGTTAGGGTTGCAATTAGGGTTAGGGTTAGGGTTGTGATTAGGGTTAGGGTTAGGGTTGCTATTAGGGTTAGGGTTAGGGTTGCTATTAGGGTTAGGGTTAGGGATGAATACCCATTGGAGATCAAGATATTCTTCAATAACTTTTTTTCTGTAGGTCATAGAGACTTGGAAGTTGGTTCCATCTCCACTAATGTGGCTATGCCTGATCCATTGGTACCACCCCCGAGCTTCTACGACCTTTGGAAGGGGTAGGGTTAGGGTTGTGATTAGTGTTTGATTTTTTGGTTGTGATTAGGGTTAGGGTTAGGGATGAAAACCTATAGGAGTTCAAGATATTCTTCAATAACTTTTTTTCTGAAGGTCATAGAGTCTTGGAAGTTGGTTCCATCTCCACTAATGTGGCTATGCCCGATCCATTGGGACCATCCCCGAACTTCTACGACCTTCGGAAATGGTGAAACCACCAAATCTTTAAAAAAAAGTACAAGATATTTTTGAATAACTTTTTTTCTGAAAGTCCTAGAGACTTGTGCATTTCATTATTTATAGAGGGTGGCCTGCCACGCAACCACACCGAATTTCAGCACGTTTCGAGCAAGCAGCGCAGAGTTATTCCAATTAATCCCTAATATGGGTTAGGGTTGCAATTAGGGTTAGGGTTAGGGTTGTGATTAGGGTTAGGGTTAGGGTTGCTATTAGGGTTAGGGTTAGGGATGAAAACCTATAGGAGTTCAAGATATTCTTCAATAACTTTTTTTCTGTAGGTCATAGAGACTTGGAAGTTGGTTCCATCTCCACTAATGTGGCTATACCCGATCCATTGGTACCACCCCCGAGCTTCTACGACCTTTGGAAGGGGTAGGGTTAGGGTTGTGATTAGTGTTTGATTTTTTGGTTGTGATTAGGGTTAGGGTTAGGGATGAAAACCTATAGGAGTTCAAGATATTCTTCAATAACTTTTTTTCTGAAGGTCATAGAGACTTGGAAGTTGGTTCCATCTCCACTAATGTGGCTATGCCCGATCCATTGGGACCATCCCCGAACTTCTACGACCTTTGGAAATGGTGAAACCACCAAATCTATAAAAAAAAAGTACAAGATATTTTTGAATAACTTTTTTTCTGAAAGTCCTAGAGACTTCTGCATTTCATGATTTAGAGAGTGGCCTGCCACGCCACCACACCGAATTTCAGCACGTTTCGAGCAAGCAGCGCAGAGTTATTCCAATTAATCCCTAATATGGGTTAGGGTTGCAATTAGGGTTAGGGTTAGGGTTGTGATTAGGGTTAGGGTTAGGGTTGCTATTAGGGTTAGGGTTAGGGTTGCTATTAGGGTTAGGGTTAGGGATGAATACCCATTGGAGATCAAGATATTCTTCAATAACTTTTTTTCTGTAGGTCATAGAGACTTGGAAGTTGGTTCCATCTCCACTAATGTGGCTATGCCCGATCCATTGGTACCACCCCCGAGCTTCTACGACCTTTGGAAGGGGTAGGGTTAGGGTTGTGATTAGTGTTTGATTTTTTGGTTGTGATTAGGGTTAGGGGTAGGGATGAAAACCTATAGGAGTTCAAGATATTCTTCAATAACTTTTTTTCTGAAGGTCATAGAGACTTGGAAGTTGGTTCCATCTCCACTAATGTGGCTATGCCCGATCCATTGGGACCATCCCCGAACTTCTACGACCTTCGGAAATGGTGAAACCACCAAATCTATAAAAAAAAGTACAAGATATTTTTGAATAACTTTTTTTCTGAAAGTCCTAGAGACTTGTGCATTTCATGATTTATAGAGGGTGGCCTGCCACGCAACCACACCGAATTTCAGCACGTTTCGAGCAAGCAGCGCAGAGTTATTCCAATTAATCCCTAATATGGGTTAGGGTTGCAATTAGGGTTAGGGTTAGGGTTGTGATTAGGGTTAGGGTTAGGGTTGCTATTAGGGTTAGGGTTAGGGTTGCTATTAGGGTTAGGGTTAGGGATGAATACCCATTGGAGATCAAGATATTCTTCAATAACTTTTTTTCTGTAGGTCATAGAGACTTGGAAGTTGGTTCCATCTCCACTAATGTGGCTATGCCCGATCCATTGGTACCACCCCCGAGCTTCTACGACCTTTGGAAGGGGTAGGGTTAGGGTTGTGATTAGTGTTTGATTTTTTGGTTGTGATTAGGGTTAGGGTTAGGGATAAAACCTATAGGAGTTCAAGATATTCTTCAATAACTTTTTTTCTGAAGGTCATAGAGACTTGGAAGTTGGTTCCATCTCGACTAATGTGGCTATGCCCGATCCATTGGGACCATCCCCGAACTTCTACGACCTTCGGAAATGGTGAAACCACCAAATCTATAAAAAAAAGTACAAGATATTTTTGAATAACTTTTTTTCTGAAAGTCCTAGAGACTTGTGCATTTCATGATTTATAGAGGGTGGCCTGCCACGCAACCACACCGAATTTCAGCACGTTTCGAGCAAGCAGCGCAGAGTTATTCCAATTAATCCCTAATATGGGTTAGGGTTGCAATTAGGGTTAGGGTTAGGGTTGTGATTAGGGTTAGGGTTAGGGTTGCTATTAGGGTTAGGGTTAGGGATGAATACCCATTGGAGATCAAGATATTCTTCAATAACTTTTTTTCTGTAGGTCATAGAGACTTGGAAGTTGGTTCCATCTCCACTAATGTGGCTATGCCCGATCCATTGGTACCACCCCCGAGCTTCTACGACCTTTGGAAGGGGTAGGGTTAGGGTTGTGATTAGTGTTTGATTTTTTGGTTGTGATTAGGGTTAGGGTTAGGGATGAAAACCTATAGGAGTTCAAGATATTCTTCAATAACTTTTTTTCTGAAGGTCATAGAGACTTGGAAGTTGGTTCCATCTCCACTAATGTGGCTATGCCCGATCCATTGGGACCATCCCCGAACTTCTACGACCTTTGGAAATGGTGAAACCACCAAATCTATAAAAAAAAAGTACAAGATATTTTTGAATAACTTTTTTTCTGAAAGTCCTAGAGACTTCTGCATTTCATGATTTAGAGAGTGGCCTGCCACGCCACCACACCGAATTTCAGCACGTTTCGAGCAAGCAGCGCAGAGTTATTCCAATTAATCCCTAATATGGGTTAGGGTTGCAATTAGGGTTAGGGTTAGGGTTGTGATTAGGGTTAGGGTTAGGGTTGCTATTAGGGTTAGGGTTAGGGTTGCTATTAGGGTTAGGGTTAGGGATGAATACCCATTGGAGATCAAGATATTCTTCAATAACTTTTTTTCTGTAGGTCATAGAGACTTGGAAGTTGGTTCCATCTCCACTAATGTGGCTATGCCCGATCCATTGGTACCACCCCCGAGCTTCTACGACCTTTGGAAGGGGTAGGGTTAGGGTTGTGATTAGTGTTTGATTTTTTGGTTGTGATTAGGGTTAGGGGTAGGGATGAAAACCTATAGGAGTTCAAGATATTCTTCAATAACTTTTTTTCTGAAGGTCATAGAGACTTGGAAGTTGGTTCCATCTCCACTAATGTGGCTATGCCCGATCCATTGGGACCATCCCCGAACTTCTACGACCTTCGGAAATGGTGAAACCACCAAATCTATAAAAAAAAGTACAAGATATTTTTGAATAACTTTTTTTCTGAAAGTCCTAGAGACTTGTGCATTTCATGATTTATAGAGGGTGGCCTGCCACGCAACCACACCGAATTTCAGCACGTTTCGAGCAAGCAGCGCAGAGTTATTCCAATTAATCCCTAATATGGGTTAGGGTTGCAATTAGGGTTAGGGTTAGGGTTGTGATTAGGGTTAGGGTTAGGGTTGCTATTAGGGTTAGGGTTAGGGTTGCTATTAGGGTTAGGGTTAGGGATGAATACCCATTGGAGATCAAGATATTCTTCAATAACTTTTTTTCTGTAGGTCATAGAGACTTGGAAGTTGGTTCCATCTCCACTAATGTGGCTATGCCCGATCCATTGGTACCACCCCCGAGCTTCTACGACCTTTGGAAGGGGTAGGGTTAGGGTTGTGATTAGTGTTTGATTTTTTGGTTGTGATTAGGGTTAGGGTTAGGGATGAAAACCTATAGGAGTTCAAGATATTCTTCAATAACTTTTTTTCTGAAGGTCATAGAGACTTGGAAGTTGGTTCCATCTCGACTAATGTGGCTATGCCCGATCCATTGGGACCATCCCCGAACTTCTACGACCTTCGGAAATGGTGAAACCACCAAATCTATAAAAAAAAGTACAAGATATTTTTGAATAACTTTTTTTCTGAAAGTCCTAGAGACTTGTGCATTTCATGATTTATAGAGGGTGGCCTGCCACGCAACCACACCGAATTTCAGCACGTTTCGAGCAAGCAGCGCAGAGTTATTCCAATTAATCCCTAATATGGGTTAGGGTTGCAATTAGGGTTAGGGTTAGGGTTGTGATTAGGGTTAGGGTTAGGGTTGCTATTAGGGTTAGGGTTAGGGATGAATACCCATTGGAGATCAAGATATTCTTCAATAACTTTTTTTCTGTAGGTCATAGAGACTTGGAAGTTGGTTCCATCTCCACTAATGTGGCTATGCCCGATCCATTGGTACCACCCCCGAGCTTCTACGACCTTTGGAAGGGGTAGGGTTAGGGTTGTGATTAGTGTTTGATTTTTTGGTTGTGATTAGGGTTAGGGTTAGGGATGAAAACCTATAGGAGTTCAAGATATTCTTCAATAACTTTTTTTCTGAAGGTCATAGAGACTTGGAAGTTGGTTCCATCTCCACTAATGTGGCTATGCCCGATCCATTGGGACCATCCCCGAACTTCTACGACCTTCGGAAATGGTGAAACCACCAAATCTATAAAAAAAAGTACAAGATATTTTGGAATAACTTTTTTTCTGAAAGTCCTAGAGACTTGTGCATTTCATGGTTTATAGAGGGTGGCCTGCCACGCAACCACACCAAATTTCAGCACGTTTCGAGCAAGCAGCGCAGAGTTATTCCAATTAATCCCTAATATGGGTTAGGGTTGCAATTAGGGTTAGGGTTAGGGTTGTGATTAGGGTTAGGGTTAGGGTTGCTATTAGGGTTAGGGTTAGGGTTGCTATTAGGGTTAGGGTTAGGGATGAATACCCATTGGAGATCAAGATATTCTTCAATAACTTTTTTTCTGTAGGTCATAGAGACTTGGAAGTTGGTTCCATCTCCACTAATGTGGCTATGCCCGATCCATTGGTACCACCCCCGAGCTTCTACGACCTTTGGAAGGGGTAGGGTTAGGGTTGTGATTAGTGTTTGATTTTTTGGTTGTGATTAGGGTTAGGGTTAGGGATGAAAACCTATAGGAGTTCAAGATATTCTTCAATAACTTTTTTTCTGAAGGTCATAGAGACTTGGAAGTTGGTTCCATCTCCACTAATGTGGCTATGCCCGATCCATTGGGACCATCCCCGAACTTCTACGACCTTCGGAAATGGTGAAACCACCAAATCTATAAAAAAAAGTACAAGATATTTTTGAATAACTTTTTTTCTGAAAGTCCTAGAGACTTGTGCATTTCATGATTTATAGAGGGTGGCCTGCCACGCAACCACACCGAATTTCAGCACGTTTCGAGCAAGCAGCGCAGAGTTATTCCAATTAATCCCTAATATGGGTTAGGGTTGCAATTAGGGTTAGGGTTAGGGTTGTGATTAGGGTTAGGGTTAGGGTTGCTATTAGGGTTAGGGTTAGGGATGAATACCCATTGGAGATCAAGATATTCTTCAATAACTTTTTTTCTGTAGGTCATAGAGACTTGGAAGTTGGTTCCATCTCCACTAATGTGGCTATGCCCGATCCATTGGTACCACCCCCGAGCTTCTACGACCTTTGGAAGGGGTAGGGTTAGGGTTGTGATTAGTGTTTGATTTTTTGGTTGTGATTAGGGTTAGGGTTAGGGATGAAAACCTATAGGAGTTCAAGATATTCTTCAATAACTTTTTTTCTGAAGGTCATAGAGACTTGGAAGTTGGTTCCATCTCCACTAATGTGGCTATGCCCGATCCATTGGGACCATCCCCGAACTTCTACGACCTTCGGAAATGGTGAAACCACCAAATCTATAAAAAAAAGTACAAGATATTTTGGAATAACTTTTTTTCTGAAAGTCCTAGAGACTTGTGCATTTCATGGTTTATAGAGGGTGGCCTGCCACGCAACCACACCAAATTTCAGCACGTTTCGAGCAAGCAGCGCAGAGTTATTCCAATTAATCCCTAATATGGGTTAGGGTTGCAATTAGGGTTAGGGTTAGGGTTGTGATTAGGGTTAGGGTTAGGGTTGCTATTAGGGTTAGGGTTAGGGTTGCTATTAGGGTTAGGGTTAGGGATGAATACCCATTGGAGATCAAGATATTCTTCAATAACTTTTTTTCTGTAGGTCATAGAGACTTGGAAGTTGGTTCCATCTCCACTAATGTGGCTATGCCCGATCCATTGGTACCACCCCCGAGCTTCTACGACCTTTGGAAGGGGTAGGGTTAGGGTTGTGATTAGTGTTTGATTTTTTGGTTGTGATTAGGGTTAGGGTTAGGGATGAAAACCTATAGGAGTTCAAGATATTCTTCAATAACTTTTTTTCTGAAGGTCATAGAGACTTGGAAGTTGGTTCCATCTCCACTAATGTGGCTATGCCCGATCCATTGGGACCATCCCCGAACTTCTACGACCTTCGGAAATGGTGAAACCACCAAATCTATAAAAAAAAGTACAAGATATTTTTGAATAACTTTTCTTCTGAAAGTCCTAGAGACTTGTGCATTTCATGATTTATAGAGGGTGACCTGCCACGCAACCACACCGAATTTCAGCACGTTTCGAGCAAGCAGCGCAGAGTTATTCCAATTAATCCCTAATATGGGTTAGGGTTGCAATTAGGGTTAGGGTTAGGGTTGTGATTAGGGTTAGGGTTAGGGTTGCTATTAGGGTTAGGGTTAGGGATGAATACCCATTGGAGATCAAGATATTCTTCAATAACTTTTTTTCTGTAGGTCATAGAGACTTGGAAGTTGGTTCCATCTCCACTAATGTGGCTATGCCCGATCCATTGGGACCATCCCCGAACTTCTACGACCTTCGGAAATGGTGAAACCACCAAATCTATAAAAAAAAGTACAAGATATTTTTGAATAACTTTTCTTCTGAAAGTCCTAGAGACTTGTGCATTTCATGGTTTATAGAGGGTGGCCTGCCACGCAACCACACCAAATTTCAGCACGTTTCGAGCAAGCAGCGCAGAGTTATTCCAATTAATCCCTAATATGGGTTAGGGTTGCAATTAGGGTTAGGGTTAGGGTTGTGATTAGGGTTAGGGTTAGGGTTGCTATTAGGGTTAGGGTTAGGGTTGCTATTAGGGTTAGGGTTAGGGATGAATACCCATTGGAGATCAAGATATTCTTCAATAACTTTTTTTCTGTAGGTCATAGAGACTTGGAAGTTGGTTCCATCTCCACTAATGTGGCTATGCCCGATCCATTGGTACCACCCCCGAGCTTCTACGACCTTTGGAAGGGGTAGGGTTAGGGTTGTGATTAGTGTTTGATTTTTTGGTTGTGATTAGGGTTAGGGTTAGGGATGAAAACCTATAGGAGTTCAAGATATTCTTCAATAACTTTTTTTCTGAAGGTCATAGAGACTTGGAAGTTGGTTCCATCTCCACTAATGTGGCTATGCCCGATCCATTGGGACCATCCCCGAACTTCTACGACCTTCGGAAATGGTGAAACCACCAAATCTATAAAAAAAAGTACAAGATATTTTTGAATAACTTTTCTTCTGAAAGTCCTAGAGACTTGTGCATTTCATGATTTATAGAGGGTGACCTGCCACGCAACCACACCGAATTTCAGCACGTTTCGAGCAAGCAGCGCAGAGTTATTCCAATTAATCCCTAATATGGGTTAGGGTTGCAATTAGGGTTAGGGTTAGGGTTGTGATTAGGGTTAGGGTTAGGGTTGCTATTAGGGTTAGGGTTAGGGATGAATACCCATTGGAGATCAAGATATTCTTCAATAACTTTTTTTCTGTAGGTCATAGAGACTTGGAAGTTGGTTCCATCTCCACTAATGTGGCTATGCCCGATCCATTGGGACCATCCCCGAACTTCTACGACCTTCGGAAATGGTGAAACCACCAAATCTATAAAAAAAAGTACAAGATATTTTTGAATAACTTTTCTTCTGAAAGTCCTAGAGACTTGTGCATTTCATGGTTTATAGAGGGTGGCCTGCCACGCAACCACACCAAATTTCAGCACGTTTCGAGCAAGCAGCGCAGAGTTATTCCAATTAATCCCTAATATGGGTTAGGGTTGCAATTAGGGTTAGGGTTAGGGTTGTGATTAGGGTTAGGGTTAGGGTTGCTATTAGGGTTAGGGTTAGGGTTGCTATTAGGGTTAGGGTTAGGGATGAATACCCATTGGAGATCAAGATATTCTTCAATAACTTTTTTTCTGTAGGTCATAGAGACTTGGAAGTTGGTTCCATCTCCACTAATGTGGCTATGCCCGATCCATTGGTACCACCCCCGAGCTTCTACGACCTTTGGAAGGGGTAGGGTTAGGGTTGTGATTAGTGTTTGATTTTTTGGTTGTGATTAGGGTTAGGGTTAGGGATGAAAACCTATAGGAGTTCAAGATATTCTTCAATAACTTTTTTTCTGAAGGTCATAGAGACTTGGAAGTTGGTTCCATCTCCACTAATGTGGCTATGCCCGATCCATTGGGACCATCCCCGAACTTCTACGACCTTCGGAAATGGTGAAACCACCAAATCTATAAAAAAAAGTACAAGATATTTTTGAATAACTTTTCTTCTGAAAGTCCTAGAGACTTGTGCATTTCATGATTTATAGAGGGTGACCTGCCACGCAACCACACCGAATTTCAGCACGTTTCGAGCAAGCAGCGCAGAGTTATTCCAATTAATCCCTAATATGGGTTAGGGTTGCAATTAGGGTTAGGGTTAGGGTTGTGATTAGGGTTAGGGTTAGGGTTGCTATTAGGGTTAGGGTTAGGGATGAATACCCATTGGAGATCAAGATATTCTTCAATAACTTTTTTTCTGTAGGTCATAGAGACTTGGAAGTTGGTTCCATCTCCACTAATGTGGCTATGCCCGATCCATTGGTACCACCCCCGAGCTTCTACGACCTTTGGAAGGGGTAGGGTTAGGGTTGTGATTAGTGTTTGATTTTTTGGTTGTGATTAAGGTTAGGGTTAGGGATGAAAACCTATAGGAGTTCAAGATATTCTTCAATAACTTTTTTTCTGAAGGTCATAGAGACTTGGAAGTTGGTTCCATCTCCACTAATGTGGCTATGCCCGATCCATTGGGACCATCCCCGAACTTCTACGACCTTCGGAAATGGTGAAACCACCAAATCTATAAAAAAAAGTACAAGATATTTTTGAATAACTTTTTTTCTGAAAGTCCTAGAGACTTGTGCATTTCATGGTTTATAGAGGGTGGCCTGCCACGCAACCACACCAAATTTCAGCACGTTTCGAGCAAGCAGCGCAGAGTTATACCAATTAATCCCTAATATGGGTTAGGGTTGCAATTAGGGTTAGGGTTAGGGTTGTGATTAGGGTTAGGGTTAGGGTTGCTATTAGGGTTAGGGTTAGGGATGAATACCCATTGGAGATCAAGATATTCTTCAATAACTTTTTTTCTGTAGGTCATAGAGACTTGGAAGTTGGTTCCATCTCCACTAATGTGGCTATGCCCGATCCATTGGGACCATCCCCGAACTTCTACGACCTTCGGAAATGGTGAAACCACCAAATCTATAAAAAAAAGTACAAGATATTTTGGAATAACTTTTTTTCTGAAAGTCCTAGAGACTTGTGCATTTCATGGTTTATAGAGGGTGGCCTGCCACGCAACCACACCAAATTTCAGCACGTTTCGAGCAAGCAGCGCAGAGTTATGCCAATTAATCCCTAATATGGGTTAGGGTTGCAATTAGGGTTAGGGTTAGGGTTGTGATTAGGGTTAGGGTTAGGGTTGCTATTAGGGTTAGGGTTAGGGATGAATACCCATTGGAGATCAAGATATTCTTCAATAACTTTTTTTCTGTAGGTCATAGAGACTTGGAAGTTGGTTCCATCTCCACTAATGTGGCTATGCCCGATCCATTGGTACCACCCCCGAGCTTCTACGACCTTTGGAAGGGGTAGGGTTAGGGTTGTGATTAGTGTTTGATATTTTGGTTGTGATTAGGGTTAGGGTTAGGGATGAAAACCTATAGGAGTTCAAGATATTCTTCAATAACTTTTTTTCTGAAGGTCATAGAGACTTGGAAGTTGGTTCCATCTCCACTAATGTGGCTATGCCCGATCCATTGGGACCATCCCCGAACTTCTACGACCTTCGGAAATGGTGAAACCACCAAATCTATAAAAAAAAGTACAAGATATTTTTGAATAACTTTTTTTCTGAAAGTCCTAGAGACTTGTGCATTTCATGATTTACAGAGGGTGGCCTGCCACGCAACCACACCGAATTTCAGCACGTTTTGAGCAAGCAGCGCAGAGTTATTCCAATGAATCCCTAATATGGGTTAGGGTTGCAATTAGGGTTAGGGTTAGTGTTGTGATTAGGGTTAGGGTTAGGGTTGCTATTAGGGTTAGGGTTAGGGATGAATACCCATTGGAGATCAAGATATTCTTCAATAACTTTTTTTCTGTAGGTCATAGAGACTTGGAAGTTGGTTCCATCTCCACTAATGTGGCTATGCCCGATCCATTGGTACCACCCCCGAGCTTCTACGACCTTTGGAAGGGGTAGGGTTAGGGTTGTGATTAGTGTTTGATTTTTTGGTTGTGATTAGGGTTAGGGTTAGGGATGAAAACCTATAGGAGTTCAAGATATTCTTCAATAACTTTTTTTCTGAAGGTCATAGAGACTTGGAAGTTGGTTCCATCTCCACTAATGTGGCTATGCCCGATCCATTGGGTCCATCCCCGAACTTCTACGACCTTCGGAAATGGTGAAACCACCAAATCTATAAAAAAAAGTACAAGATATTTTTGAATAACTTTTTTTCTGAAAGTCCTAGAGACTTGTGCATTTCATGATTTATAGAGGGTGGCCTGCCACGCAACCACGCCGAATTTCAGCACGTTTCGAGCAAGCAGCGCAGAGTTATTCCAATTAATCCCTAATATGGGTTAGGGTTGCAATTAGGGTTAGGGTTAGGGTTGTGATTAGGGTTAGGGTTAGGGTTGTGATTAGGGTTAGGGTTAGGGTTGCTATTAGGGTTAGGGTTAGGGATGAATACCCATTGGAGATCAAGATATTCTTCAATAACTTTTTTTCTGTAGGTCATAGAGACTTGGAAGTTGGTTCCATCTCCACTAATGTGGCTATGCCCGATCCATTGGTACCACCCCCGAGCTTCTACGACCTTTGGAAGGGGTAGGGTTAGGGTTGTGATTAGTGTTTGATTTTTTGGTTGTGATTAGGGTTAGGGTTAGGGATGAAAACCTATAGGAGTTCAAGATATTCTTCAATAACTTTTTTTCTGAAGGTCATAGAGACTTGGAAGTTGGTTCCATCTCCACTAATGTGGCTATGCCCGATCCATTGGGTCCATCCCCGAACTTCTACGACCTTCGGAAATGGTGAAACCACCAAATCTATAAAAAAAAGTACAAGATATTTTTGAATAACTTTTTTTCTGAAAGTCCTAGAGACTTGTGCATTTCATGATTTATAGAGGGTGGCCTGCCACGCAACCACACCGAATTTCAGCACGTTTCGAGCAAGCAGCGCAGAGTTATTCCAATTAATCCCTAATATGGGTTAGGGTTGCAATTAGGGTTAGGGTTAGGGTTGTGATTAGGGTTAGGGTTAGGGTTGCTATTAGGGTTAGGGTTAGGGTTGCTATTAGGGTTAGGGTTAGGGATGAATACCCATTGGAGATCAAGATATTCTTCAATAACTTTTTTTCTGTAGGTCATAGAGACTTGGAAGTTGGTTCCATCTCCACTAATGTGGCTATGCCCGATCCATTGGTACCACCCCCGAGCTTCTACGACCTTTGGAAGGGGTAGGGTTAGGGTTGTGATTAGTGTTTGATTTTTTGGTTGTGATTAGGGTTAGGGTTAGGGATGAAAACCTATAGGAGTTCAAGATATTCTTCAATAACTTTTTTTCTGAAGGTCATAGAGACTTGGAAGTTGGTTCCATCTCCACTAATGTGGCTATGCCCGATCCATTGGGTCCATCCCCGAACTTCTACGACCTTCGGAAATGGTGAAACCACCAAATCTATAAATAAAAGTACAAGATATTTTTGAATAACTTTTTTTCTGAAAGTCCTAGAGACTTGTGCATTTCATGATTTATAGAGGGTGGCCTGCCACGCAACCACACCGAATTTCAGCACGTTTCGAGCAAGCAGCGCAGAGTTATTCCAATTAATCCCTAATATGGGTTAGGGTTGCAATTAGGGTTAGGGTTAGGGTTGTGATTAGGGTTAGGGTTAGGGTTGTGATTAGGGTTAGGGTTAGGGTTGCTATTAGGGTTAGGGTTAGGGATGAATACCCATTGGAGATCAAGATATTCTTCAATAACTTTTTTTCTGTAGGTCATAGAGACTTGGAAGTTGGTTCCATCTCCACTAATGTGGCTATGCCCGATCCATTGGTACCACCCCCGAGCTTCTACGACCTTTGGAAGGGGTAGGGTTAGGGTTGTGATTAGTGTTTGATTTTTTGGTTGTGATTAGGGTTAGGGTTAGGGATGAAAACCTATAGGAGTTCAAGATATTCTTCAATAACTTTTTTTCTGAAGGTCATAGAGACTTGGAAGTTGGTTCCATCCCCACTAATGTGGCTATGCCCGATCCATTGGGTCCATCCCCGAACTTCTACGACCTTCGGAAATGGTGAAACCACCAAATCTATAAAAAAAAGTACAAGATATTTTTGAATAACTTTTTTTCTGAAAGTCCTAGAGACTTGTGCATTTCATGATTTATAGAGGGTGGCCTGCCACGCAACCACGCCGAATTTCAGCACGTTTCGAGCAAGCAGCGCAGAGTTATTCCAATTAATCCCTAATATGGGTTAGGGTTGCAATTAGGGTTAGGGTTAGGGTTGTGATTAGGGTTAGGGTTAGGGTTGTGATTAGGGTTAGGGTTAGGGTTGCTATTAGGGTTAGGGTTAGGGATGAATACCCATTGGAGATCAAGATATTCTTCAATAACTTTTTTTCTGTAGGTCATAGAGACTTGGAAGTTGGTTCCATCTCCACTAATGTGGCTATGCCCGATCCATTGGTACCACCCCCGAGCTTCTACGACCTTTGGAAGGGGTAGGGTTAGGGTTGTGATTAGTGTTTGATTTTTTGGTTGTGATTAGGGTTAGGGTTAGGGATGAAAACCTATAGGAGTTCAAGATATTCTTCAATAACTTTTTTTCTGAAGGTCATAGAGACTTGGAAGTTGGTTCCATCTCCACTAATGTGGCTATGCCCGATCCATTGGGTCCATCCCCGAACTTCTACGACCTTCGGAAATGGTGAAACCACCAAATCTATAAAAAAAAGTACAAGATATTTTTGAATAACTTTTTTTCTGAAAGTCCTAGAGACTTGTGCATTTCATGATTTATAGAGGGTGGCCTGCCACGCAACCACACCGAATTTCAGCACGTTTCGAGCAAGCAGCGCAGAGTTATTCCAATTAATCCCTAATATGGGTTAGGGTTGCAATTAGGGTTAGGGTTAGGGTTGTGATTAGGGTTAGGGTTAGGGTTGC
Organism: Paralichthys olivaceus; assembly: GCF_024713975.1. NCBI lineage: Eukaryota > Metazoa > Chordata > Actinopteri > Pleuronectiformes > Paralichthyidae > Paralichthys > Paralichthys olivaceus. Next base: position 16,363,074 of record NC_091110.1, on the reverse strand, counting down.
TATTAGGGTTAGGGTTAGGGTTGCTATTAGGGTTAGGGTTAGGGATGAATACCCATTGGAGATCAAGATATTCTTCAATAACTTTTTTTCTGTAGGTCATAGAGACTTGGAAGTTGGTTCCATCTCCACTAATGTGGCTATGCCCGATCCATTGGTACCACCCCCGAGCTTCTACGACCTTTGGAAGGGGTAGGGTTAGGGTTGTGATTAGTGTTTGATTTTTTGGTTGTGATTAGGGTTAGGGTTAGGGATGAAAACCTATAGGAGTTCAAGATATTCTTCAATAACTTTTTTTCTGAAGGTCATAGAGACTTGGAAGTTGGTTCCATCTCCACTAATGTGGCTATGCCCGATCCATTGGGTCCATCCCCGAACTTCTACGACCTTCGGAAATGGTGAAACCACCAAATCTATAAAAAAAAGTACAAGATATTTTTGAATAACTTTTTTTCTGAAAGTCCTAGAGACTTGTGCATTTCATGATTTATAGAGGGTGGCCTGCCACGCAACCACACCGAATTTCAGCACGTTTCGAGCAAGCAGCGCAGAGTTATTCCAATTAATCCCTAATATGGGTTAGGGTTGCAATTAGGGTTAGGGTTAGGGTTGTGATTAGGGTTAGGGTTAGGGTTGTGATTAGGGTTAGGGTTAGGGTTGCTATTAGGGTTAGGGTTAGGGATGAATACCCATTGGAGATCAAGATATTCTTCAATAACTTTTTTTCTGTAGGTCATAGAGACTTGGAAGTTGGTTCCATCTCCACTAATGTGGCTATGCCCGATCCATTGGTACCACCCCCGAGCTTCTACGACCTTTGGAAGGGGTAGGGTTAGGGTTGTGATTAGTGTTTGATTTTTTGGTTGTGATTAGGGTTAGGGTTAGGGATGAAAACCTATAGGAGTTCAAGATATTCTTCAATAACTTTTTTTCTGAAGGTCATAGAGACTTGGAAGTTGGTTCCATCTCCACTAATGTGGCTATGCCCGATCCATTGGGTCCATCCCCGAACTTCTACGACCTTCGGAAATGGTGAAACCACCAAATCTATAAAAAAAAGTACAAGATATTTTTGAATAACTTTTTTTCTGAAAGTCCTAGAGACTTGTGCATTTCATGATTTATAGAGGGTGGCCTGCCACGCAACCACACCGAATTTCAGCACGTTTCGAGCAAGCAGCGCAGAGTTATTCCAATTAATCCCTAATATGGGTTAGGGTTGCAATTAGGGTTAGGGTTAGGGTTGTGATTAGGGTTAGGGTTAGGGTTGCTATTAGGGTTAGGGTTAGGGTTGCTATTAGGGTTAGGGTTAGGGATGAATACCCATTGGAGATCAAGATATTCTTCAATAACTTTTTTTCTGTAGGTCATAGAGACTTGGAAGTTGGTTCCATCTCCACTAATGTGGCTATGCCCGATCCATTGGTACCACCCCCGAGCTTCTACGACCTTTGGAAGGGGTAGGGTTAGGGTTGTGATTAGTGTTTGATTTTTTGGTTGTGATTAGGGTTAGGGCTAGGGATGAAAACCTATAGGAGTTCAAGATATTCTTCAATAACTTTTTTTCTGAAGGTCATAGAGACTTGGAAGTTGGTTCCATCTCCACTAATGTGGCTATGCCCGATCCATTGGGACCATCCCCGAACTTCTACGACCTTTGGAAATGGTGAAACCACCAAATCTATAAAAAAAAAGTACAAGATATTTTTGAATAACTTTTTTTCTGAAAGTCCTAGAGACTTCTGCATTTCATGATTTATAGAGGGTGCCCTGCCACGCCACCACACCGAATTTCAGCACGTTTCGAGCAAGCAGCGCAGAGTTATTCCAATTAATCCCTAATATGGGTTAGGGTTGCAATTAGGGTTAGGGTTAGGGTTGTGATTAGGGTTAGGGTTAGGGTTGCTATTAGGGTTAGGGTTAGGGTTGCTATTAGGGTTAGGGTTAGGGATGAATACCCATTGGAGATCAAGATATTCTTCAATAACTTTTTTTCTGTAGGTCATAGAGACTTGGAAGTTGGTTCCATCTCCACTAATGTGGCTATGCCCGATCCATTGGTACCACCCCCGAGCTTCTACGACCTTTGGAAGGGGTAGGGTTAGGGTTGTGATTAGTGTTTGATTTTTTGGTTGTGATTAGGGTTAGGGTTAGGGATGAAAACCTATAGGAGTTCAAGATATTCTTCAATAACTTTTTTTCTGAAGGTCATAGAGACTTGGAAGTTGGTTCCATCTCCACTAATGTGGCTATGCCCGATCCATTGGGACCATCCCCGAACTTCTACGACCTTCGGAAATGGTGAAACCACCAAATCTATAAAAAAAAGTACAAGATATTTTTGAATAACTTTTCTTTTAAAAGTCCTAGAGACTTGTGCATTTCATGATTTATAGAGGGTGGCCTGCCACGCAACCACACCGAATTTCAGCACGTTTCGAGCAAGCAGCGCAGAGTTATTCCAATTAATCCCTAATATGGGTTAGGGTTGCAATTAGGGTTAGGGTTAGGGTTGTGATTAGGGTTAGGGTTAGGGTTGCTATTAGGGTTAGGGTTAGGGTTGCTATTAGGGTTAGGGTTAGGGATGAATACCCATTGGAGATCAAGATATTCTTCAATAACTTTTTTTCTGTAGGTCATAGAGACTTGGAAGTTGGTTCCATCTCCACTAATGTGGCTATGCCCGATCCATTGGTACCACCCCCGAGCTTCTACGACCTTTGGAAGGGGTAGGGTTAGGGTTGTGATTAGTGTTTGATTTTTTGGTTGTGATTAGGGTTAGGGTTAGGGATGAAAACCTATAGGAGTTCAAGATATTCTTCAATAACTTTTTTTCTGAAGGTCATAGAGACTTGGAAGTTGGTTCCATCTCCACTAATGTGGCTATGCCCGATCCATTGGGACCATCCCCGAACTTCTACGACCTTCGGAAATGGTGAAACCACCAAATCTATAAAAAAAAGTACAAGATATTTTTGAATAACTTTTTTTCTGAAAGTCCTAGAGACTTGTGCATTTCATGGTTTATAGAGGGTGGCCTGCCACGCAACCACACCAAATTTCAGCACGTTTCGAGCAAGCAGCGCAGAGTTATACCAATTAATCCCTAATATGGGTTAGGGTTGCAATTAGGGTTAGGGTTAGGGTTGTGATTAGGGTTAGGGTTAGGGTTGCTATTAGGGTTAGGGTTAGGGTTGCTATTAGGGTTAGGGTTAGGGATGAATACCCATTGGAGATCAAGATATTCTTCAATAACTTTTTTTCTGTAGGTCATAGAGACTTGGAAGTTGGTTCCATCTCCACTAATGTGGCTATGCCCGATCCATTGGGACCATCCCCGAACTTCTACGACCTTCGGAAATGGTGAAACCACCAAATCTATAAAAAAAAGTACAAGATATTTTGGAATAACTTTTTTTCTGAAAGTCCTAGAGACTTGTGCATTTCATGGTTTATAGAGGGTGGCCTGCCACGCAACCACACCAAATTTCAGCACGTTTCGAGCAAGCAGCGCAGAGTTATGCCAATTAATCCCTAATATGGGTTAGGGTTGCAATTAGGGTTAGGGTTAGGGTTGTGATTAGGGTTAGGGTTAGGGTTGCTATTAGGGTTAGGGTTAGGGATGAATACCCATTGGAGATCAAGATATTCTTCAATAACTTTTTTTCTGTAGGTCATAGAGACTTGGAAGTTGGTTCCATCTCCACTAATGTGGCTATGCCCGATCCATTGGTACCACCCCCGAGCTTCTACGACCTTTGGAAGGGGTAGGGTTAGGGTTGTGATTAGTGTTTGATATTTTGGTTGTGATTAGGGTTAGGGTTAGGGATGAAAACCTATAGGAGTTCAAGATATTCTTCAATAACTTTTTTTCTGAAGGTCATAGAGACTTGGAAGTTGGTTCCATCTCCACTAATGTGGCTATGCCCGATCCATTGGGACCATCCCCGAACTTCTACGACCTTCGGAAATGGTGAAACCACCAAATCTATAAAAAAAAGTACAAGATATTTTTGAATAACTTTTTTTCTGAAAGTCCTAGAGACTTGTGCATTTCATGATTTACAGAGGGTGGCCTGCCACGCAACCACACCGAATTTCAGCACGTTTTGAGCAAGCAGCGCAGAGTTATTCCAATTAATCCCTAATATGGGTTAGGGTTGCAATTAGGGTTAGGGTTAGGGTTGTGATTAGGGTTAGGGTTAGGGTTGTGATTAGGGTTAGGGTTAGGGTTGCTATTAGGGTTAGGGTTAGGGATGAATACCCATTGGAGATCAAGATATTCTTCAATAACTTTTTTTCTGTAGGTCATAGAGACTTGGAAGTTGGTTCCATCTCCACTAATGTGGCTATGCCCGATCCATTGGTACCACCCCCGAGCTTCTACGACCTTTGGAAGGGGTAGGGTTAGGGTTGTGATTAGTGTTTGATTTTTTGGTTGTGATTAGGGTTAGGGGTAGGGATGAAAACCTATAGGAGTTCAAGATATTCTTCAATAACTTTTTTTCTGAAGGTCATAGAGACTTGGAAGTTGGTTCCATCTCCACTAATGTGGCTATGCCCGATCCATTGGGACCATCCCCGAACTTCTACGACCTTCGGAAATGGTGAAACCACCAAATCTATAAAAAAAAGTACAAGATATTTTTGAATAACTTTTTTTCTGAAAGTCCTAGAGACTTGTGCATTTCATGATTTATAGAGGGTGGCCTGCCACGCAACCACACCGAATTTCAGCACGTTTCGAGCAAGCAGCGCAGAGTTATTCCAATTAATCCCTAATATGGGTTAGGGTTGCAATTAGGGTTAGGGTTAGGGTTGTGATTAGGGTTAGGGTTAGGGTTGCTATTAGGGTTAGGGTTAGGGTTGCTATTAGGGTTAGGGTTAGGGATGAATACCCATTGGAGATCAAGATATTCTTCAATAACTTTTTTTCTGTAGGTCATAGAGACTTGGAAGTTGGTTCCATCTCCACTAATGTGGCTATGCCCGATCCATTGGTACCACCCCCGAGCTTCTACGACCTTTGGAAGGGGTAGGGTTAGGGTTGTGATTAGTGTTTGATTTTTTGGTTGTGATTAGGGTTAGGGTTAGGGATGAAAACCTATAGGAGTTCAAGATATTCTTCAATAACTTTTTTTCTGAAGGTCATAGAGACTTGGAAGTTGGTTCCATCTCGACTAATGTGGCTATGCCCGATCCATTGGGACCATCCCCGAACTTCTACGACCTTCGGAAATGGTGAAACCACCAAATCTATAAAAAAAAGTACAAGATATTTTTGAATAACTTTTTTTCTGAAAGTCCTAGAGACTTGTGCATTTCATGATTTATAGAGGGTGGCCTGCCACGCAACCACACCGAATTTCAGCACGTTTCGAGCAAGCAGCGCAGAGTTATTCCAATTAATCCCTAATATGGGTTAGGGTTGCAATTAGGGTTAGGGTTAGGGTTGTGATTAGGGTTAGGGTTAGGGTTGCTATTAGGGTTAGGGTTAGGGATGAATACCCATTGGAGATCAAGATATTCTTCAATAACTTTTTTTCTGTAGGTCATAGAGACTTGGAAGTTGGTTCCATCTCCACTAATGTGGCTATGCCCGATCCATTGGTACCACCCCCGAGCTTCTACGACCTTTGGAAGGGGTAGGGTTAGGGTTGTGATTAGTGTTTGATTTTTTGGTTGTGATTAGGGTTAGGGTTAGGGATGAAAACCTATAGGAGTTCAAGATATTCTTCAATAACTTTTTTTCTGAAGGTCATAGAGACTTGGAAGTTGGTTCCATCTCCACTAATGTGGCTATGCCCGATCCATTGGGACCATCCCCGAACTTCTACGACCTTCGGAAATGGTGAAACCACCAAATCTATAAAAAAAAGTACAAGATATTTTGGAATAACTTTTTTTCTGAAAGTCCTAGAGACTTGTGCATTTCATGGTTTATAGAGGGTGGCCTGCCACGCAACCACACCAAATTTCAGCACGTTTCGAGCAAGCAGCGCAGAGTTATTCCAATTAATCCCTAATATGGGTTAGGGTTGCAATTAGGGTTAGGGTTAGGGTTGTGATTAGGGTTAGGGTTAGGGTTGCTATTAGGGTTAGGGTTAGGGTTGCTATTAGGGTTAGGGTTAGGGATGAATACCCATCGGAGATCAAGATATTCTTCAATAACTTTTTTTCTGTAGGTCATAGAGACTTGGAAGTTGGTTCCATCTCCACTAATGTGGCTATGCCCGATCCATTGGTACCACCCCCGAGCTTCTACGACCTTTGGAAGGGGTAGGGTTAGGGTTGTGATTAGTGTTTGATTTTTTGGTTGTGATTAGGGTTAGGGTTAGGGATGAAAACCTATAGGAGTTCAAGATATTCTTCAATAACTTTTTTTCTGAAGGTCATAGAGACTTGGAAGTTGGTTCCATCTCCACTAATGTGGCTATGCCCGATCCATTGGGACCATCCCCGAACTTCTACGACCTTCGGAAATGGTGAAACCACCAAATCTATAAAAAAAAGTACAAGATATTTTTGAATAACTTTTCTTCTGAAAGTCCTAGAGACTTGTGCATTTCATGATTTATAGAGGGTGACCTGCCACGCAACCACACCGAATTTCAGCACGTTTCGAGCAAGCAGCGCAGAGTTATTCCAATTAATCCCTAATATGGGTTAGGGTTGCAATTAGGGTTAGGGTTAGGGTTGTGATTAGGGTTAGGGTTAGGGTTGCTATTAGGGTTAGGGTTAGGGATGAATACCCATTGGAGATCAAGATATTCTTCAATAACTTTTTTTCTGTAGGTCATAGAGACTTGGAAGTTGGTTCCATCTCCACTAATGTGGCTATGCCCGATCCATTGGTACCACCCCCGAGCTTCTACGACCTTTGGAAGGGGTAGGGTTAGGGTTGTGATTAGTGTTTGATTTTTTGGTTGTGATTAAGGTTAGGGTTAGGGATGAAAACCTATAGGAGTTCAAGATATTCTTCAATAACTTTTTTTCTGAAGGTCATAGAGACTTGGAAGTTGGTTCCATCTCCACTAATGTGGCTATGCCCGATCCATTGGGACCATCCCCGAACTTCTACGACCTTCGGAAATGGTGAAACCACCAAATCTATAAAAAAAAGTACAAGATATTTTTGAATAACTTTTTTTCTGAAAGTCCTAGAGACTTGTGCATTTCATGGTTTATAGAGGGTGGCCTGCCACGCAACCACACCAAATTTCAGCACGTTTCGAGCAAGCAGCGCAGAGTTATACCAATTAATCCCTAATATGGGTTAGGGTTGCAATTAGGGTTAGGGTTAGGGTTGTGATTAGGGTTAGGGTTAGGGTTGCTATTAGGGTTAGGGTTAGGGTTGCTATTAGGGTTAGGGTTAGGGATGAATACCCATTGGAGATCAAGATATTCTTCAATAACTTTTTTTCTGTAGGTCATAGAGACTTGGAAGTTGGTTCCATCTCCACTAATGTGGCTATGCCCGATCCATTGGGACCATCCCCGAACTTCTACGACCTTCGGAAATGGTGAAACCACCAAATCTATAAAAAAAAGTACAAGATATTTTGGAATAACTTTTTTTCTGAAAGTCCTAGAGACTTGTGCATTTCATGGTTTATAGAGGGTGGCCTGCCACGCAACCACACCAAATTTCAGCACGTTTCGAGCAAGCAGCGCAGAGTTATGCCAATTAATCCCTAATATGGGTTAGGGTTGCAATTAGGGTTAGGGTTAGGGTTGTGATTAGGGTTAGGGTTAGGGTTGCTATTAGGGTTAGGGTTAGGGATGAATACCCATTGGAGATCAAGATATTCTTCAATAACTTTTTTTCTGTAGGTCATAGAGACTTGGAAGTTGGTTCCATCTCCACTAATGTGGCTATGCCCGATCCATTGGTACCACCCCCGAGCTTCTACGACCTTTGGAAGGGGTAGGGTTAGGGTTGTGATTAGTGTTTGATATTTTGGTTGTGATTAGGGTTAGGGTTAGGGATGAAAACCTATAGGAGTTCAAGATATTCTTCAATAACTTTTTTTCTGAAGGTCATAGAGACTTGGAAGTTGGTTCCATCTCCACTAATGTGGCTATGCCCGATCCATTGGGACCATCCCCGAACTTCTACGACCTTCGGAAATGGTGAAACCACCAAATCTATAAAAAAAAGTACAAGATATTTTTGAATAACTTTTTTTCTGAAAGTCCTAGAGACTTGTGCATTTCATGATTTACAGAGGGTGGCCTGCCACGCCACCACACCGAATTTCAGCACGTTTTGAGCAAGCAGCGCAGAGTTATTCCAATGAATCCCTAATATGGGTTAGGGTTGCAATTAGGGTTAGGGTTAGTGTTGTGATTAGGGTTAGGGTTAGGGTTGCTATTAGGGTTAGGGTTAGGGATGAATACCCATTGGAGATCAAGATATTCTTCAATAACTTTTTTTCTGTAGGTCATAGAGACTTGGAAGTTGGTTCCATCTCCACTAATGTGGCTATGCCCGATCCATTGGTACCACCCCCGAGCTTCTACGACCTTTGGAAGGGGTAGGGTTAGGGTTGTGATTAGTGTTTGATTTTTTGGTTGTGATTAGGGTTAGGGTTAGGGATGAAAACCTATAGGAGTTCAAGATATTCTTCAATAACTTTTTTTCTGAAGGTCATAGAGACTTGGAAGTTGGTTCCATCTCCACTAATGTGGCTATGCCCGATCCATTGGGTCCATCCCCGAACTTCTACGACCTTCGGAAATGGTGAAACCACCAAATCTATAAAAAAAAGTACAAGATATTTTTGAATAACTTTTTTTCTGAAAGTCCTAGAGACTTGTGCATTTCATGATTTACAGAGGGTGGCCTGCCACGCCACCACACCGAATTTCAGCACGTTTTGAGCAAGCAGCGCAGAGTTATTCCAATGAATCCCTAATATGGGTTAGGGTTGCAATTAGGGTTAGGGTTAGTGTTGTGATTAGGGTTAGGGTTAGGGTTGCTATTAGGGTTAGGGTTAGGGATGAATACCCATTGGAGATCAAGATATTCTTCAATAACTTTTTTTCTGTAGGTCATAGAGACTTGGAAGTTGGTTCCATCTCCACTAATGTGGCTATGCCCGATCCATTGGTACCACCCCCGAGCTTCTACGACCTTTGGAAGGGGTAGGGTTAGGGTTGTGATTAGTGTTTGATTTTTTGGTTGTGATTAGGGTTAGGGTTAGGGATGAAAACCTATAGGAGTTCAAGATATTCTTCAATAACTTTTTTTCTGAAGGTCATAGAGACTTGGAAGTTGGTTCCATCTCCACTAATGTGGCTATGCCCGATCCATTGGGTCCATCCCCGAACTTCTACGACCTTCGGAAATGGTGAAACCACCAAATCTATAAAAAAAAGTACAAGATATTTTTGAATAACTTTTTTTCTGAAAGTCCTAGAGACTTGTGCATTTCATGATTTATAGAGGGTGGCCTGCCACGCAACCACACCGAATTTCAGCACGTTTCGAGCAAGCAGCGCAGAGTTATTCCAATTAATCCCTAATATGGGTTAGGGTTGCAATTAGGGTTAGGGTTAGGGTTGTGATTAGGGTTAGGGTTAGGGTTGTGATTAGGGTTAGGGTTAGGGTTGCTATTAGGGTTAGGGTTAGGGATGAATACCCATTGGAGATCAAGATATTCTTCAATAACTTTTTTTCTGTAGGTCATAGAGACTTGGAAGTTGGTTCCATCTCCACTAATGTGGCTATGCCCGATCCATTGGTACCACCCCCGAGCTTCTACGACCTTTGGAAGGGGTAGGGTTAGGGTTGTGATTAGTGTTTGATTTTTTGGTTGTGATTAGGGTTAGGGTTAGGGATGAAAACCTATAGGAGTTCAAGATATTCTTCAATAACTTTTTTTCTGAAGGTCATAGAGACTTGGAAGTTGGTTCCATCTCCACTAATGTGGCTATGCCCGATCCATTGGGTCCATCCCCGAACTTCTACGACCTTCGGAAATGGTGAAACCACCAAATCTATAAAAAAAAGTACAAGATATTTTTGAATAACTTTTTTTCTGAAAGTCCTAGAGACTTGTGCATTTCATGATTTATAGAGGGTGGCCTGCCACGCAACCACACCGAATTTCAGCACGTTTCGAGCAAGCAGCGCAGAGTTATTCCAATTAATCCCTAATATGGGTTAGGGTTGCAATTAGGGTTAGGGTTAGGGTTGTGATTAGGGTTAGGGTTAGGGTTGCTATTAGGGTTAGGGTTAGGGTTGCTATTAGGGTTAGGGTTAGGGATGAATACCCATTGGAGATCAAGATATTCTTCAATAACTTTTTTTCTGTAGGTCATAGAGACTTGGAAGTTGGTTCCATCTCCACTAATGTGGCTATGCCCGATCCATTGGTACCACCCCCGAGCTTCTACGACCTTTGGAAGGGGTAGGGTTAGGGTTGTGATTAGTGTTTGATTTTTTGGTTGTGATTAGGGTTAGGGTTAGGGATGAAAACCTATAGGAGTTCAAGATATTCTTCAATAACTTTTTTTCTGAAGGTCATAGAGACTTGGAAGTTGGTTCCATCTCCACTAATGTGGCTATGCCCGATCCATTGGGTCCATCCCCGAACTTCTACGACCTTCGGAAATGGTGAAACCACCAAATCTATAAAAAAAAGTACAAGATATTTTTGAATAACTTTTTTTCTGAAAGTCCTAGAGACTTGTGCATTTCATGATTTATAGAGGGTGGCCTGCCACGCAACCACACCGAATTTCAGCACGTTTCGAGCAAGCAGCGCAGAGTTATTCCAATTAATCCCTAATATGGGTTAGGGTTGCAATTAGGGTTAGGGTTAGGGTTGTGATTAGGGTTAGGGTTAGGGTTGCTATTAGGGTTAGGGTTAGGGTTGCTATTAGGGTTAGGGTTAGGGATGAATACCCATTGGAGATCAAGATATTCTTCAATAACTTTTTTTCTGTAGGTCATAGAGACTTGGAAGTTGGTTCCATCTCCACTAATGTGGCTATGCCCGATCCATTGGTACCACCCCCGAGCTTCTACGACCTTTGGAAGGGGTAGGGTTAGGGTTGTGATTAGTGTTTGATTTTTTGGTTGTGATTAGGGTTAGGGCTAGGGATGAAAACCTATAGGAGTTCAAGATATTCTTCAATAACTTTTTTTCTGAAGGTCATAGAGACTTGGAAGTTGGTTCCATCTCCACTAATGTGGCTATGCCCGATCCATTGGGACCATCCCCGAACTTCTACGACCTTTGGAAATGGTGAAACCACCAAATCTATAAAAAAAAAGTACAAGATATTTTTGAATAACTTTTTTTCTGAAAGTCCTAGAGACTTCTGCATTTCATGATTTATAGAGGGTGCCCTGCCACGCCACCACACCGAATTTCAGCACGTTTCGAGCAAGCAGCGCAGAGTTATTCCAATTAATCCCTAATATGGGTTAGGGTTGCAATTAGGGTTAGGGTTAGGGTTGTGATTAGGGTTAGGGTTAGGGTTGCTATTAGGGTTAGGGTTAGGGTTGCTATTAGGGTTAGGGTTAGGGATGAATACCCATTGGAGATCAAGATATTCTTCAATAACTTTTTTTCTGTAGGTCATAGAGACTTGGAAGTTGGTTCCATCTCCACTAATGTGGCTATGCCCGATCCATTGGTACCACCCCCGAGCTTCTACGACCTTTGGAAGGGGTAGGGTTAGGGTTGTGATTAGTGTTTGATTTTTTGGTTGTGATTAGGGTTAGGGTTAGGGATGAAAACTATAGGAGTTCAAGATATTCTTCAATAACTTTTTTTCTGAAGGTCATAGAGACTTGGAAGTTGGTTCCATCTCCACTAATGTGGCTATGCCCGATCCATTGGGACCATCCCCGAACTTCTACGACCTTCGGAAATGGTGAAACCACCAAATCTATAAAAAAAAGTACAAGATATTTTTGAATAACTTTTCTTCTGAAAGTCCTAGAGACTTGTGCATTTCATGATTTATAGAGGGTGGCCTGCCACGCAACCACACCGAATTTCAGCACGTTTCGAGCAAGCAGCGCAGAGTTATTCCAATTAATCCCTAATATGGGTTAGGGTTGCAATTAGGGTTAGGGTTAGGGTTGTGATTAGGGTTAGGGTTAGGGTTGTGATTAGGGTTAGGGTTAGGGTTGCTATTAGGGTTAGGGTTAGGGATGAATACCCATTGGAGATCAAGATATTCTTCAATAACTTTTTTTCTGTAGGTCATAGAGACTTGGAAGTTGGTTCCATCTCCACTAATGTGGCTATGCCCGATCCATTGGTACCACCCCCGAGCTTCTACGACCTTTGGAAGGGGTAGGGTTAGGGTTGTGATTAGTGTTTGATTTTTTGGTTGTGATTAGGGTTAGGGTTAGGGATGAAAACCTATAGGAGTTCAAGATATTCTTCAATAACTTTTTTTCTGAAGGTCATAGAGACTTGGAAGTTGGTTCCATCTCCACTAATGTGGCTATGCCCGATCCATTGGGTCCATCCCCGAACGTCTACGACCTTCGGAAATGGTGAAACCACCAAATCTATAAAAAAAAGTACAAGATATTTTTGAATAACTTTTTTTCTGAAAGTCCTAGAGACTTCTGCATTTCATGATTTATAGAGGGTGCCCTGCCACGCCACCACACCGAATTTCAGCACGTTTCGAGCAAGCAGCGCAGAGTTATTCCAATTAATCCCTAATATGGGTTAGGGTTGCAATTAGGGTTAGGGTTAGGGTTGTGATTAGGGTTAGGGTTAGGGTTGCTATTAGGGTTAGGGTTAGGGTTGCTATTAGGGTTAGGGTTAGGGATGAATACCCATTGGAGATCAAGATATTCTTCAATAACTTTTTTTCTGTAGGTCATAGAGACTTGGAAGTTGGTTCCATCTCCACTAATGTGGCTATGCCCGATCCATTGGTACCACCCCCGAGCTTCTACGACCTTTGGAAGGGGTAGGGTTAGGGTTGTGATTAGTGTTTGATTTTTTGGTTGTGATTAGGGTTAGGGTTAGGGATGAAAACCTATAGGAGTTCAAGATATTCTTCAATAACTTTTTTTCTGAAGGTCATAGAGACTTGGAAGTTGGTTCCATCTCCACTAATGTGGCTATGCCCGATCCATTGGGACCATCCCCGAACTTCTACGACCTTCGGAAATGGTGAAACCACCAAATCTATAAAAAAAAGTACAAGATATTTTTGAATAACTTTTCTTCTGAAAGTCCTAGAGACTTGTGCATTTCATGATTTATAGAGGGTGGCCTGCCACGCAACCACACCGAATTTCAGCACGTTTCGAGCAAGCAGCGCAGAGTTATTCCAATTAATCCCTAATATGGGTTAGGGTTGCAATTAGGGTTAGGGTTAGGGTTGTGATTAGGGTTAGGGTTAGGGTTGCTATTAGGGTTAGGGTTAGGGTTGCTATTAGGGTTAGGGTTAGGGATGAATACCCATTGGAGATCAAGATATTTTTCAATAACTTTTTTTCTGTAGGTCATAGAGACTTGGAAGTTGGTTCCATCTCCACTAATGTGGCTATGCCCGATCCATTGGTACCACCCCCGAGCTTCTACGACCTTTGGAAGGGGTAGGGTTAGGGTTGTGATTAGTGTTTGATTTTTTGGTTGTGATTAGGGTTAGGGTTAGGGATGAAAACCTATAGGAGTTCAAGATATTCTTCAATAACTTTTTTTCTGAAGGTCATAGAGACTTGGAAGTTGGTTCCATCTCCACTAATGTGGCTATGCCCGATCCATTGGGTCCATCCCCGAACTTCTACGACCTTCGGAAATGGTGAAACCACCAAATCTATAAAAAAAAGTACAAGATATTTTTGAATAACTTTTTTTCTGAAAGTCCTAGAGACTTGTGCATTTCATGATTTATAGAGGGTGGCCTGCCACGCAACCACACCGAATTTCAGCACGTTTCGAGCAAGCAGCGCAGAGTTATTCCAATTAATCCCTAATATGGGTTAGGGTTGCAATTAGGGTTAGGGTTAGGGTTGTGATTAGGGTTAGGGTTAGGGTTGCTATTAGGGTTAGGGTTAGGGTTGCTATTAGGGTTAGGGTTAGGGATGAATACCCATTGGAGATCAAGATATTCTTCAATAACTTTTTTTCTGTAGGTCATAGAGACTTGGAAGTTGGTTCCATCTCCACTAATGTGGCTATGCCCGATCCATTGGTACCACCCCCGAGCTTCTACGACCTTTGGAAGGGGTAGGGTTAGGGTTGTGATTAGTGTTTGATTTTTTGGTTGTGATTAGGGTTAGGGCTAGGGATGAAAACCTATAGGAGTTCAAGATATTCTTCAATAACTTTTTTTCTGAAGGTCATAGAGACTTGGAAGTTGGTTCCATCTCCACTAATGTGGCTATGCCCGATCCATTGGGACCATCCCCGAACTTCTACGACCTTTGGAAATGGTGAAACCACCAAATCTATAAAAAAAAAGTACAAGATATTTTTGAATAACTTTTTTTCTGAAAGTCCTAGAGACTTCTGCATTTCATGATTTATAGAGGGTGCCCTGCCACGCCACCACACCGAATTTCAGCACGTTTCGAGCAAGCAGCGCAGAGTTATTCCAATTAATCCCTAATATGGGTTAGGGTTGCAATTAGGGTTAGGGTTAGGGTTGTGATTAGGGTTAGGGTTAGGGTTGCTATTAGGGTTAGGGTTAGGGTTGCTATTAGGGTTAGGGTTAGGGATGAATACCCATTGGAGATCAAGATATTCTTCAATAACTTTTTTTCTGTAGGTCATAGAGACTTGGAAGTTGGTTCCATCTCCACTAATGTGGCTATGCCCGATCCATTGGTACCACCCCCGAGCTTCTACGACCTTTGGAAGGGGTAGGGTTAGGGTTGTGATTAGTGTTTGATTTTTTGGTTGTGATTAGGGTTAGGGTTAGGGATGAAAACCTATAGGAGTTCAAGATATTCTTCAATAACTTTTTTTCTGAAGGTCATAGAGACTTGGAAGTTGGTTCCATCTCCACTAATGTGGCTATGCCCGATCCATTGGGACCATCCCCGAACTTCTACGACCTTCGGAAATGGTGAAACCACCAAATCTATAAAAAAAAGTACAAGATATTTTTGAATAACTTTTTTTCTGAAAGTCCTAGAGACTTGTGCATTTCATGGTTTATAGAGGGTGGCCTGCCACGCAACCACACCAAATTTCAGCACGTTTCGAGCAAGCAGCGCAGAGTTATACCAATTAATCCCTAATATGGGTTAGGGTTGCAATTAGGGTTAGGGTTAGGGTTGTGATTAGGGTTAGGGTTAGGGTTGCTATTAGGGTTAGGGTTAGGGTTGCTATTAGGGTTAGGGTTAGGGATGAATACCCATTGGAGATCAAGATATTCTTCAATAACTTTTTTTCTGTAGGTCATAGAGACTTGGAAGTTGGTTCCATCTCCACTAATGTGGCTATGCCCGATCCATTGGGACCATCCCCGAACTTCTACGACCTTCGGAAATGGTGAAACCACCAAATCTATAAAAAAAAGTACAAGATATTTTGGAATAACTTTTTTTCTGAAAGTCCTAGAGACTTGTGCATTTCATGGTTTATAGAGGGTGGCCTGCCACGCAACCACACCAAATTTCAGCACGTTTCGAGCAAGCAGCGCAGAGTTATGCCAATTAATCCCTAATATGGGTTAGGGTTGCAATTAGGGTTAGGGTTAGGGTTGTGATTAGGGTTAGGGTTAGGGTTGCTATTAGGGTTAGGGTTAGGGATGAATACCCATTGGAGATCAAGATATTCTTCAATAACTTTTTTTCTGTAGGTCATAGAGACTTGGAAGTTGGTTCCGTCTCCACTAATGTGGCTATGCCCGATCCATTGGTACCACCCCCGAGCTTCTACGACCTTTGGAAGGGGTAGGGTTAGGGTTGTGATTAGTGTTTGATTTTTTGGTTGTGATTAGGGTTAGGGTTAGGGATGAAAACCTATAGGAGTTCAAGATATTCTTCAATAACTTTTTTTCTGAAGGTCATAGAGACTTGGAAGTTGGTTCCATCTCCACTAATGTGGCTATGCCCGATCCATTGGGTCCATCCCCGAACTTCTACGACCTTTGGAAATGGTGAAACCACCAAATCTATAAAAAAAAGTACAAGATATTTTTGAATAACTTTTTTTCTGAAAGTCCTAGAGACTTGTGCATTTCATGATTTATAGAGGGTGGCCTGCCACGCAACCACACCGAATTTCAGCACGTTTCGAGCAAGCAGCGCAGAGTTATTCCAATTAATCCCTAATATGGGTTAGGGTTGCAATTAGGGTTAGGGTTAGGGTTGTGATTAGGGTTAGGGTTAGGGTTGCTATTAGGGTTAGGGTTAGGGTTGCTATTAGGGTTAGGGTTAGGGATGAATACCCATTGGAGATCAAGATATTCTTCAATAACTTTTTTTCTGTAGGTCATAGAGACTTGGAAGTTGGTTCCATCTCCACTAATGTGGCTATGCCCGATCCATTGGTACCACCCCCGAGCTTCTACGACCTTTGGAAGGGGTAGGGTTAGGGTTGTGATTAGTGTTTGATTTTTTGGTTGTGATTAGGGTTAGGGTTAGGGATGAAAACCTATAGGAGTTCAAGATATTCTTCAATAACTTTTTTTCTGAAGGTCATAGAGACTTGGAAGTTGGTTCCATCTCCACTAATGTGGCTATGCCCGATCCATTGGGTCCATCCCCGAACTTCTACGACCTTCGGAAATGGTGAAACCACCAAATCTATAAAAAAAAGTACAAGATATTTTTGAATAACTTTTTTTCTGAAAGTCCTAGAGACTTGTGCATTTCATGATTTATAGAGGGTGGCCTGCCACGCAACCACACCGAATTTCAGCACGTTTCGAGCAAGCAGCGCAGAGTTATTCCAATTAATCCCTAATATGGGTTAGGGTTGCAATTAGGGTTAGGGTTAGGGTTGTGATTAGGGTTAGGGTTAGGGTTGTGATTAGGGTTAGGGTTAGGGTTGCTATTAGGGTTAGGGTTAGGGATGAATACCCATTGGAGATCAAGATATTCTTCAATAACTTTTTTTCTGTAGGTCATAGAGACTTGGAAGTTGGTTCCATCTCCACTAATGTGGCTATGCCCGATCCATTGGTACCACCCCCGAGCTTCTACGACCTTTGGAAGGGGTAGGGTTAGGGTTGTGATTAGTGTTTGATTTTTTGGTTGTGATTAGGGTTAGGGTTAGGGATGAAAACCTATAGGAGTTCAAGATATTCTTCAATAACTTTTTTTCTGATGGTCATAGAGACTTGGAAGTTGGTTCCATCTCCACTAATGTGGCTATGCCCGATCCATTGGGACCATCCCCGAACTTCTACGACCTTTGGAAATGGTGAAACCACCAAATCTATAAAAAAAAAGTACAAGATATTTTTGAATAACTTTTTTTCTGAAAGTCCTAGAGACTTCTGCATTTCATGATTTATAGAGGGTGGCCTGCCACGCAACCACACCGAATTTCAGCACGTTTCGAGCAAGCAGCGCAGAGTTATTCCAATTAATCCCTAATATGGGTTAGGGTTGCAATTAGGGTTAGGGTTAGGGTTGCTATTAGGGTTAGGGTTAGGGATGAATACCCATTGGAGATCAAGATATTCTTCAATAACTTTTTTTCTGTAGGTCATAGAGACTTGGAAGTTGGTTCCATCTCCACTAATGTGGCTATGCCCGATCCATTGGTACCACCCCCGAGCTTCTACGACCTTTGGAAGGGGTAGGGTTAGGGTTGTGATTAGTGTTTGATTTTTTGGTTGTGATTAGGGTTAGGGTTAGGGATGAAAACCTATAGGAGTTCAAGATATTCTTCAATAACTTTTTTTCTGAAGGTCATAGAGACTTGGAAGTTGGTTCCATCTCCACTAATGTGGCTATGCCCGATCCATTGGGACCATCCCCGAACTTCTACGACCTTCGGAAATGGTGAAACCACCAAATCTATAAAAAAAAGTACAAGATATTTTTGAATAACTTTTCTTCTGAAAGTCCTAGAGACTTGTGCATTTCATGATTTATAGAGGGTGGCCTGCCACGCAACCACACCGAATTTCAGCACGTTTCGAGCAAGCAGCGCAGAGTTATTCCAATTAATCCCTAATATGGGTTAGGGTTGCAATTAGGGTTAGGGTTAGGGTTGTGATTAGGGTTAGGGTTAGGGTTGCTATTAGGGTTAGGGTTAGGGTTGCTATTAGGGTTAGGGTTAGGGATGAATACCCATTGGAGATCAAGATATTCTTCAATAACTTTTTTTCTGTAGGTCATAGAGACTTGGAAGTTGGTTCCATCTCCACTAATGTGGCTATGCCCGATCCATTGGTACCACCCCCGAGCTTCTACGACCTTTGGAAGGGGTAGGGTTAGGGTTGTGATTAGTGTTTGATTTTTTGGTTGTGATTAGGGTTAGGGCTAGGGATGAAAACCTATAGGAGTTCAAGATATTCTTCAATAACTTTTTTTCTGAAGGTCATAGAGACTTGGAAGTTGGTTCCATCTCCACTAATGTGGCTATGCCCGATCCATTGGGACCATCCCCGAACTTCTACGACCTTTGGAAATGGTGAAACCACCAAATCTATAAAAAAAAAGTACAAGATATTTTTGAATAACTTTTTTTCTGAAAGTCCTAGAGACTTCTGCATTTCATGATTTATAGAGGGTGCCATGCCACGCCACCACACCGAATTTCAGCACGTTTCGAGCAAGCAGCGCAGAGTTATTCCAATTAATCCCTAATATGGGTTAGGGTTGCAATTAGGGTTAGGGTTAGGGTTGCTATTAGGGTTAGGGTTAGGGATGAATACCCATTGGAGATCAAGATATTCTTCAATAACTTTTTTTCTGTAGGTCATAGAGACTTGGAAGTTGGTTCCATCTCCACTAATGTGGCTATGCCCGATCCATTGGTACCACCCCCGAGCTTCTACGACCTTTGGAAGGGGTAGGGTTAGGGTTGTGATTAGTGTTTGATTTTTTGGTTGTGATTAGGGTTAGGGTTAGGGATGAAAACCTATAGGAGTTCAAGATATTCTTCAATAACTTTTTTTCTGAAGGTCATAGAGACTTGGAAGTTGGTTCCATCTCCACTAATGTGGCTATGCCCGATCCATTGGGACCATCCCCGAACTTCTACGACCTTCGGAAATGGTGAAACCACCAAATCTATAAAAAAAAGTACAAGATATTTTTGAATAACTTTTCTTCTGAAAGTCCTAGAGACTTGTGCATTTCATGATTTATAGAGGGTGGCCTGCCACGCAACCACACCGAATTTCAGCACGTTTCGAGCAAGCAGCGCAGAGTTATTCCAATTAATCCCTAATATGGGTTAGGGTTGCAATTAGGGTTAGGGTTAGGGTTGTGATTAGGGTTAGGGTTAGGGTTGCTAATAGGGTTAGGGTTAGGGTTGCTATTAGGGTTAGGGTTAGGGATGAATACCCATTGGAGATCAAGATATTCTTCAATAACTTTTTTTCTGTAGGTCATAGAGACTTGGAAGTTGGTTCCATCTCCACTAATGTGGCTATGCCCGATCCATTGGTACCACCCCCGAGCTTCTACGACCTTTGGAAGGGGTAGGGTTAGGGTTGTGATTAGTGTTTGATTTTTTGGTTGTATTAGGGTTAGGGTTAGGGATGAAAACCTATAGGAGTTCAAGATATTCTTCAATAACTTTTTTTCTGAAGGTCATAGAGACTTGGAAGTTGGTTCCATCTCCACTAATGTGGCTATGCCCGATCCATTGGGACCATCCCCGAACTTCTACGACCTTTGGAAATGGTGAAACCACCAAATCTATAAAAAAAAAGTACAAGATATTTTTGAATAACTTTTTTTCTGAAAGTCCTAGAGACTTCTGCATTTCATGATTTATAGAGGGTGGCCTGCCACGCCACCACACCGAATTTCAGCACGTTTCGAGCAAGCAGCGCAGAGTTATTCAAATTAATCCCTAATATGGGTTAGGGTTGCAATTAGGGTTAGGGTTAGGGTTGTGATTAGGGTTAGGGTTAGGGTTGCTATTAGGGTTAGGGTTAGGGTTGCTATTAGGGTTAGGGTTAGGGATGAATACCCATTGGAGATCAAGATATTCTTCAATAACTTTTTTTCTGTAGGTCATAGAGACTTGGAAGTTGGTTCCATCTCCACTAATGTGGCTATGCCCGATCCATTGGTACCACCCCCGAGCTTCTACGACCTTTGGAAGGGGTAGGGTTAGGGTTGTGATTAGTGTTTGATTTTTTGGTTGTGATTAGGGTTAGGGTTAGGGATGAAAACCTATAGGAGTTCAAGATATTCTTCAATAACTTTTTTTCTGAAGGTCATAGAGACTTGGAAGTTGGTTCCATCTCCACTAATGTGGCTATGCCCGATCCATTGGGACCATCCCCGAACTTCTACGACCTTCCGAAATGGTGAAACCACCAAATCTATAAAAAAAAGTACAAGATATTTTTGAATAACTTTTTTTCTGAAAGTCCTAGAGACTTGTGCATTTCATGATTTATAGAGGGTGGCCTGCCACGCAACCACACCGAATTTCAGCACGTTTCGAGCAAGCAGCGCAGAGTTATTCCAATTAATCCCTAATATGGGTTAGGGTTGCAATTAGGGTTAGGGTTAGGGTTGTGATTAGGGTTAGGGTTAGGGTTGCTATTAGGGTTAGGGTTAGGGATGAATACCCATTGGAGATCAAGATATTCTTCAATAACTTTTTTTCTGTAGGTCATAGAGACTTGGAAGTTGGTTCCATCTCCACTAATGTGGCTATGCCCGATCCATTGGTACCACCCCCGAGCTTCTACGACCTTTGGAAGGGGTAGGGTTAGGGTTGTGATTAGTGTTAGGGTTAGGGTTGCTATTAGGGTTAGGGTTAGGGTTGCTATTAGGGTTAGGGTTAGGGATGAATACCCATTGGAGATCAAGATATTCTTCAATAACTTTTTTTCTGTAGGTCATAGAGACTTGGAAGTTGGTTCCATCTCCACTAATGTGGCTATGCCCGATCCATTGGTACCACCCCCGAGCTTCTACGACCTTTGGAAGGGGTAGGGTTAGGGTTGTGATTAGTGTTTGATTTTTTGGTTGTGATTAGGGTTAGGGTTAGGGATGAAAACCTATAGGAGTTCAAGATATTCTTCAATAACTTTTTTTCTGAAGGTCATAGAGACTTGGAAGTTGGTTCCATCTCCACTAATGTGGCTATGCCCGATCCATTGGGACCATCCCCGAACTTCTACGACCTTCGGAAATGGTGAAACCACCAAATCTATAAAAAAAAGTACAAGATATTTTTGAATAACTTTTCTTCTGAAAGTCCTAGAGACTTGTGCATTTCATGATTTATAGAGGGTGGCCTGCCACGCAACCACACCGAATTTCAGCACGTTTCGAGCAAGCAGCGCAGAGTTATTCCAATTAATCCCTAATATGGGTTAGGGTTGCAATTAGGGTTAGGGTTAGGGTTGTGATTAGGGTTAGGGTTAGGGTTGCTATTAGGGTTAGGGTTAGGGTTGCTATTAGGGTTAGGGTTAGGGATGAATACCCATTGGAGATCAAGATATTCTTCAATAACTTTTTTTCTGTAGGTCATAGAGACTTGGAAGTTGGTTCCATCTCCACTAATGTGGCTATGCCCGATCCATTGGTACCACCCCCGAGCTTCTACGACCTTTGGAAGGGGTAGGGTTAGGGTTGTGATTAGTGTTTGATTTTTTGGTTGTGATTAGGGTTAGGGTTAGGGATGAAAACCTATAGGAGTTCAAGATATTCTTCAATAACTTTTTTTCTGAAGGTCATAGAGACTTGGAAGTTGGTTCCATCTCCACTAATGTGGCTATGCCCGATCCATTGGGACCATCCCCGAACTTCTACGACCTTTGGAAATGGTGAAACCACCAAATCTATAAAAAAAAAGTACAAGATATTTTTGAATAACTTTTTTTCTGAAAGTCCTAGAGACTTCTGCATTTCATGATTTATAGAGGGTGCCCTGCCACGCCACCACACCGAATTTCAGCACGTTTCGAGCAAGCAGCGCAGAGTTATTCCAATTAATCCCTAATATGGGTTAGGGTTGCAATTAGGGTTAGGGTTAGGGTTGCTATTAGGGTTAGGGTTAGGGATGAATACCCATTGGAGATCAAGATATTCTTCAATAACTTTTTTTCTGTAGGTCATAGAGACTTGGAAGTTGGTTCCATCTCCACTAATGTGGCTATGCCCGATCCATTGGTACCACCCCCGAGCTTCTACGACCTTTGGAAGGGGTAGGGTTAGGGTTGTGATTAGTGTTTGATTTTTTGGTTGTGATTAGGGTTAGGGTTAGGGATGAAAACCTATAGGAGTTCAAGATATTCTTCAATAACTTTTTTTCTGAAGGTCATAGAGACTTGGAAGTTGGTTCCATCTCCACTAATGTGGCTATGCCCGATCCATTGGGACCATCCCCGAACTTCTACGACTTTTGGAAATGGTGAAACCACCAAATCTATAAAAAAAAAGTACAAGATATTTTTGAATAACTTTTTTTCTGAAAGTCCTAGAGACTTCTGCATTTCATGATTTATAGAGGGTGGCCTGCCACGCCACCACACCGAATTTCAGCACGTTTCGAGCAAGCAGCGCAGAGTTATTCAAATTAATCCCTAATATGGGTTAGGGTTGCAATTAGGGTTAGGGTTAGGGTTGTGATTAGGGTTAGGGTTAGGGTTGCTATTAGGGTTAGGGTTAGGGTTGCTATTAGGGTTAGGGTTAGGGATGAATACCCATTGGAGATCAAGATATTCTTCAATAACTTTTTTTCTGTAGGTCATAGAGACTTGGAAGTTGGTTCCATCTCCACTAATGTGGCTATGCCCGATCCATTGGTACCACCCCCGAGCTTCTACGACCTTTGGAAGGGGTAGGGTTAGGGTTGTGATTAGTGTTTGATTTTTTGGTTGTATTAGGGTTAGGGTTAGGGATGAAAACCTATAGGAGTTCAAGATATTCTTCAATAACTTTTTTTCTGAAGGTCATAGAGACTTGGAAGTTGGTTCCATCTCCACTAATGTGGCTATGCCCGATCCATTGGGACCATCCCCGAACTTCTACGACCTTTGGAAATGGTGAAACCACCAAATCTATAAAAAAAAAGTACAAGATATTTTTGAATAACTTTTTTTCTGAAAGTCCTAGAGACTTCTGCATTTCATGATTTATAGAGGGTGGCCTGCCACGCCACCACACCGAATTTCAGCACGTTTCGAGCAAGCAGCGCAGAGTTATTCAAATTAATCCCTAATATGGGTTAGGGTTGCAATTAGGGTTAGGGTTAGGGTTGTGATTAGGGTTAGGGTTAGGGTTGCTATTAGGGTTAGGGTTAGGGTTGCTATTAGGGTTAGGGTTAGGGATGAATACCCATTGGAGATCAAGATATTCTTCAATAACTTTTTTTCTGTAGGTCATAGAGACTTGGAAGTTGGTTCCATCTCCACTAATGTGGCTATGCCCGATCCATTGGTACCACCCCCGAGCTTCTACGACCTTTGGAAGGGGTAGGGTTAGGGTTGTGATTAGTGTTTGATTTTTTGGTTGTGATTAGGGTTAGGGTTAGGGATGAAAACCTATAGGAGTTCAAGATATTCTTCAATAACTTTTTTTCTGAAGGTCATAGAGACTTGGAAGTTGGTTCCATCTCCACTAATGTGGCTATGCCCGATCCATTGGGACCATCCCCGAACTTCTACGACCTTCCGAAATGGTGAAACCACCAAATCTATAAAAAAAAGTACAAGATATTTTTGAATAACTTTTTTTCTGAAAGTCCTAGAGACTTGTGCATTTCATGATTTATAGAGGGTGGCCTGCCACGCAACCACACCGAATTTCAGCACGTTTCGAGCAAGCAGCGCAGAGTTATTCCAATTAATCCCTAATATGGGTTAGGGTTGCAATTAGGGTTAGGGTTAGGGTTGTGATTAGGGTTAGGGTTAGGGTTGCTATTAGGGTTAGGGTTAGGGTTGCTATTAGGGTTAGGGTTAGGGATGAATACCCATTGGAGATCAAGATATTCTTCAATAACTTTTTTTCTGTAGGTCATAGAGACTTGGAAGTTGGTTCCATCTCCACTAATGTGGCTATGCCCGATCCATTGGTACCACCCCCGAGCTTCTACGACCTTTGGAAGGGGTAGGGTTAGGGTTGTGATTAGTGTTAGGGTTAGGGTTGCTATTAGGGTTAGGGTTAGGGTTGCTATTAGGGTTAGGGTTAGGGATGAATACCCATTGGAGATCAAGATATTCTTCAATAACTTTTTTTCTGTAGGTCATAGAGACTTGGAAGTTGGTTCCATCTCCACTAATGTGGCTATGCCCGATCCATTGGTACCACCCCCGAGCTTCTACGACCTTTGGAAGGGGTAGGGTTAGGGTTGTGATTAGTGTTTGATTTTTTGGTTGTGATTAGGGTTAGGGTTAGGGATGAAAACCTATAGGAGTTCAAGATATTCTTCAATAACTTTTTTTCTGAAGGTCATAGAGACTTGGAAGTTGGTTCCATCTCCACTAATGTGGCTATGCCCGATCCATTGGGACCATCCCCGAACTTCTACGACCTTCGGAAATGGTGAAACCACCAAATCTATAAAAAAAAGTACAAGATATTTTTGAATAACTTTTCTTCTGAAAGTCCTAGAGACTTGTGCATTTCATGATTTATAGAGGGTGGCCTGCCACGCAACCACACCGAATTTCAGCACGTTTCGAGCAAGCAGCGCAGAGTTATTCCAATTAATCCCTAATATGGGTTAGGGTTGCAATTAGGGTTAGGGTTAGGGTTGTGATTAGGGTTAGGGTTAGGGTTGCTATTAGGGTTAGGGTTAGGGTTGCTATTAGGGTTAGGGTTAGGGATGAATACCCATTGGAGATCAAGATATTCTTCAATAACTTTTTTTCTGTAGGTCATAGAGACTTGGAAGTTGGTTCCATCTCCACTAATGTGGCTATGCCCGATCCATTGGTACCACCCCCGAGCTTCTACGACCTTTGGAAGGGGTAGGGTTAGGGTTGTGATTAGTGTTTGATTTTTTGGTTGTGATTAGGGTTAGGGTTAGGGATGAAAACCTATAGGAGTTCAAGATATTCTTCAATAACTTTTTTTCTGAAGGTCATAGAGACTTGGAAGTTGGTTCCATCTCCACTAATGTGGCTATGCCCGATCCATTGGGACCATCCCCGAACTTCTACGACCTTTGGAAATGGTGAAACCACCAAATCTATAAAAAAAAAGTACAAGATATTTTTGAATAACTTTTTTTCTGAAAGTCCTAGAGACTTCTGCATTTCATGATTTATAGAGGGTGCCCTGCCACGCCACCACACCGAATTTCAGCACGTTTCGAGCAAGCAGCGCAGAGTTATTCCAATTAATCCCTAATATGGGTTAGGGTTGCAATTAGGGTTAGGGTTAGGGTTGCTATTAGGGTTAGGGTTAGGGATGAATACCCATTGGAGATCAAGATATTCTTCAATAACTTTTTTTCTGTAGGTCATAGAGACTTGGAAGTTGGTTCCATCTCCACTAATGTGGCTATGCCCGATCCATTGGTACCACCCCCGAGCTTCTACGACCTTTGGAAGGGGTAGGGTTAGGGTTGTGATTAGTGTTTGATTTTTTGGTTGTGATTAGGGTTAGGGTTAGGGATGAAAACCTATAGGAGTTCAAGATATTCTTCAATAACTTTTTTTCTGAAGGTCATAGAGACTTGGAAGTTGGTTCCATCTCCACTAATGTGGCTATGCCCGATCCATTGGGACCATCCCCGAACTTCTACGACCTTCGGAAATGGTGAAACCACCAAATCTATAAAAAAAAGTACAAGATATTTTTGAATAACTTTTCTTCTGAAAGTCCTAGAGACTTGTGCATTTCATGATTTATAGAGGGTGGCCTGCCACGCAACCACACCGAATTTCAGCACGTTTCGAGCAAGCAGCGCAGAGTTATTCCAATTAATCCCTAATATGGGTTAGGGTTGCAATTAGGGTTAGGGTTAGGGTTGTGATTAGGGTTAGGGTTAGGGTTGCTATTAGGGTTAGGGTTAGGGTTGCTATTAGGGTTAGGGTTAGGGATGAATACCCATTGGAGATCAAGATATTCTTCAATAACTTTTTTTCTGTAGGTCATAGAGACTTGGAAGTTGGTTCCATCTCCACTAATGTGGCTATGCCCGATCCATTGGTACCACCCCCGAGCTTCTACGACCTTTGGAAGGGGTAGGGTTAGGGTTGTGATTAGTGTTTGATTTTTTGGTTGTGATTAGGGTTAGGGTTAGGGATGAAAACCTATAGGAGTTCAAGATATTCTTCAATAACTTTTTTTCTGAAGGTCATAGAGACTTGGAAGTTGGTTCCATCTCCACTAATGTGGCTATGCCCGATCCATTGGGACCATCCCCGAACTTCTACGACTTTTGGAAATGGTGAAACCACCAAATCTATAAAAAAAAAGTACAAGATATTTTTGAATAACTTTTTTTCTGAAAGTCCTAGAGACTTCTGCATTTCATGATTTATAGAGGGTGGCCTGCCACGCCACCACACCGAATTTCAGCACGTTTCGAGCAAGCAGCGCAGAGTTATTCAAATTAATCCCTAATATGGGTTAGGGTTGCAATTAGGGTTAGGGTTAGGGTTGTGATTAGGGTTAGGGTTAGGGTTGCTATTAGGGTTAGGGTTAGGGTTGCTATTAGGGTTAGGGTTAGGGATGAATACCCATTGGAGATCAAGATATTCTTCAATAACTTTTTTTCTGTAGGTCATAGAGACTTGGAAGTTGGTTCCATCTCCACTAATGTGGCTATGCCCGATCCATTGGTACCACCCCCGAGCTTCTACGACCTTTGGAAGGGGTAGGGTTAGGGTTGTGATTAGTGTTTGATTTTTTGGTTGTGATTAGGGTTAGGGTTAGGGATGAAAACCTATAGGAGTTCAAGATATTCTTCAATAACTTTTTTTCTGAAGGTCATAGAGACTTGGAAGTTGGTTCCATCTCCACTAATGTGGCTATGCCCGATCCATTGGGACCATCCCCGAACTTCTACGACCTTTGGAAATGGTGAAACCACCAAATCTATAAAAAAAAAGTACAAGATATTTTTGAATAACTTTTTTTCTGAAAGTCCTAGAGACTTCTGCATTTCATGATTTATAGAGGGTGCCCTGCCACGCCACCACACCGAATTTCAGCACGTTTCGAGCAAGCAGCGCAGAGTTATTCCAATTAATCCCTAATATGGGTTAGGGTTGCAATTAGGGTTAGGGTTAGGGTTGCTATTAGGGTTAGGGTTAGGGATGAATACCCATTGGAGATCAAGATATTCTTCAATAACTTTTTTTCTGTAGGTCATAGAGACTTGGAAGTTGGTTCCATCTCCACTAATGTGGCTATGCCCGATCCATTGGTACCACCCCCGAGCTTCTACGACCTTTGGAAGGGGTAGGGTTAGGGTTGTGATTAGTGTTTGATTTTTTGGTTGTGATTAGGGTTAGGGTTAGGGATGAAAACCTATAGGAGTTCAAGATATTCTTCAATAACTTTTTTTCTGAAGGTCATAGAGACTTGGAAGTTGGTTCCATCTCCACTAATGTGGCTATGCCCGATCCATTGGGACCATCCCCGAACTTCTACGACCTTCGGAAATGGTGAAACCACCAAATCTATAAAAAAAAGTACAAGATATTTTTGAATAACTTTTCTTCTGAAAGTCCTAGAGACTTGTGCATTTCATGATTTATAGAGGGTGGCCTGCCACGCAACCACACCGAATTTCAGCACGTTTCGAGCAAGCAGCGCAGAGTTATTCCAATTAATCCCTAATATGGGTTAGGGTTGCAATTAGGGTTAGGGTTAGGGTTGTGATTAGGGTTAGGGTTAGGGTTGCTATTAGGGTTAGGGTTAGGGTTGCTATTAGGGTTAGGGTTAGGGATGAATACCCATTGGAGATCAAGATATTCTTCAATAACTTTTTTTCTGTAGGTCATAGAGACTTGGAAGTTGGTTCCATCTCCACTAATGTGGCTATGCCCGATCCATTGGTACCACCCCCGAGCTTCTACGACCTTTGGAAGGGGTAGGGTTAGGGTTGTGATTAGTGTTTGATTTTTTGGTTGTGATTAGGGTTAGGGTTAGGGATGAAAACCTATAGGAGTTCAAGATATTCTTCAATAACTTTTTTTCTGAAGGTCATAGAGACTTGGAAGTTGGTTCCATCTCCACTAATGTGGCTATGCCCGATCCATTGGGACCATCCCCGAACTTCTACGACTTTTGGAAATGGTGAAACCACCAAATCTATAAAAAAAAAGTACAAGATATTTTTGAATAACTTTTTTTCTGAAAGTCCTAGAGACTTCTGCATTTCATGATTTATAGAGGGTGGCCTGCCACGCCACCACACCGAATTTCAGCACGTTTCGAGCAAGCAGCGCAGAGTTATTCAAATTAATCCCTAATATGGGTTAGGGTTGCAATTAGGGTTAGGGTTAGGGTTGTGATTAGGGTTAGGGTTAGGGTTGCTATTAGGGTTAGGGTTAGGGTTGCTATTAGGGTTAGGGTTAGGGATGAATACCCATTGGAGATCAAGATATTCTTCAATAACTTTTTTTCTGTAGGTCATAGAGACTTGGAAGTTGGTTCCATCTCCACTAATGTGGCTATGCCCGATCCATTGGTACCACCCCCGAGCTTCTACGACCTTTGGAAGGGGTAGGGTTAGGGTTGTGATTAGTGTTTGATTTTTTGGTTGTGATTAGGGTTAGGGTTAGGGATGAAAACCTATAGGAGTTCAAGATATTCTTCAATAACTTTTTTTCTGAAGGTCATAGAGACTTGGAAGTTGGTTCCATCTCCACTAATGTGCCTATGCCCGATCCATTGGGACCATCCCCGAACTTCTACGACCTTTGGAAATGGTGAAACCACCAAATCTATAAAAAAAAAGTACAAGATATTTTTGAATAACTTTTTTTCTGAAAGTCCTAGAGACTTCTGCATTTCATGATTTATAGAGGGTGGCCTGCCACGCCACCACACCGAATTTCAGCACGTTTCGAGCAAGCAGCGCAGAGTTATTCCAATTAATCCCTAATATGGGTTAGGGTTGCAATTAGGGTTAGGGTTAGGGTTGTGATTAGGGTTAGGGTTAGGGTTGCTATTAGGGTTAGGGTTAGGGTTGCTATTAGGGTTAGGGTTAGGGATGAATACCCATTGGAGATCAAGATATTCTTCAATAACTTTTTTTCTGTAGGTCATAGAGACTTGGAAGTTGGTTCCATCTCCACTAATGTGGCTATGCCCGATCCATTGGTACCACCCCCGAGCTTCTACGACCTTTGGAAGGGGTAGGGTTAGGGTTGTGATTAGTGTTTGATTTTTTGGTTGTGATTAGGGTTAGGGTTAGGGATGAAAACCTATAGGAGTTCAAGATATTCTTCAATAACTTTTTTTCTGAAGGTCATAGAGACTTGGAAGTTGGTTCCATCTCCACTAATGTGGCTATGCCCGATCCATTGGGACCATCCCCGAACTTCTACGACCTTTGGAAATGGTGAAACCACCAAATCTATAAAAAAAAAGTACAAGATATTTTTGAATAACTTTTTTTCTGAAAGTCCTAGAGACTTGTGCATTTCATGATTTATAGAGGGTGGCCTGCCACGCCACCACACCGAATTTCAGCACGTTTCGAGCAAGCAGCGCAGAGTTATTCCAATTAATCCCTAATATGGGTTAGGGTTGCAATTAGGGTTAGGGTTAGGGTTGTGATTAGGGTTAGGGTTAGGGTTGCTATTAGGGTTAGGGTTAGGGTTGCTATTAGGGTTAGGGTTAGGGATGAATACCCATTGGAGATCAAGATATTCTTCAATAACTTTTTTTCTGTAGGTCATAGAGACTTGGAAGTTGGTTCCATCTCCACTAATGTGGCTATGCCTGATCCATTGGTACCACCCCCGAGCTTCTACGACCTTTGGAAGGGGTAGGGTTAGGGTTGTGATTAGTGTTTGATTTTTTGGTTGTGATTAGGGTTAGGGTTAGGGATGAAAACCTATAGGAGTTCAAGATATTCTTCAATAACTTTTTTTCTGAAGGTCATAGAGACTTGGAAGTTGGTTCCATCTCCACTAATGTGGCTATGCCCGATCCATTGGGACCATCCCCGAACTTCTACGACCTTCGGAAATGGTGAAACCACCAAATCTATAATAAAAAGTACAAGATATTTTTGAATAACTTTTTTTCTGAAAGTCCTAGAGACTTGTGCATTTCATTATTTATAGAGGGTGGCCTGCCACGCAACCACACCGAATTTCAGCACGTTTCGAGCAAGCAGCGCAGAGTTATTCCAATTAATCCCTAATATGGGTTAGGGTTGCAATTAGGGTTAGGGTTAGGGTTGTGATTAGGGTTAGGGTTAGGGTTGCTATTAGGGTTAGGGTTAGGGTTGCTATTAGGGTTAGGGTTAGGGATGAATACCCATTGGAGATCAAGATATTCTTCAATAACTTTTTTTCTGTAGGTCATAGAGACTTGGAAGTTGGTTCCATCTCCACTAATGTGGCTATGCCCGATCCATTGGTACCACCCCCGAGCTTCTACGACCTTTGGAAGGGGTAGGGTTAGGGTTGTGATTAGTGTTTGATTTTTTGGTTGTGATTAGGGTTAGGGCTAGGGATGAAAACCTATAGGAGTTCAAGATATTCTTCAATAACTTTTTTTCTGAAGGTCATAGAGACTTGGAAGTTGGTTCCATCCCCACTAATGTGGCTATGCCCGATCCATTGGGACCATCCCCGAACTTCTACGACCTTTGGAAATGGTGAAACCACCAAATCTATAAAAAAAAAGTACAAGATATTTTTGAATAACTTTTTTTCTGAAAGTCCTAGAGACTTCTGCATTTCATGATTTATAGAGGGTGCCCTGCCACACCACCACACCGAATTTCAGCACGTTTCGAGCAAGCAGCGCAGAGTTATTCCAATTAATCCCTAATATGGGTTAGGGTTGCAATTAGGGTTAGGGTTAGGGTTGCTATTAGGGTTAGGGTTAGGGATGAATACCCATTGGAGATCAAGATATTCTTCAATAACTTTTTTTCTGTAGGTCATAGAGACTTGGAAGTTGGTTCCATCTCCACTAATGTGGCTATGCCCGATCCATTGGTACCACCCCCGAGCTTCTACGACCTTTGGAAGGGGTAGGGTTAGGGTTGTGATTAGTGTTTGATTTTTTGGTTGTGATTAGGGTTAGGGTTAGGGATGAAAACCTATAGGAGTTCAAGATATTCTTCAATAACTTTTTTTCTGAAGGTCATAGAGACTTGGAAGTTGGTTCCATCTCCACTAATGTGGCTATGCCCGATCCATTGGGACCATCCCCGAACTTCTACGACCTTCGGAAATGGTGAAACCACCAAATCTATAAAAAAAAGTACAAGATATTTTTGAATAACTTTTCTTCTGAAAGTCCTAGAGACTTGTGCATTTCATGATTTATAGAGGGTGGCCTGCCACGCAACCACACCGAATTTCAGCACGTTTCGAGCAAGCAGCGCAGAGTTATTCCAATTAATCCCTAATATGGGTTAGGGTTGCAATTAGGGTTAGGGTTAGGGTTGTGATTAGGGTTAGGGTTAGGGTTGCTATTAGGGTTAGGGTTAGGGTTGCTATTAGGGTTAGGGTTAGGGATGAATACCCATTGGAGATCAAGATATTCTTCAATAACTTTTTTTCTGTAGGTCATAGAGACTTGGAAGTTGGTTCCATCTCCACTAATGTGGCTATGCCCGATCCATTGGTACCACCCCCGAGCTTCTACGACCTTTGGAAGGGGTAGGGTTAGGGTTGTGATTAGTGTTTGATTTTTTGGTTGTGATTAGGGTTAGGGTTAGGGATGAAAACCTATAGGAGTTCAAGATATTCTTCAATAACTTTTTTTCTGAAGGTCATAGAGACTTGGAAGTTGGTTCCATCTCCACTAATGTGGCTATGCCCGATCCATTGGGACCATCCCCGAACTTCTACGACCTTTGGAAATGGTGAAACCACCAAATCTATAAAAAAAAAGTACAAGATATTTTTGAATAACTTTTTTTCTGAAAGTCCTAGAGACTTCTGCATTTCATGATTTATAGAGGGTGGCCTGCCACGCCACCACACAGAATTTCAGCACGTTTCGAGCAAGCAGCGCAGAGTTATTCAAATTAATCCCTAATATGGGTTAGGGTTGCAATTAGGGTTAGGGTTAGGGTTGTGATTAGGGTTAGGGTTAGGGTTGCTATTAGGGTTAGGGTTAGGGTTGCTATTAGGGTTAGGGTTAGGGATGAATACCCATTGGAGATCAAGATATTCTTCAATAACTTTTTTTCTGTAGGTCATAGAGACTTGGAAGTTGGTTCCATCTCCACTAATGTGGCTATGCCCGATCCATTGGTACCACCCCCGAGCTTCTACGACCTTTGGAAGGGGTAGGGTTAGGGTTGTGATTAGTGTTTGATTTTTTGGTTGTGATTAGGGTTAGGGTTAGGGATGAAAACCTATAGGAGTTCAAGATATTCTTCAATAACTTTTTTTCTGAAGGTCATAGAGACTTGGAAGTTGGTTCCATCTCCACTAATGTGGCTATGCCCGATCCATTGGGACCATCCCCGAACTTCTACGACCTTCCGAAATGGTGAAACCACCAAATCTATAAAAAAAAGTACAAGATATTTTTGAATAACTTTTTTTCTGAAAGTCCTAGAGACTTGTGCATTTCATGATTTATAGAGGGTGGCCTGCCACGCAACCACACCGAATTTCAGCACGTTTCGAGCAAGCAGCGCAGAGTTATTCCAATTAATCCCTAATATGGGTTAGGGTTGCAATTAGGGTTAGGGTTAGGGTTGCTATTAGGGTTAGGGTTAGGGATGAATACCCATTGGAGATCAAGATATTCTTCAATAACTTTTTTTCTGTAGGTCATAGAGACTTGGAAGTTGGTTCCATCTCCACTA
Organism: Paralichthys olivaceus; assembly: GCF_024713975.1. NCBI lineage: Eukaryota > Metazoa > Chordata > Actinopteri > Pleuronectiformes > Paralichthyidae > Paralichthys > Paralichthys olivaceus. The sequence goes on along the minus strand of NC_091110.1, from coordinate 16,330,015 downwards.
ATGTGGCTATGCCCGATCCATTGGTACCACCCCCGAGCTTCTACGACCTTTGGAAGGGGTAGGGTTAGGGTTGTGATTAGTGTTTGATTTTTTGGTTGTGATTAGGGTTAGGGTTAGGGATGAAAACCTATAGGAGTTCAAGATATTCTTCAATAACTTTTTTTCTGAAGGTCATAGAGACTTGGAAGTTGGTTCCATCTCCACTAATGTGCCTATGCCCGATCCATTGGGACCATCCCCGAACTTCTACGACCTTTGGAAATGGTGAAACCACCAAATCTATAAAAAAAAAGTACAAGATATTTTTGAATAACTTTTTTTCTGAAAGTCCTAGAGACTTCTGCATTTCATGATTTATAGAGGGTGGCCTGCCACGCCACCACACCGAATTTCAGCACGTTTCGAGCAAGCAGCGCAGAGTTATTCCAATTAATCCCTAATATGGGTTAGGGTTGCAATTAGGGTTAGGGTTAGGGTTGTGATTAGGGTTAGGGTTAGGGTTGCTATTAGGGTTAGGGTTAGGGTTGCTATTAGGGTTAGGGTTAGGGATGAATACCCATTGGAGATCAAGATATTCTTCAATAACTTTTTTTCTGTAGGTCATAGAGACTTGGAAGTTGGTTCCATCTCCACTAATGTGGCTATGCCCGATCCATTGGTACCACCCCCGAGCTTCTACGACCTTTGGAAGGGGTAGGGTTAGGGTTGTGATTAGTGTTTGATTTTTTGGTTGTGATTAGGGTTAGGGTTAGGGATGAAAACCTATAGGAGTTCAAGATATTCTTCAATAACTTTTTTTCTGAAGGTCATAGAGACTTGGAAGTTGGTTCCATCTCCACTAATGTGGCTATGCCCGATCCATTGGGACCATCCCCGAACTTCTACGACCTTTGTAAATGGTGAAACCACCAAATCTATAAAAAAAAAGTACAAGATATTTTTGAATAACTTTTTTTCTGAAAGTCCTAGAGACTTCTGCATTTCATGATTTATAGAGGGTGGCCTGCCACGCCACCACACCGAATTTCAGCACGTTTCGAGCAAGCAGCGCAGAGTTATTCCAATTAATCCCTAATATGGGTTAGGGTTGCAATTAGGGTTAGGGTTAGGGTTGTGATTAGGGTTAGGGTTAGGGTTGCTATTAGGGTTAGGGTTAGGGTTGCTATTAGGGTTAGGGTTAGGGATGAATACCCATTGGAGATCAAGATATTCTTCAATAACTTTTTTTCTGTAGGTCATAGAGACTTGGAAGTTGGTTCCATCTCCACTAATGTGGCTATGCCCGATCCATTGGTACCACCCCCGAGCTTCTACGACCTTTGGAAGGGGTAGGGTTAGGGTTGTGATTAGTGTTTGATTTTTTGGTTGTGATTAGGGTTAGGGTTAGGGATGAAAACCTATAGGAGTTCAAGATATTCTTCAATAACTTTTTTTCTGAAGGTCATAGAGACTTGGAAGTTGGTTCCATCTCCACTAATGTGGCTATGCCCGATCCATTGGGACCATCCCCGAACTTCTACGACCTTCGGAAATGGTGAAACCACCAAATCTATAAAAAAAAGTACAAGATATTTTTGAATAACTTTTTTTCTGAAAGTCCTAGAGACTTGTGCATTTCATGATTTATAGAGGGTGGCCTGCCACGCAACCACACCGAATTTCAGCACGTTTCGAGCAAGCAGCGCAGAGTTATTCCAATTAATCCCTAATATGGGTTAGGGTTGCAATTAGGGTTAGGGTTAGGGTTGTGATTAGGGTTAGGGTTAGGGTTGCTATTAGGGTTAGGGTTAGGGATGAATACCCATTGGAGATCAAGATATTCTTCAATAACTTTTTTTCTGTAGGTCATAGAGACTTGGAAGTTGGTTCCATCTCTACTAATGTGGCTATGCCCGATCCATTGGTACCACCCCCGAGCTTCTACGACCTTTGGAAGGGGTAGGGTTAGGGTTGTGATTAGTGTTTGATTTTTTGGTTGTGATTAGGGTTAGGGTTAGGGATGAAAACCTATAGGAGTTCAAGATATTCTTCAATAACTTTTTTTCTGAAGGTCATAGAGACTTGGAAGTTGGTTCCATCTCCACTAATGTGGCTATGCCCGATCCATTGGGACCATCCCCGAACTTCTACGACCTTCGGAAATGGTGAAACCACCAAATCTATAAAAAAAAGTACAAGATATTTTTGAATAACTTTTTTTCTGAAAGTCCTAGAGACTTGTGCATTTCATGATTTATAGAGGGTGGCCTGCCACGCAACCACACCGAATTTCAGCACGTTTCGAGCAAGCAGCGCAGAGTTATTCCAATTAATCCCTAATATGGGTTAGGGTTGCAATTAGGGTTAGGGTTAGGGTTGTGATTAGGGTTAGGGTTAGGGTTGCTATTAGGGTTAGGGTTAGGGTTGCTATTAGGGTTAGGGTTAGGGATGAATACCCATTGGAGATCAAGATATTCTTCAATAACTTTTTTTCTGTAGGTCATAGAGACTTGGAAGTTGGTTCCATCTCCACTAATGTGACTATGCCCGATCCATTGGTACCACCCCCGAGCTTCTACGACCTTTGGAAGGGGTAGGGTTAGGGTTGTGATTAGTGTTTGATTTTTTGGTTGTGATTAGGGTTAGGGGTAGGGATGAAAACCTATAGGAGTTCAAGATATTCTTCAATAACTTTTTTTCTGAAGGTCATAGAGACTTGGAAGTTGGTTCCATCTCCACTAATGTGGCTATGCCCGATCCATTGGGACCATCCCCGAACTTCTACGACCTTCGGAAATGGTGAAACCACCAAATCTATAAAAAAAAGTACAAGATATTTTTGAATAACTTTTTTTCTGAAAGTCCTAGAGACCTGTGCATTTCATGATTTATAGAGGGTGGCCTGCCACGCAACCACACCGAATTTCAGCACGTTTCGAGCAAGCAGCGCAGAGTTATTCCAATTAATCCCTAATATGGGTTAGGGTTGCAATTAGGGTTAGGGTTAGGGTTGTGATTAGGGTTAGGGTTAGGGTTGCTATTAGGGTTAGGGTTAGGGATGAATACCCATTGGAGATCAAGATATTCTTCAATAACTTTTTTTCTGTAGGTCATAGAGACTTGGAAGTTGGTTCCATCTCCACTAATGTGGCTATGCCCGATCCATTGGTACCACCCCCGAGCTTCTACGACCTTTGGAAGGGGTAGGGTTAGGGTTATGATTAGTGTTTGATTTTTTGGTTGTGATTAGGGTTAGGGTTAGGGATGAAAACCTATAGGAGTTCAAGATATTCTTCAATAACTTTTTTTCTGAAGGTCATAGAGACTTGGAAGTTGGTTCCATCTCCACTAATGTGGCTATGCCCGATCCATTGGGACCATCCCCGAACTTCTACGACCTTCGGAAATGGTGAAACCACCAAATCTATAAAAAAAAGTACAAGATATTTTTGAATAACTTTTTTTCTGAAAGTCCTAGAGACTTGTGCATTTCATGGTTTATAGAGGGTGGCCTGCCACGCAACCACACCAAATTTCAGCACGTTTCGAGCAAGCAGGGCAGAGTTATTCCAATTAATCCCTAATATGGGTTAGGGTTGCAATTAGGGTTAGGGTTAGGGTTGTGATTAGGGTTAGGGTTAGGGTTGCTATTAGGGTTAGGGTTAGGGTTGCTATTAGGGTTAGGGTTAGGGATGAATACCCATTGGAGATCAAGATATTCTTCAATAACTTTTTTTCTTTAGGTCATAGAGACTTGGAAGTTGGTTCCATCTCCACTAATGTGGCTATGCCCAATCCATTGGTACCACCCCCGAGCTTCTACGACCTTTGGAAGGGGTAGGGTTAGGGTTGTGATTAGTGTTTGATTTTTTGGTTGTGATTAGGGTTAGGGTTAGGGATGAAAACCTATAGGAGTTCAAGATATTCTTCAATAACTTTTTTTCTGAAGGTCATAGAGACTTGGAAGTTGGTTCCATCTCCACTAATGTGGCTATGCCCGATCCATTGGGACCATCCCCGAACTTCTACGACCTTTGGAAATGGTGAAACCACCAAATCTATAAAAAAAAAGTACAAGATATTTTTGAATAACTTTTTTTCTGAAAGTCCTAGAGACTTGTGCATTTCATGATTTATAGAGGGTGGCCTGCCACGCAACCACACCGAATTTCAGCACGTTTCGAGCAAGCAGCGCAGAGTTATTCCAATTAATCCCTAATATGGGTTAGGGTTGCAATTAGGGTTAGGGTTAGGGTTGTGATTAGGGTTAGGGTTAGGGTTGCTATTAGGGTTAGGGTTAGGGATGAATACCCATTGGAGATCAAGATATTCTTCAATAACTTTTTTTCTGTAGGTCATAGAGACTTGGAAGTTGGTTCCATCTCCACTAATGTGGCTATGCCCGATCCATTGGTACCACCCCCGAGCTTCTACGACCTTTGGAAGGGGTAGGTTAGGGTTGTGATTAGTGTTTGATTTTTTGGTTGTGATTAGGGTTAGGGTTAGGGATGAAAACCTATAGGAGTTCAAGATATTCTTCAATAACTTTTTTTCTGAAGGTCATAGAGACTTGGAAGTTGGTTCCATCTCCACTAATGTGGCTATGCCCGATCCATTGGGACCATCCCCGAACTTCTACGACCTTCGGAAATGGTGAAACCACCAAATCTATAAAAAAAAGTACAAGATATTTTTGAATAACTTTTTTTCTGAAAGTCCTAGAGACTTGTGCATTTCATGGTTTATAAAGGGTGGCCTGCCACGCAACCACACCAAATTTCAGCACGTTTCGAGCAAGCAGGGCAGAGTTATTCCAATTAATCCCTAATATGGGTTAGGGTTGCAATTAGGGTTAGGGTTAGGGTTGTGATTAGGGTTAGGGTTAGGGTTGCTATTAGGGTTAGGGTTAGGGTTGCTATTAGGGTTAGGGTTAGGGATGAATACCCATTGGAGATCAAGATATTCTTCAATAACTTTTTTTCTTTAGGTCATAGAGACTTGGAAGTTGGTTCCATCTCCACTAATGTGGCTATGCCCGATCCATTGGTACCACCCCCGAGCTTCTACGACCTTTGGAAGGGGTAGGGTTAGGGTTGTGATTAGTGTTTGATTTTTTGGTTGTGATTAGGGTTAGGGTTAGGGATGAAAACCTATAGGAGTTCAAGATATTCTTCAATAACTTTTTTTCTGAAGGTCATAGAGACTTGGAAGTTGGTTCCATCTCCACTAATGTGGCTATGCCCGATCCATTGGGACCATCCCCGAACTTCTACGACCTTTGGAAATGGTGAAACCACCAAATCTATAAAAAAAAAGTACAAGATATTTTTGAATAACTTTTTTTCTGAAAGTCCTAGAGACTTCTGCATTTCATGATTTATAGAGGGTGGCCTGCCACGCCACCACACCGAATTTCAGCACGTTTCGAGCAAGCAGCGCAGAGTTATTCCAATTAATCCCTAATATGGGTTAGGGTTGCAATTAGGGTTAGGGTTAGGGTTGTGATTAGGGTTAGGGTTAGGGTTGCTATTAGGGTTAGGGTTAGGGTTGCTATTAGGGTTAGGGTTAGGGATGAATACCCATTGGAGATCAAGATATTCTTCAATAACTTTTTTTCTTTAGGTCATAGAGACTTGGAAGTTGGTTCCATCTCCACTAATGTGGCTATGCCCGATCCATTGGTACCACCCCCGAGCTTCTACGACCTTTGGAAGGGGTAGGGTTAGGGTTGTGATTAGTGTTTGATTTTTTGGTTGTGATTAGGGTTAGGGTTAGGGATGAAAACCTATAGGAGTTCAAGATATTCTTCAATAACTTTTTTTCTGAAGGTCATAGAGACTTGGAAGTTGGTTCCATCTCCACTAATGTGGCTATGCCCGATCCATTGGGACCATCCCCGAACTTCTACGACCTTTGGAAATGGTGAAACCACCAAATCTATAAAAAAAAAGTACAAGATATTTTTGAATAACTTTTTTTCTGAAAGTCCTAGAGACTTCTGCATTTCATGATTTATAGAGGGTGGCCTGCCACGCCACCACACCGAATTTCAGCACGTTTCGAGCAAGCAGCGCAGAGTTATTCCAATTAATCCCTAATATGGGTTAGGGTTGCAATTAGGGTTAGGGTTAGGGTTGTGATTAAGGTTAGGGTTAGGGTTGCTATTAGGGTTAGGGTTAGGGTTGCTATTAGGGTTAGGGTTAGGGATGAATACCCATTGGAGATCAAGATATTCTTCAATAACTTTTTTTCTGTAGGTCATAGAGACTTGGAAGTTGGTTCCATCTCCACTAATGTGGCTATGCCCGATCCATTGGGACCATCCCCGAACTTCTACGACCTTTGGAAATGGTGAAACCACCAAATCTATAAAAAAAAAGTACAAGATATTTTTGAATAACTTTTTTTCTGAAAGTCCTAGAGACTTGTGCATTTCATGATTTATAGAGGGTGGCCTGCCATGCAACCACACCGAATTTCAGCACGTTTCGAGCAAGCAGCGCAGAGTTATTCCAATTAATCCCTAATATGGGTTAGGGTTGCAATTAGGGTTAGGGTTAGGGTTGTGATTAGGGTTAGGGTTAGGGTTGCTATTAGGGTTAGGGTTAGGGATGAATACCCATTGGAGATCAAGATATTCTTCAATAACTTTTTTTTCTGTAGGTCATAGAGACTTGGAAGTTGGTTCCATCTCCACTAATGTGGCTATGCCCGATCCATTGGTACCACCCCCGAGCTTCTACGACCTTTGGAAGGGGTAGGGTTAGGGTTGTGATTAGTGTTTGATTTTTTGGTTGTGATTAGGGTTAGGGTTAGGGATGAAAACCTATAGGAGTTCAAGATATTCTTCAATAACTTTTTTTCTGAAGGTCATAGAGACTTGGAAGTTGGTTCCATCTCCACTAATGTGGCTATGCCCGATCCATTGGGACCATCCCCGAACTTCTACGACCTTTGGAAATGGTGAAACCACCAAATCTATAAAAAAAAAGTACAAGATATTTTTGAATAACTTTTTTTCTGAAAGTCCTAGAGACTTCTGCATTTCATGATTTATAGAGGGTGGCCTGCCACGCCACCACACCGAATTTCAGCACGTTTCGAGCAAGCAGCGCAGAGTTATTCCAATTAATCCCTAATATGGGTTAGGGTTGCAATTAGGGTTAGGGTTAGGGTTGCTATTAGGGTTAGGGTTAGGGTTGCTATTAGGGTTAGGGTTAGGGATGAATACCCATTGGAGATCAAGATATTCTTCAATAACTTTTTTTCTGTAGGTCATAGAGACTTGGAAGTTGGTTCCATCTCCACTAATGTGGCTATGCCCGATCCATTGGGACCATCCCCGAACTTCTACGACCTTTGGAAATGGTGAAACCACCAAATCTATAAAAAAAAAGTACAAGATATTTTTGAATAACTTTTTTTCTGAAAGTCCTAGAGACTTCTGCATTTCATGATTTATAGAGGGTGGCCTGCCACGCCACCACACCGAATTTCAGCACGTTTCGAGCAAGCAGCGCAGAGTTATTCCAATTAATCCCTAATATGGGTTAGGGTTGCAATTAGGGTTAGGGTTAGGGTTGTGATTAGGGTTAGGGTTAGGGTTGCTATTAGGGTTAGGGTTAGGGATGAATACCCATTGGAGATCAAGATATTCTTCAATAACTTTTTTTTCTGTAGGTCATAGAGACTTGGAAGTTGGTTCCATCTCCACTAATGTGGCTATGCCCGATCCATTGGTACCACCCCCGAGCTTCTACGACCTTTGGAAGGGGTAGGGTTAGGGTTGTGATTAGTGTTTGATTTTTTGGTTGTGATTAGGGTTAGGGTTAGGGATGAAAACCTATAGGAGTTCAAGATATTCTTCAATAACTTTTTTTCTGAAGGTCATAGAGACTTGGAAGTTGGTTCCATCTCCACTAATGTGGCTATGCCCGATCCATTGGGACCATCCCCGAACTTCTACGACCTTCAGAAATGGTGAAACCACCAAATCTATAAAAAAAAGTACAAGATATTTTTGAATAACTTTTTTTCTGAAAGTCCTAGAGACTTGTGCATTTCATGATTTATAGAGGGTGGCCTGCCACGCAACCACACCGAATTTCAGCACGTTTCGAGCAAGCAGCGCAGAGTTATTCCAATTAATCCCTAATATGGGTTAGGGTTGCAATTAGGGTTAGGGTTAGGGTTGTGATTAGGGTTAGGGTTAGGGTTGCTATTAGGGTTAGGGTTAGGGTTGCTATTAGGGTTAGGGTTAGGGATGAATACCCATTGGAGATCAAGATATTCTTCAATAACTTTTTTTCTGTAGGTCATAGAGACTTGGAAGTTGGTTCCATCTCTACTAATGTGGCTATGCCCGATCCATTGGTACCACCCCCGAGCTTCTACGACCTTTGGAAGGGGTAGGGTTAGGGTTGTGATTAGTGTTTGATTTTTTGGTTGTGATTAGGGTTAGGGTTAGGGATGAAAACCTATAGGAGTTCAAGATATTCTTCAATAACTTTTTTTCTGAAGGTCATAGAGACTTGGAAGTTGGTTCCATCTCCACTAATGTGGCTATGCCCGATCCATTGGGACCATCCCCGAACTTCTACGACCTTCGGAAATGGTGAAACCACCAAATCTATAAAAAAAAGTACAAGATATTTTGGAATAACTTTTTTTCTGAAAGTCCTAGAGACTTGTGCATTTCATGATTTATAGAGGGTGGCCTGCCACGCAACCACACCGAATTTCAGCACGTTTCGAGCAAGCAGCGCAGAGTTATTCCAATTAATCCCTAATATGGGTTAGGGTTGCAATTAGGGTTAGGGTTAGGGTTGTGATTAGGGTTAGGGTTAGGGTTGCTATTAGGGTTAGGGTTAGGGATGAATACCCATTGGAGATCAAGATATTCTTCAATAACTTTTTTTCTGTAGGTCATAGAGACTTGGAAGTTGGTTCCATCTCCACTAATGTGGCTATGCCCGATCCATTGGTACCACCCCCGAGCTTCTACGACCTTTGGAAGGGGTAGGGTTAGGGTTGTGATTAGTGTTTGATTTTTTGGTTGTGATTAGGGTTAGGGTTAGGGATGAAAACCTATAGGAGTTCAAGATATTCTTCAATAACTTTTTTTCTGAAGGTCATAGAGACTTGGAAGTTGGTTCCATCTCCACTAATGTGCCTATGCCCGATCCATTGGGACCATCCCCGAACTTCTACGACCTTCGGAAATGGTGAAACCACCAAATCTATAAAAAAAAGTACAAGATATTTTTGAATAACTTTTTTTCTGAAAGTCCTAGAGACTTGTGCATTTCATGATTTATAGAGGGTGGCCTGCCACGCAACCACACCGAATTTCAGCACGTTTCGAGCAAGCAGCGCAGAGTTATTCCAATTAATCCCTAATATGGGTTAGGGTTGCAATTAGGGTTAGGGTTAGGGTTGCTATTAGGGTTAGGGTTAGGGTTGCTATTAGGGTTAGGGTTAGGGATGAATACCCATTGGAGATCAAGATATTCTTCAATAACTTTTTTTCTGTAGGTCATAGAGACTTGGAAGTTGGTTCCATCTCCACTAATGTGGCTATGCCCGATCCATTGGTACCACCCCCGAGCTTCTACGACCTTTGGAAGGGGTAGGGTTAGGGTTGTGATTAGTGTTTGATTTTTTGGTTGTGATTAGGGTTAGGGTTAGGGATAAAAACCTATAGGAGTTCAAGATATTCTTCAATAACTTTTTTTCTGAAGGTCATAGAGACTTGGAAGTTGGTTCCATCTCCACTAATGTGGCTATGCCCGATCCATTGGGACCATCCCCGAACTTCTACGACCTTCGGAAATGGTGAAACCACCAAATCTATAAAAAAAAGTACAAGATATTTTTGAATAACTTTTTTTCTGAAAGTCCTAGAGACTTGTGCATTTCATGATTTATAGAGGGTGGCGTGCCACGCAACCACACCAAATTTCAGCACGTTTCGAGCAAGCAGCGCAGAGTTATTCCAATTAATCCCTAATATGGGTTAGGGTTGCAATTAGGGTTAGGGTTAGGGTTGTGATTAGGGTTAGGGTTAGGGTTGCTATTAGGGTTAGGGTTAGGGTTGCTATTAGGGTTAGGGTTAGGGATGAATACCCATTGGAGATCAAGATATTCTTCAATAACTTTTTTTCTGTAGGTCATAGAGACTTGGAAGTTGGTTCCATCTCCACTAATGTGGCTATGCCCGATCCATTGGTACCACCCCCGAGCTTCTACGACCTTTGGAAGGGGTAGGGTTAGGGTTGTGATTAGTGTTTGATTTTTTGGTTGTGATTAGGGTTAGGGTTAGGGATGAAAACCTATAGGAGTTCAAGATATTCTTCAATAACTTTTTTTCTGAAGGTCATAGAGACTTGGAAGTTGGTTCCATCTCCACTAATGTGGCTATGCCCGATCCATTGGGACCATCCCCGAACTTCTACGACCTTCGGAAATGGTGAAACCACCAAATCTATAAAAAAAAGTACAAGATATTTTTGAATAACTTTTTTTCTGAAAGTCCTAGAGACTTGTGCATTTCATGGTTTATAGAGGGTGGCCTGCCACGCAACCACACCAAATTTCAGCACGTTTCGAGCAAGCAGCGCAGAGTTATTCCAATTAATCCCTAATATGGGTTAGGGTTGCAATTAGGGTTAGGGTTAGGGTTGTGATTAGGGTTAGGGTTAGGGTTGCTATTAGGGTTAGGGTTAGGGATGAATACCCATTGGAGATCAAGATATTCTTCAATAACTTTTTTTCTGTAGGTCATAGAGACTTGGAAGTTGGTTCCATCTCCACTAATGTGGCTATGCCCGATCCATTGGTACCACCCCCGAGCTTCTACGACCTTTGGAAGGGGTAGGGTTAGGGTTGTGATTAGTGTTTGATTTTTTGGTTGTGATTAGGGTTAGGGTTAGGGATGAAAACCTATAGGAGTTCAAGATATTCTTCAATAACTTTTTTTCTGAAGGTCATAGAGACTTGGAAGTTGGTTCCATCTCAACTAATGTGGCTATGCCCGATCCATTGGGACCATCCCCGAACTTCTACGACCTTCGGAAATGGTGAAACCACCAAATCTATAAAAAAAAGTACAAGATATTTTTGAATAACTTTTTTTCTGAAAGTCCTAGAGACTTGTGCATTTCATGATTTATAGAGGGTGGCCTGCCACGAAACCACTCCGAATTTCAGCACGTTTCGAGCAAGCAGCGCAGAGTTATTCCAATTAATCCCTAATATGGGTTAGGGTTGCAATTAGGGTTAGGGTTAGTGTTGTGATTAGGGTTAGGGTTAGGGTTGCTATTAGGGTTAGGGTTAGGGATGAATACCCATTGGAGATCAAGATATTCTTCAATAACTTTTTTTCTGTAGGTCATAGAGACTTGGAAGTTGGTTCCATCTCCACTAATGTGGCTATGCCCGATCCATTGGTACCACCCCCGAGCTTCTACGACCTTTGGAAGGGGTAGGGTTAGGGTTGTGATTAGTGTTTGATTTTTTGGTTGTGATTAGGGTTAGGGTTAGGGATGAAAACCTATAGGAGTTCAAGATATTCTTCAATAACTTTTTTTCTGAAGGTCATAGAGACTTGGAAGTTGGTTCCATCTCCACTAATGTGCCTATGCCCGATCCATTGGGACCATCCCCGAACTTCTACGACCTTCGGAAATGGTGAAACCACCAAATCTATAAAAAAAAGTACAAGATATTTTTGAATAACTTTTTTTCTGAAAGTCCTAGAAACTTGTGCATTTCATGATTTATAGAGGGTGGCCTGCCACGCAACCACACCGAATTTCAGCACGTTTCGAGCAAGCAGCGCAGAGTTATTCCAATTAATCCCTAATATGGGTTAGGATTGCAATTAGGGTTAGGGTTAGGGTTGTGATTAGGGTTAGGGTTAGGGTTGCTATTAGGGTTAGGGTTAGGGTTGCTATTAGGGTTAGGGTTAGGGATGAATACCCATTGGAGATCAAGATATTCTTCAATAACTTTTTTTCTGTAGGTCATAGAGACTTGGAAGTTGGTTCCATCTCCACTAATGTGGCTATGCCCGATCCATTGGTACCACCCCCGAGCTTCTACGACCTTTGGAAGGGGTAGGGTTAGGGTTGTGATTAGTGTTTGATTTTTTGGTTGTGATTAGGGTTAGGGTTAGGGATGAAAACCTATAGGAGTTCAAGATATTCTTCAATAACTTTTTTTCTGAAGGTCATAGAGACTTGGAAGTTGGTTCCATCTCCACTAATGTGCCTATGCCCGATCCATTGGGACCATCCCCGAACTTCTACGACCTTCGGAAATGGTGAAACCACCAAATCTATAAAAAAAAGTACAAGATATTTTTGAATAACTTTTTTTCTGAAAGTCCTAGAGACTTGTGCATTTCATGATTTATAGAGGGTGGCCTGCCACGAAACCACACCGAATTTCAGCACGTTTCGAGCAAGCAGCGCAGAGTTATTCCAATTAATCCCTAATATGGGTTAGGGTTGCAATTAGGGTTAGGGTTAGTGTTGTGATTAGGGTTAGGGTTAGGGTTGCTATTAGGGTTAGGGTTAGGGATGAATACCCATTGGAGATCAAGATATTCTTCAATAACTTTTTTTCTGTAGGTCATAGAGACTTGGAAGTTGGTTCCATCTCCACTAATGTGGCTATGCCCGATCCATTGGTACCACCCCCGAGCTTCTACGACCTTTGGAAGGGGTAGGGTTAGGGTTGTGATTAGTGTTTGATTTTTTGGTTGTGATTAGGGTTAGGGTTAGGGATGAAAACCTATAGGAGTTCAAGATATTCTTCAATAACTTTTTTTCTGAAGGTCATAGAGACTTGGAAGTTGGTTCCATCTCCACTAATGTGGCTATGCCCGATCCATTTGGACCATCCCCGAACTTCTACGACCTTCGGAAATGGTGAAACCACCAAATCTATAAAAAAAAGTACAAGATATTTTGGAATAACTTTTTTTCTGAAAGTCCTAGAGACTTGTGCATTTCATGATTTATAGAGGGTGGCGTGCCACGCAACCACACCGAATTTCAGCACGTTTCGAGCAAGCAGCGCAGAGTTATTCCAATTAATCCCTAATATGGGTTAGGGTTGCAATTAGGGTTAGGGTTAGGGTTGTGATTAGGGTTAGGGTTAGGGTTGCTATTAGGGTTAGGGTTAGGGTTGCTATTAGGGTTAGGGTTAGGGATGAATACCCATTGGAGATCAAGATATTCTTCAATAACTTTTTTTCTGTAGGTCATAGAGACTTGGAAGTTGGTTCCATCTCCACTAATGTGGCTATGCCCGATCCATTGGTACCACCCCCGAGCTTCTACAACCTTTGGAAGGGGTAGGGTTAGGGTTGTGATTAGTGTTTGATTTTTTGGTTGTGATTAGGGTTAGGGTTAGGGATGAAAACCTATAGGAGTTCAAGATATTCTTCAATAACTTTTTTTCTGAAGGTCATAGAGACTTGGAAGTTGGTTCCATCTCCACTAATGTGGCTATGCCCGATCCATTGGGACCATCCCCGAACTTCTACGACCTTCGGAAATGGTGAAACCACCAAATCTATAAAAAAAAGTACAAGATATTTTTGAATAACTTTTTTTCTGAAAGTCCTAGAGACTTGTGCATTTCATGATTTATAGAGGGTGGCCTGCCACGCAACCACACCGAATTTCAGCACGTTTCGAGCAAGCAGCGCAGAGTTATTCCAATTAATCCCTAATATGGGTTAGGGTTGCAATTAGGGTTAGGGTTAGGGTTGTGATTAGGGTTAGGGTTAGGGTTGCTATTAGGGTTAGGGTTAGGGTTGCTATTAGGGTTAGGGTTAGGGATGAATACCCATTGGAGATCAAGATATTCTTCAATAACTTTTTTTCTGTAGGTCATAGAGACTTGGAAGTTGGTTCCATCTCCACTAATGTGGCTATGCCCGATCCATTGGTACCACCCCCGAGCTTCTACGACCTTTGGAAGGGGTAGGGTTAGGGTTGTGATTAGTGTTTGATTTTTTGGTTGTGATTAGGGTTAGGGTTAGGGATGAAAACCTATAGGAGTTCAAGATATTCTTCAATAACTTTTTTTCTGAAGGTCATAGAGACTTGGAAGTTGGTTCCATCTCCACTAATGTGGCTATGCCCGATCCATTGGGACCATCCCCGAACTTCTACGACCTTCGGAAATGGTGAAACCACCAAATCTATAAAAAAAAGTACAAGATATTTTTGAATAACTTTTTTTCTGAAAGTCCTAGAGACTTGTGCATTTCATGATTTATAGAGGGTGGCCTGCCACGCAACCACACCGAATTTCAGCACGTTTTGAGCAAGCAGCGCAGAGTTATTCCAATTAATCCCTAATATGGGTTAGGGTTGCAATTAGGGTTAGGGTTAGGGTTGTGATTAGGGTTAGGGTTAGGGTTGCTATTAGGGTTAGGGTTAGGGTTGCTATTAGGGTTAGGGTTAGGGATGAATACCCATTGGAGATCAAGATATTCTTCAATAACTTTTTTTCTGTAGGTCATAGAGACTTGGAAGTTGGTTCCATCTCCACTAATGTGGCTATGCCCGATCCATTGGTACCACCCCCGAGCTTCTACGACCTTTGGAAGGGGTAGGGTTAGGGTTGTGATTAGTGTTTGATTTTTTGGTTGTGATTAGGGTTAGGGTTAGGGATGAAAACCTATAGGAGTTCAAGATATTCTTCAATAACTTTTTTTCTGAAGGTCATAGAGACTTGGAAGTTGGTTCCATCTCCACTAATGTGGCTATGCCCGATCCATTGGGACCATCCCCGAACTTCTACGACCTTCGGAAATGGTGAAACCACCAAATCTATAAAAAAAAGTACAAGATATTTTTGAATAACTTTTTTTCTGAAAGTCCTAGAGACTTGTGCATTTCATGATTTATAGAGGGTGGCCTGCCACGCAACCACACCGAATTTCAGCACGTTTTGAGCAAGCAGCGCAGAGTTATTCCAATTAATCCCTAATATGGGTTAGGGTTGCAATTAGGGTTAGGGTTAGGGTTGTGATTAGGGTTAGGGTTAGGGTTGCTATTAGGGTTAGGGTTAGGGATGAATACCCATTGGAGATCAAGATATTCTTCAATAACTTTTTTTCTGTAGGTCATAGAGACTTGGAAGTTGGTTCCATCTCTACTAATGTGGCTATGCCCGATCCATTGGTACCACCCCCGAGCTTCTACGACCTTTGGAAGGGGTAGGGTTAGGGTTGTGATTAGTGTTTGATTTTTTGGTTGTGATTAGGGTTAGGGTTAGGGATGAAAACCTATAGGAGTTCAAGATATTCTTCAATAACTTTTTTTCTGAAGGTCATAGAGACTTGGAAGTTGGTTCCATCTCCACTAATGTGGCTATGCCCGATCCATTGGGACCATCCCCGAACTTCTACGACCTTCGGAAATGGTGAAACCACCAAATCTATAAAAAAAAGTACAAGATATTTTGGAATAACTTTTTTTCTGAAAGTCCTAGAGACTTGTGCATTTCATGATTTATAGAGGGTGGCGTGCCACGCAACCACACCGAATTTCAGCACGTTTCGAGCAAGCAGCGCAGAGTTATTCCAATTAATCCCTAATATGGGTTAGGGTTGCAATTAGGGTTAGGGTTAGGGTTGTGATTAGGGTTAGGGTTAGGGTTGCTATTAGGGTTAGGGTTAGGGTTGCTATTAGGGTTAGGGTTAGGGATGAATACCCATTGGAGATCAAGATATTCTTCAATAACTTTTTTTCTGTAGGTCATAGAGACTTGGAAGTTGGTTCCATCTCCACTAATGTGGCTATGCCCGATCCATTGGTACCACCCCCGAGCTTCTACAACCTTTGGAAGGGGTAGGGTTAGGGTTGTGATTAGTGTTTGATTTTTTGGTTGTGATTAGGGTTAGGGTTAGGGATGAAAACCTATAGGAGTTCAAGATATTCTTCAATAACTTTTTTTCTGAAGGTCATAGAGACTTGGAAGTTGGTTCCATCTCCACTAATGTGGCTATGCCCGATCCATTGGGACCATCCCCGAACTTCTACGACCTTCGGAAATGGTGAAACCACCAAATCTATAAAAAAAAGTACAAGATATTTTTGAATAACTTTTTTTCTGAAAGTCCTAGAGACTTGTGCATTTCATGATTTATAGAGGGTGGCCTGCCACGCAACCACACCGAATTTCAGCACGTTTCGAGCAAGCAGCGCAGAGTTATTCCAATTAATCCCTAATATGGGTTAGGGTTGCAATTAGGGTTAGGGTTAGGGTTGTGATTAGGGTTAGGGTTAGGGTTGCTATTAGGGTTAGGGTTAGGGTTGCTATTAGGGTTAGGGTTAGGGATGAATACCCATTGGAGATCAAGATATTCTTCAATAACTTTTTTTCTGTAGGTCATAGAGACTTGGAAGTTGGTTCCATCTCCACTAATGTGGCTATGCCCGATCCATTGGTACCACCCCCGAGCTTCTACGACCTTTGGAAGGGGTAGGGTTAGGGTTGTGATTAGTGTTTGATTTTTTGGTTGTGATTAGGGTTAGGGTTAGGGATGAAAACCTATAGGAGTTCAAGATATTCTTCAATAACTTTTTTTCTGAAGGTCATAGAGACTTGGAAGTTGGTTCCATCTCCACTAATGTGGCTATGCCCGATCCATTGGGACCATCCCCGAACTTCTACGACCTTCGGAAATGGTGAAACCACCAAATCTATAAAAAAAAGTACAAGATATTTTTGAATAACTTTTTTTCTGAAAGTCCTAGAGACTTGTGCATTTCATGATTTATAGAGGGTGGCCTGCCACGCAACCACACCGAATTTCAGCACGTTTTGAGCAAGCAGCGCAGAGTTATTCCAATTAATCCCTAATATGGGTTAGGGTTGCAATTAGGGTTAGGGTTAGGGTTGTGATTAGGGTTAGGGTTAGGGTTGCTATTAGGGTTAGGGTTAGGGATGAATACCCATTGGAGATCAAGATATTCTTCAATAACTTTTTTTCTGTAGGTCATAGAGACTTGGAAGTTGGTTCCATCTCTACTAATGTGGCTATGCCCGATCCATTGGTACCACCCCCGAGCTTCTACGACCTTTGGAAGGGGTAGGGTTAGGGTTGTGATTAGTGTTTGATTTTTTGGTTGTGATTAGGGTTAGGGTTAGGGATGAAAACCTATAGGAGTTCAAGATATTCTTCAATAACTTTTTTTCTGAAGGTCATAGAGACTTGGAAGTTGGTTCCATCTCCACTAATGTGGCTATGCCCGATCCATTGGGACCATCCCCGAACTTCTACGACCTTCGGAAATGGTGAAACCACCAAATCTATAAAAAAAAGTACAAGATATTTTTGAATAACTTTTTTTCTGAAAGTCCTAGAGACTTGTGCATTTCATGATTTATAGAGGGTGGCCTGCCACGCAACCACACCGAATTTCAGCACGTTTTGAGCAAGCAGCGCAGAGTTATTCCAATTAATCCCTAATATGGGTTAGGGTTGCAATTAGGGTTAGGGTTAGGGTTGTGATTAGGGTTAGGGTTAGGGTTGCTATTAGGGTTAGGGTTAGGGTTGCTATTAGGGTTAGGGTTAGGGATGAATACCCATTGGAGATCAAGATATTCTTCAATAACTTTTTTTCTGTAGGTCATAGAGACTTGGAAGTTGGTTCCATCTCCACTAATGTGGCTATGCCCGATCCATTGGTACCACCCCCGAGCTTCTACGACCTTTGGAAGGGGTAGGGTTAGGGTTGTGATTAGTGTTTGATTTTTTGGTTGTGATTAGGGTTAGGGTTAGGGATGAAAACCTATAGGAGTTCAAGATATTCTTCAATAACTTTTTTTCTGAAGGTCATAGAGACTTGGAAGTTGGTTCCATCTCCACTAATGTGGCTATGCCCGATCCATTGGGACCATCCCCGAACTTCTACGACCTTCGGAAATGGTGAAACCACCAAATCTATAAAAAAAAGTACAAGATATTTTTGAATAACTTTTTTTCTGAAAGTCCTAGAGACTTGTGCATTTCATGATTTATAGAGGGTGGCCTGCCACGCAACCACACCGAATTTCAGCACGTTTTGAGCAAGCAGCGCAGAGTTAT
Source organism: Paralichthys olivaceus (assembly GCF_024713975.1). Taxonomy (NCBI): domain Eukaryota; kingdom Metazoa; phylum Chordata; class Actinopteri; order Pleuronectiformes; family Paralichthyidae; genus Paralichthys; species Paralichthys olivaceus. The sequence continues at coordinate 16,311,921 of NC_091110.1, read as the reverse complement.
TCCAATTAATCCCTAATATGGGTTAGGGTTGCAATTAGGGTTAGGGTTAGGGTTGTGATTAGGGTTAGGGTTAGGGTTGCTATTAGGGTTAGGGTTAGGGATGAATACCCATTGGAGATCAAGATATTCTTCAATAACTTTTTTTCTGTAGGTCATAGAGACTTGGAAGTTGGTTCCATCTCTACTAATGTGGCTATGCCCGATCCATTGGTACCACCCCCGAGCTTCTACGACCTTTGGAAGGGGTAGGGTTAGGGTTGTGATTAGTGTTTGATTTTTTGGTTGTGATTAGGGTTAGGGTTAGGGATGAAAACCTATAGGAGTTCAAGATATTCTTCAATAACTTTTTTTCTGAAGGTCATAGAGACTTGGAAGTTGGTTCCATCTCCACTAATGTGGCTATGCCCGATCCATTGGGACCATCCCCGAACTTCTACGACCTTCGGAAATGGTGAAACCACCAAATCTATAAAAAAAAGTACAAGATATTTTGGAATAACTTTTTTTCTGAAAGTCCTAGAGACTTGTGCATTTCATGATTTATAGAGGGTGGCGTGCCACGCAACCACACCGAATTTCAGCACGTTTCGAGCAAGCAGCGCAGAGTTATTCCAATTAATCCCTAATATGGGTTAGGGTTGCAATTAGGGTTAGGGTTAGGGTTGTGATTAGGGTTAGGGTTAGGGTTGCTATTAGGGTTAGGGTTAGGGATGAATACCCATTGGAGATCAAGATATTCTTCAATAACTTTTTTTCTGTAGGTCATAGAGACTTGGAAGTTGGTTCCATCTCCACTAATGTGGCTATGCCCGATCCATTGGTACCACCCCCGAGCTTCTACAACCTTTGGAAGGGGTAGGGTTAGGGTTGTGATTAGTGTTTGATTTTTTGGTTGTGATTAGGGTTAGGGTTAGGGATGAAAACCTATAGGAGTTCAAGATATTCTTCAATAACTTTTTTTCTGAAGGTCATAGAGACTTGGAAGTTGGTTCCATCTCCACTAATGTGGCTATGCCCGATCCATTGGGACCATCCCCGAACTTCTACGACCTTCGGAAATGGTGAAACCACCAAATCTATAAAAAAAAGTACAAGATATTTTTGAATAACTTTTTTTCTGAAAGTCCTAGAGACTTGTGCATTTCATGATTTATAGAGGGTGGCCTGCCACGCAACCACACCGAATTTCAGCACGTTTTGAGCAAGCAGCGCAGAGTTATACCAATTAATCCCTAATATGGGTTAGGGTTGCAATTAGGGTTAGGGTTAGGGTTGTGATTAGGGTTAGGGTTAGGGTTGCTATTAGGGTTAGGGTTAGGGTTGCTATTAGGGTTAGGGTTAGGGATGAATACCCATTGGAGATCAAGATATTCTTCAATAACTTTTTTTCTGTAGGTCATAGAGACTTGGAAGTTGGTTCCATCTCCACTAATGTGGCTATGCCCGATCCATTGGTACCACCCCCGAGCTTCTACGACCTTTGGAAGGGGTAGGGTTAGGGTTGTGATTAGTGTTTGATTTTTTGGTTGTGATTAGGGTTAGGGTTAGGGATGAAAACCTATAGGAGTTCAAGATATTCTTCAATAACTTTTTTTCTGAAGGTCATAGAGACTTGGAAGTTGGTTCCATCTCCACTAATGTGGCTATGCCCGATCCATTGGGACCATCCCCAAACTTCTACGACCTTCGGAAATGGTGAAACCACCAAATCTATAAAAAAAAGTACAAGATATTTTTGAATAACTTTTTTTCTGAAAGTCCTAGAGACTTGTGCATTTCATGATTTATAGAGGGTGGCCTGCCACGCAACCACACCGAATTTCAGCACGTTTTGAGCAAGCAGCGCAGAGTTATTCCAATTAATCCCTAATATGGGTTAGGGTTGCAATTAGGGTTAGGGTTAGGGTTGTGATTAGGGTTAGGGTTAGGGTTGCTATTAGGGTTAGGGTTAGGGATGAATACCCATTGGAGATCAAGATATTCTTCAATAACTTTTTTTCTGTAGGTCATAGAGACTTGGAAGTTGGTTCCATCTCTACTAATGTGGCTATGCCCGATCCATTGGTACCACCCCCGAGCTTCTACGACCTTTGGAAGGGGTAGGGTTAGGGTTGTGATTAGTGTTTGATTTTTTGGTTGTGATTAGGGTTAGGGTTAGGGATGAAAACCTATAGGAGTTCAAGATATTCTTCAATAACTTTTTTTCTGAAGGTCATAGAGACTTGGAAGTTGGTTCCATCTCCACTAATGTGGCTATGCCCGATCCATTGGGACCATCCCCGAACTTCTACGACCTTCGGAAATGGTGAAACCACCAAATCTATAAAAAAAAGTACAAGATATTTTGGAATAACTTTTTTTCTGAAAGTCCTAGAGACTTGTGCATTTCATGATTTATAGAGGGTGGCGTGCCACGCAACCACACCGAATTTCAGCACGTTTCGAGCAAGCAGCGCAGAGTTATTCCAATTAATCCCTAATATGGGTTAGGGTTGCAATTAGGGTTAGGGTTAGGGTTGTGATTAGGGTTAGGGTTAGGGTTGCTATTAGGGTTAGGGTTAGGGTTGCTATTAGGGTTAGGGTTAGGGATGAATACCCATTGGAGATCAAGATATTCTTCAATAACTTTTTTTCTGTAGGTCATAGAGACTTGGAAGTTGGTTCCATCTCCACTAATGTGGCTATGCCCGATCCATTGGTACCACCCCCGAGCTTCTACGACCTTTGGAAGGGGTAGGGTTAGGGTTGTGATTAGTGTTTGATTTTTTGGTTGTGATTAGGGTTAGGGTTAGGGATGAAAACCTATAGGAGTTCAAGATATTCTTCAATAACTTTTTTTCTGAAGGTCATAGAGACTTGGAAGTTGGTTCCATCTCCACTAATGTGGCTATGCCCGATCCATTGGGACCATCCCCGAACTTCTACGACCTTCGGAAATGGTGAAACCACCAAATCTATAAAAAAAAGTACAAGATATTTTTGAATAACTTTTTTTCTGAAAGTCCTAGAGACTTGTGCATTTCATGATTTATAGAGGGTGGCCTGCCACGCAACCACACCGAATTTCAGCACGTTTTGAGCAAGCAGCGCAGAGTTATTCCAATTAATCCCTAATATGGGTTAGGGTTGCAATTAGGGTTAGGGTTAGGGTTGTGATTAGGGTTAGGGTTAGGGTTGCTATTAGGGTTAGGGTTAGGGATGAATACCCATTGGAGATCAAGATATTCTTCAATAACTTTTTTTCTGTAGGTCATAGAGACTTGGAAGTTGGTTCCATCTCTACTAATGTGGCTATGCCCGATCCATTGGTACCACCCCCGAGCTTCTACGACCTTTGGAAGGGGTAGGGTTAGGGTTGTGATTAGTGTTTGATTTTTTGGTTGTGATTAGGGTTAGGGTTAGGGATGAAAACCTATAGGAGTTCAAGATATTCTTCAATAACTTTTTTTCTGAAGGTCATAGAGACTTGGAAGTTGGTTCCATCTCCACTAATGTGGCTATGCCCGATCCATTGGGACCATCCCCGAACTTCTACGACCTTCGGAAATGGTGAAACCACCAAATCTATAAAAAAAAGTACAAGATATTTTGGAATAACTTTTTTTCTGAAAGTCCTAGAGACTTGTGCATTTCATGATTTATAGAGGGTGGCGTGCCACGCAACCACACCGAATTTCAGCACGTTTCGAGCAAGCAGCGCAGAGTTATTCCAATTAATCCCTAATATGGGTTAGGGTTGCAATTAGGGTTAGGGTTAGGGTTGTGATTAGGGTTAGGGTTAGGGTTGCTATTAGGGTTAGGGTTAGGGATGAATACCCATTGGAGATCAAGATATTCTTCAATAACTTTTTTTCTGTAGGTCATAGAGACTTGGAAGTTGGTTCCATCTCCACTAATGTGGCTATGCCCGATCCATTGGTACCACCCCCGAGCTTCTACAACCTTTGGAAGGGGTAGGGTTAGGGTTGTGATTAGTGTTTGATTTTTTGGTTGTGATTAGGGTTAGGGTTAGGGATGAAAACCTATAGGAGTTCAAGATATTCTTCAATAACTTTTTTTCTGAAGGTCATAGAGACTTGGAAGTTGGTTCCATCTCCACTAATGTGGCTATGCCCGATCCATTGGGACCATCCCCGAACTTCTACGACCTTCGGAAATGGTGAAACCACCAAATCTATAAAAAAAAGTACAAGATATTTTTGAATAACTTTTTTTCTGAAAGTCCTAGAGACTTGTGCATTTCATGATTTATAGAGGGTGGCCTGCCACGCAACCACACCGAATTTCAGCACGTTTTGAGCAAGCAGCGCAGAGTTATACCAATTAATCCCTAATATGGGTTAGGGTTGCAATTAGGGTTAGGGTTAGGGTTGTGATTAGGGTTAGGGTTAGGGTTGCTATTAGGGTTAGGGTTAGGGTTGCTATTAGGGTTAGGGTTAGGGATGAATACCCATTGGAGATCAAGATATTCTTCAATAACTTTTTTTCTGTAGGTCATAGAGACTTGGAAGTTGGTTCCATCTCCACTAATGTGGCTATGCCCGATCCATTGGTACCACCCCCGAGCTTCTACGACCTTTGGAAGGGGTAGGGTTAGGGTTGTGATTAGTGTTTGATTTTTTGGTTGTGATTAGGGTTAGGGTTAGGGATGAAAACCTATAGGAGTTCAAGATATTCTTCAATAACTTTTTTTCTGAAGGTCATAGAGACTTGGAAGTTGGTTCCATCTCCACTAATGTGGCTATGCCCGATCCATTGGGACCATCCCCAAACTTCTACGACCTTCGGAAATGGTGAAACCACCAAATCTATAAAAAAAAGTACAAGATATTTTTGAATAACTTTTTTTCTGAAAGTCCTAGAGACTTGTGCATTTCATGATTTATAGAGGGTGGCCTGCCACGCAACCACACCCAATTTCAGCACGTTTTGAGCAAGCAGCGCAGAGTTATTCCAATTAATCCCTAATATGGGTTAGGGTTGCAATTAGGGTTAGGGTTAGGGTTGTGATTAGGGTTAGGGTTAGGGTTGCTATTAGGGTTAGGGTTAGGGATGAATACCCATTGGAGATCAAGATATTCTTCAATAACTTTTTTTCTGTAGGTCATAGAGACTTGGAAGTTGGTTCCATCTCTACTAATGTGGCTATGCCCGATCCATTGGTACCACCCCCGAGCTTCTACGACCTTTGGAAGGGGTAGGGTTAGGGTTGTGATTAGTGTTTGATTTTTTGGTTGTGATTAGGGTTAGGGTTAGGGATGAAAACCTATAGGAGTTCAAGATATTCTTCAATAACTTTTTTTCTGAAGGTCATAGAGACTTGGAAGTTGGTTCCATCTCCACTAATGTGGCTATGCCCGATCCATTGGGACCATCCCCGAACTTCTACGACCTTCGGAAATGGTGAAACCACCAAATCTATAAAAAAAAGTACAAGATATTTTGGAATAACTTTTTTTCTGAAAGTCCTAGAGACTTGTGCATTTCATGATTTATAGAGGGTGGCGTGCCACGCAACCACACCGAATTTCAGCACGTTTCGAGCAAGCAGCGCAGAGTTATTCCAATTAATCCCTAATATGGGTTAGGGTTGCAATTAGGGTTAGGGTTAGGGTTGTGATTAGGGTTAGGGTTAGGGTTGCTATTAGGGTTAGGGTTAGGGTTGCTATTAGGGTTAGGGTTAGGGATGAATACCCATTGGAGATCAAGATATTCTTCAATAACTTTTTTTCTGTAGGTCATAGAGACTTGGAAGTTGGTTCCATCTCCACTAATGTGGCTATGCCCGATCCATTGGTACCACCCCCGAGCTTCTACAACCTTTGGAAGGGGTAGGGTTAGGGTTGTGATTAGTGTTTGATTTTTTGGTTGTGATTAGGGTTAGGGTTAGGGATGAAAACCTATAGGAGTTCAAGATATTCTTCAATAACTTTTTTTCTGAAGGTCATAGAGACTTGGAAGTTGGTTCCATCTCCACTAATGTGGCTATGCCCGATCCATTGGGACCATCCCCGAACTTCTACGACCTTCGGAAATGGTGAAACCACCAAATCTATAAAAAAAACTACAAGATATTTTTGAATAACTTTTTTTCTGAAAGTCCTAGAGACTTGTGCATTTCATGATTTATAGAGGGTGGCCTGCCACGCAACCACACGTAATTTCAGCACGTTTCGAGCAAGCAGCGCAGAGTTATTCCAATTAATCCCTAATATGGGTTAGGGTTGCAATTAGGGTTAGGGTTAGGGTTGTGATTAGGGTTAGGGTTAGGGTTGCTATTAGGGTTAGGGTTAGGGTTGCTATTAGGGTTAGGGTTAGGGATGAATACCCATTGGAGATCAAGATATTCTTCAATAACTTTTTTTCTGTAGGTCATAGAGACTTGGAAGTTGGTTCCATCTCCACTAATGTGGCTATGCCCGATCCATTGGTACCACCCCCGAGCTTCTACAACCTTTGGAAGGGGTAGGGTTAGGGTTGTGATTAGTGTTTGATTTTTTGGTTGTGATTAGGGTTAGGGTTAGGGATGAAAACCTATAGGAGTTCAAGATATTCTTCAATAACTTTTTTTCTGAAGGTCATAGAGACTTGGAAGTTGGTTCCATCTCCACTAATGTGGCTATGCCCGATCCATTGGGACCATCCCCGAACTTCTACGACCTTCGGAAATGGTGAAACCACCAAATCTATAAAAAAAAGTACAAGATATTTTGGAATAACTTTTTTTCTGAAAGTCCTAGAGACTTGTGCATTTCATGATTTATAGAGGGTGGCGTGCCACGCAACCACACCGAATTTCAGCACGTTTCGAGCAAGCAGCGCAGAGTTATTCCAATTAATCCCTAATATGGGTTAGGGTTGCAATTAGGGTTAGGGTTAGGGTTGTGATTAGGGTTAGGGTTAGGGTTGCTATTAGGGTTAGGGTTAGGGTTGCTATTAGGGTTAGGGTTAGGGATGAAAACCTATAGGAGTTCAAGATATTCTTCAATAACTTTTTTTCTGAAGGTCATAGAGACTTGGAAGTTGGTTCCATCTCCACTAATGTGGCTATGCCCGATCCATTGGGACCATCCCCGAACTTCTACGACCTTCGGAAATGGTGAAACCACCAAATCTATAAAAAAAAGTACAAGATATTTTTGAATAACTTTTTTTCTGAAAGTCCTAGAGACTTGTGCATTTCATGGTTTATAGAGGGTGGCCTGCCACGCAACCACACCAAATTTCAGCACGTTTCGAGCAAGCAGCGCAGAGTTATTCCAATTAATCCCTAATATGGGTTAGGGTTGCAATTAGGGTTAGGGTTAGGGTTGTGATTAGGGTTAGGGTTAGGGTTGCTATTAGGGTTAGGGTTAGGGATGAATACCCATTGGAGATCAAGATATTCTTCAATAACTTTTTTTCTGTAGGTCATAGAGACTTGGAAGTTGGTTCCATCTCCACTAATGTGGCTATGCCCGATCCATTGGTACCAGCCCCGAGCTTCTACGACCTTTGGAAGGGGTAGGGTTAGGGTTGTGATTAGTGTTTGATTTTTTGGTTGTGATTAGGGTTAGGGTTAGGGATGAAAACCTATAGGAGTTCAAGATATTCTTCAATAACTTTTTTTCTGAAGGTCATAGAGACTTGGAAGTTGGTTCCATCTCAACTAATGTGGCTATGCCCGATCCATTGGGACCATCCCCGAACTTCTACGACCTTCGGAAATGGTGAAACCACCAAATCTATAAAAAAAAGTACAAGATATTTTTGAATAACTTTTTTTCTGAAAGTCCTAGAGACTTGTGCATTTCATGATTTATAGAGGGTGGCCTGCCACGAAACCACACCGAATTTCAGCACGTTTCGAGCAAGCAGCGCAGAGTTATTCCAATTAATCCCTAATATGGGTTAGGGTTGCAATTAGGGTTAGGGTTAGTGTTGTGATTAGGGTTAGGGTTAGGGTTGCTATTAGGGTTAGGGTTAGGGATGAATACCCATTGGAGATCAAGATATTCTTCAATAACTTTTTTTCTGTAGGTCATAGAGACTTGGAAGTTGGTTCCATCTCCACTAATGTGGCTATGCCCGATCCATTGGTACCACCCCCGAGCTTCTACGACCTTTGGAAGGGGTAGGGTTAGGGTTGTGATTAGTGTTTGATTTTTTGGTTGTGATTAGGGTTAGGGTTAGGGATGAAAACCTATAGGAGTTCAAGATATTCTTCAATAACTTTTTTTCTGAAGGTCATAGAGACTTGGAAGTTGGTTCCATCTCCACTAATGTGGCTATGCCCGATCCATTGGGACCATCCCCGAACTTCTACGACCTTCGGAAATGGTGAAACCACCAAATCTATAAAAAAAAGTACAAGATATTTTTGAATAACTTTTTTTCTGAAAGTCCTAGAGACTTGTGCATTTCATGATTTATAGAGGGTGGCCTGCCACGCAACCACACCGAATTTCAGCACGTTTCGAGCAAGCAGCGCAGAGTTATTCCAATTAATCCCTAATATGGGTTAGGGTTGCAATTAGGGTTAGGGTTAGGGTTGTGATTAGGGTTAGGGTTAGGGTTGCTATTAGGGTTAGGGTTAGGGATGAATACCCATTGGAGATCAAGATATTCTTCAATAACTTTTTTTCTGTAGGTCATAGAGACTTGGAAGTTGGTTCCATCTCCACTAATGTGGCTATGCCCGATCCATTGGTACCACCCCCGAGCTTCTACGACCTTTGGAAGGGGTAGGGTTAGGGTTGTGATTAGTGTTTGATTTTTTGGTTGTGATTAGGGTTAGGGTTAGGGATGAAAACCTATAGGAGTTCAAGATATTCTTCAATAACTTTTTTTCTGTAGGTCATAGAGACTTGGAAGTTGGTTCCATCTCCACTAATGTGGCTATGCCCGATCCATTGGTACCACCCCCGAGCTTCTACGACCTTTGGAAGGGGTAGGGTTAGGGTTGTGATTAGTGTTTGATTTTTTGGTTGTGATTAGGGTTAGGGTTAGGGATGAAAACCTATAGGAGTTCAAGATATTCTTCAATAACTTTTTTTCTGAAGGTCATAGAGACTTGGAAGTTGGTTCCATCTCAACTAATGTGGCTATGCCCGATCCATTGGGACCATCCCCGAACTTCTACGACCTTCGGAAATGGTGAAACCACCAAATCTATAAAAAAAAGTACAAGATATTTTTGAATAACTTTTTTTCTGAAAGTCCTAGAGACTTGTGCATTTCATGATTTATAGAGGGTGGCCTGCCACGAAACCACACCGAATTTCAGCACGTTTCGAGCAAGCAGCGCAGAGTTATTCCAATTAATCCCTAATATGGGTTAGGGTTGCAATTAGGGTTAGGGTTAGTGTTGTGATTAGGGTTAGGGTTAGGGTTGCTATTAGGGTTAGGGTTAGGGATGAATACCCATTGGAGATCAAGATATTCTTCAATAACTTTTTTTCTGTAGGTCATAGAGACTTGGAAGTTGGTTCCATCTCCACTAATGTGGCTATGCCCGATCCATTGGTACCACCCCCGAGCTTCTACGACCTTTGGAAGGGGTAGGGTTAGGGTTGTGATTAGTGTTTGATTTTTTGGTTGTGATTAGGGTTAGGGTTAGGGATGAAAACCTATAGGAGTTCAAGATATTCTTCAATAACTTTTTTTCTGAAGGTCATAGAGACTTGGAAGTTGGTTCCATCTCAACTAATGTGGCTATGCCCGATCCATTGGGACCATCCCCGAACTTCTACGACCTTCGGAAATGGTGAAACCACCAAATCTATAAAAAAAAGTACAAGATATTTTTGAATAACTTTTTTTCTGAAAGTACTAGAGACTTGTGCATTTCATGATTTATAGAGGGTGGCCTGCCACGAAACCACACCGAATTTCAGCACGTTTCGAGCAAGCAGCGCAGAGTTATTCCAATTAATCCCTAATATGGGTTAGGGTTGCAATTAGGGTTAGGGTTGTGATTAGGGTTAGGGTTAGGGTTGCTATTAGGGTTAGGGTTAGGGATGAATACCCATTGGAGATCAAGATATTCTTCAATAACTTTTTTTCTGTAGGTCATAGAGACTTGGAAGTTGGTTCCATCTCCACTAATGTGGCTATGCCCGATCCATTGGTACCACCCCCGAGCTTCTACGACCTTTGGAAGGGGTAGGGTTAGGGTTGTGATTAGTGTTTGATTTTTTGGTTGTGATTAGGGTTAGGGTTAGGGATGAAAACCTATAGGAGTTCAAGATATTCTTCAATAACTTTTTTTCTGAAGGTCATAGAGACTTGGAAGTTGGTTCCATCTCCACTAATGTGGCTATGCCCGATCCATTGGGACCATCCCCGAACTTCTACGACCTTCGGAAATGGTGAAACCACCAAATCTATAAAAAAAAGTACAAGATATTTTTGAATAACTTTTTTTCTGAAAGTCCTAGAGACTTGTGCATTTCATGATTTATAGAGGGTGGCCTGCCACGCAACCACACCGAATTTCAGCACGTTTTGAGCAAGCAGCGCAGAGTTATTCCAATTAATCCCTGATATGGGTTAGGGTTGCAATTAGGGTTAGGGTTAGGGTTGTGATTAGGGTTAGGGTTAGGGTTGCTATTAGGGTTAGGGTTAGGGTTGCTATTAGGGTTAGGGTTAGGGATGAATACCCATTGGAGATCAAGATATTCTTCAATAACTTTTTTTCTGTAGGTCATAGAGACTTGGAAGTTGGTTCCATCTCCACTAATGTGGCTATGCCCGATCCATTGGTACCACCCCCGAGCTTCTACGACCTTTGGAAGGGGTAGGGTTAGGGTTGTGATTAGTGTTTGATTTTTTGGTTGTGATTAGGGTTAGGGTTAGGGATGAAAACCTATAGGAGTTCAAGATATTCTTCAATAACTTTTTTTCTGAAGGTCATAGAGACTTGGAAGTTGGTTCCATCTCTACTAATGTGGCTATGCCCGATCCATTGGGACCATCCCCGAACTTCTACGACCTTCGGAAATGGTGAAACCACCAAATCTATAAAAAAAAGTACAAGATATTTTGGAATAACTTTTTTTCTGAAAGTCCTAGAGACTTGTGCATTTCATGATTTATAGAGGGTGGCGTGCCACGCAACCACACCGAATTTCAGCACGTTTCGAGCAAGCAGCGCAAGGTTATTCCAATTAATCCCTAATATGGGTTAGGGTTGCAATTAGGGTTAGGGTTAGGGTTGTGATTAGGGTTAGGGTTAGGGTTGCTATTAGGGTTAGGGTTAGGGTTGCTATTAGGGTTAGGGTTAGGGATGAATACCCATTGGAGATCAAGATATTCTTCAATAACTTTTTTTCTGTAGGTCATAGAGACTTGGAAGTTGGTTCCATCTCCACTAATGTGGCTATGCCCGATCCATTGGTACCACCCCCGAGCTTCTACGACCTTTGGAAGGGGTAGGGTTAGGGTTGTGATTAGTGTTTGATTTTTTGGTTGTGATTAGGGTTAGGGTTAGGGATGAAAACCTATAGGAGTTCAAGATATTCTTCAATAACTTTTTTTCTGAAGGTCATAGAGACTTGGAAGTTGGTTCCATCTCCACTAATGTGGCTATGCCCGATCCATTGGGACCATCCCCGAACTTCTACGACCTTCGGAAATGGTGAAACCACCAAATCTATAAAAAAAAGTACAAGATATTTTTGAATAACTTTTTTTCTGAAAGTCCTAGAGACTTGTGCATTTCATGATTTATAGAGGGTGGCCTGCCACGCAACCACACGTAATTTCAGCACGTTTCGAGCAAGCAGCGCAGAGTTATATCAATTAATCCCTAATATGGGTTAGGGTTGCAATTAGGGTTAGGGTTAGGGTTGTGATTAGGGTTAGGGTTAGGGTTGCTATTAGGGTTAGGGTTAGGGATGAATACCCATTGGAGATCAAGATATTCTTCAATAACTTTTTTTCTGTAGGTCATAGAGACTTGGAAGTTGGTTCCATCTCCACTAATGTGGCTATGCCCGATCCATTGGTACCACCCCCGAGCTTCTACGACCTTTGGAAGGGGTAGGGTTAGGGTTGTGATTAGTGTTTGATTTTTTGGTTGTGATTAGGGTTAGGGTTAGGGATGAAAACCTATAGGAGTTCAAGATATTCTTCAATAACTTTTTTTCTGAAGGTCATAGAGACTTGGAAGTTGGTTCCATCTCAACTAATGTGGCTATGCCCGATCCATTGGGACCATTCCCGAACTTCTACGACCTTCGGAAATGGTGAAACCACCAAATCTATAAAAAAAAGTACAAGATATTTTTGAATAACTTTTTTTCTGAAAGTCCTAGAGACTTGTGCATTTCATGATTTATAGAGGGTGGCCTGCCACGAAACCACACCGAATTTCAGCACGTTTCGAGCAAGCAGCGCAGAGTTATTCCAATTAATCCCTAATAAGGGTTAGGGTTGCAATTAGGGTTAGGGTTAGTGTTGTGATTAGGGTTAGGGTTAGGGTTGCTATTAGGGTTAGGGTTAGGGTTGCTATTAGGGTTAGGGTTAGGGATGAATACCCATTGGAGATCAAGATATTCTTCAATAACTTTTTTTCTGTAGGTCATAGAGACTTGGAAGTTGGTTCCATCTCCACTAATGTGGCTATGCCCGATCCATTGGTACCACCCCCGAGCTTCTACGACCTTTGGAAGGGGTAGGGTTAGGGTTGTGATTAGTGTTTGATTTTTTGGTTGTGATTAGGGTTAGGGTTAGGGATGAAAACCTATAGGAGTTCAAGATATTCTTCAATAACTTTTTTTCTGAAGGTCATAGAGACTTGGAAGTTGGTTCCATCTCCACTAATGTGGCTATGCCCGATCCATTGGGACCATCCCCGAACTTCTACGACCTTCGGAAATGGTGAAACCACCAAATCTATAAAAAAAAGTACAAGATATTTTGGAATAACTTTTTTTCTGAAAGTCCTAGAGACTTGTGCATTTCATGATTTATAGAGGGTGGCGTGCCACGCAACCACACCGAATTTCAGCACGTTTCGAGCAAGCAGCGCAAGGTTATTCCAATTAATCCCTAATATGGGTTAGGGTTGCAATTAGGGTTAGGGTTAGGGTTGTGATTAGGGTTAGGGTTAGGGTTGCTATTAGGGTTAGGGTTAGGGTTGCTATTAGGGTTAGGGTTAGGGATGAATACCCATTGGAGATCAAGATATTCTTCAATAACTTTTTTTCTGTAGGTCATAGAGACTTGGAAGTTGGTTCCATCTCCACTAATGTGGCTATGCCCGATCCATTGGTACCACCCCCGAGCTTCTACGACCTTTGGAAGGGGTAGGGTTAGGGTTGTGATTAGTGTTTGATTTTTTGGTTGTGATTAGGGTTAGGGTTAGGGATGAAAACCTATAGGAGTTCAAGATATTCTTCAATAACTTTTTTTCTGAAGGTCATAGAGACTTGGAAGTTGGTTCCATCTCCACTAATGTGGCTATGCCCGATCCATTGGGACCATCCCCGAACTTCTACGACCTTCGGAAATGGTGAAACCACCAAATCTATAAAAAAAAGTACAAGATATTTTTGAATAACTTTTTTTCTGAAAGTCCTAGAGACTTGTGCATTTCATGATTTATAGAGGGTGGCCTGCCACGCAACCACACGTAATTTCAGCACGTTTCGAGCAAGCAGCGCAGAGTTATATCAATTAATCCCTAATATGGGTTAGGGTTGCAATTAGGGTTAGGGTTAGGGTTGTGATTAGGGTTAGGGTTAGGGTTGCTATTAGGGTTAGGGTTAGGGATGAATACCCATTGGAGATCAAGATATTCTTCAATAACTTTTTTTCTGTAGGTCATAGAGACTTGGAAGTTGGTTCCATCTCCACTAATGTGGCTATGCCCGATCCATTGGTACCACCCCCGAGCTTCTACGACCTTTGGAAGGGGTAGGGTTAGGGTTGTGATTAGTGTTTGATTTTTTGGTTGTGATTAGGGTTAGGGTTAGGGATGAAAACCTATAGGAGTTCAAGATATTCTTCAATAACTTTTTTTCTGAAGGTCATAGAGACTTGGAAGTTGGTTCCATCTCCACTAATGTGGCTATGCCCGATCCATTGGGACCATCCCCGAACTTCTACAACCTTCGGAAATGGTGAAACCACCAAATCTATAAAAAAAAGTACAAGATATTTTTGAATAACTTTTTTTCTGAAAGTCCTAGAGACTTGTGCATTTCATGATTTATAGAGGGTGGCCTGCCACGCAACCACACCGAATTTCAGCACGTTTTGAGCAAGCAGCGCAGAGTTATTCCAATTAATCCCTAATATGGGTTAGGGTTGCAATTAGGGTTAGGGTTAGGGTTGTGATTAGGGTTAGGGTTAGGGTTAGGGTTGCTATTAGGGTTAGGGTTAGGGATGAATACCCATTGGAGATCAAGATATTCTTCAATAACTTTTTTTCTGTAGGTCATAGAGACTTGGAAGTTGGTTCCATCTCCACTAATGTGGCTATGCCCGATCCATTGGTACCACCCCCGAGCTTCTACGACCTTTGGAAGGGGTAGGGTTAGGGTTGTGATTAGTGTTTGATTTTTTGGTTGTGATTAGGGCTAGGGTTAGGGATGAAAACCTATAGGAGTTCAAGATATTCTTCAATAACTTTTTTTCTGAAGGTCATAGAGTCTTGGAAGTTGGTTCCATCTCCACTAATGTGCCTATGCCCGATCCATTGGGACCATCCCCGAACTTCTACGACCTTTGGAAATGGTGAAACCACCAAATCTATAAAAAAAAGTACAAGATATTTTTGAATAACTTTTTTTCTGAAGGCCCTAGAGACTTGTGCATTTCATGATTTATAGAGGGTGGCCTGCCACGCAACCACACCGAATTTCAGCACGTTTCGAGCAAGCAGCGCAGAGTTATTCCAATTAATCCCTAATATGGGTTAGGGTTGCAATTAGGGTTAGGGTTAGGGTTGTGATTAGGGTTAGGGTTAGGGTTAGGGTTGCTATTAGGGTTAGGGTTAGGGATGAATACCCATTGGAGATCAAGATATTCTTCAATAACTTTTTTTCTGTAGGTCATAGAGACTTGGAAGTTGGTTCCATCTCCACTAATGTGGCTATGCCCGATCCATTGGTACCACCCCCGAGCTTCTACGACCTTTGGAAGGGGTAGGGTTAGGGTTGTGATTAGTGTTTGATTTTTTGGTTGTGATTAGGGTTAGGGTTAGGGATGAAAACCTATAGGAGTTCAAGATATTCTTCAATAACTTTTTTTCTGAAGGTCATAGAGTCTTGGAAGTTGGTTCCATCTCCACTAATGTGGCTATGCCCGATCCATTGGGACCATCCCCGAACTTCTACGACCTTCGGAAATGGTGAAACCACCAAATCTATAAAAAAAAGTACAAGATATTTTTGAATAACTTTTTTTCTGAAAGTCCTAGAGACTTCTGCATTTCATGATTTATAAAGGGTGGCCTGCCACACAACCACACCGAATTTCAGCACGTTTCGAGCAAGCAGCGCAGAGTTATTCCAATTAATCCCTAATATGGGTTAGGGTTGCAATTAGGGTTAGGGTTAGGGTTGCTATTAGGGTTAGGGTTAGGGATGAATACCCATTGGAGATCAAGATATTCTTCAATAACTTTTTTTCTGTAGGTCATAGAGACTTGGAAGTTGGTTCCATCTCCACTAATGTGGCTATGCCCGATCCATTGGGACCATCCCCGAACTTCTACGACCTTCGGAAATGGTGAAACCACCAAATCTATAAAAAAAAGTACAAGATATTTTTGAATAACTTTTTTTCTGAAAGTCCTAGAGACTTCTGCATTTCATGATTTATAAAGGGTGGCCTGCCACACAACCACACCGAATTTCAGCACGTTTCGAGCAAGCAGCGCAGAGTTATTCCAATTAATCCCTAATATGGGTTAGGGTTGCAATTAGGGTTAGGGTTAGGGTTGTGATTAGGGTTAGGGTTAGGGCTGCTATTAGGGTTAGGGTTAGGGTTGCTATTAGGGTTAGGGTTAGGGATGAATACCCATTGGAGATCAAGATATTCTTCAATAACTTTTTTTCTGTAGGTCATAGAGACTTGGAAGTTGGTTCCATCTCCACTAATGTGGCTATGCCCGATCCATTGGTACCACCCCCGAGCTTCTACGACCTTTGGAAGGGGTAGGGTTAGGGTTGTGATTAGTGTTTGATTTTTTGGTTGTGATTAGGGCTAGGGTTAGGGATGAAAACCTATAGGAGTTCAAGATATTCTTCAATAACTTTTTTTCTGAAGGTCATAGAGTCTTGGAAGTTGGTTCCATCTCCACTAATGTGCCTATGCCCGATCCATTGGGACCATCCCCGAACTTCTACGACCTTTGGAAATGGTGAAACCACCAAATCTATAAAAAAAAGTACAAGATATTTTTGAATAACTTTTTTTCTGAAGGTCCTAGAGACTTGTGCATTTCATGATTTATAGAGGGTGGCCTGCCACGCAACCACACCGAATTTCAGCACGTTTCGAGCAAGCAGCGCAGAGTTATTCCAATTAATCCCTAATATGGGTTAGGGTTGCAATTAGGGTTAGGGTTAGGGTTGTGATTAGGGTTAGGGTTAGGGTTGCTATTAGGGTTAGGGTTAGGGATGAATACCCATTGGAGATCAAGATATTCTTCAATAACTTTTTTTCTGTAGGTCATAGAGACTTGGAAGTTGGTTCCATCTCCACTAATGTGGCTATGCCCGATCCATTGGTACCACCCCCGAGCTTCTACGACCTTTGGAAGGGGTAGGGTTAGGGTTGTGATTAGTGTTTGATTTTTTGGTTGTGATTAGGGTTAGGGTTAGGGATGAAAACCTATAGGAGTTCAAGATATTCTTCAATAACTTTTTTTCTGAAGGTCATAGAGACTTGGAAGTTGGTTCCATCTCAACTAATGTGGCTATGCCCGATCCATTGGGACCATTCCCGAACTTCTACGACCTTCGGAAATGGTGAAACCACCAAATCTATAAAAAAAAGTACAAGATATTTTTGAATAACTTTTTTTCTGAAAGTCCTAGAGACTTGTGCATTTCATGATTTATAGAGGGTGGCCTGCCACGCAACCACACCGAATTTCAGCACGTTTTGAGCAAGCAGCGCAGAGTTATTCCAATTAATCCCTAATATGGGTTAGGGTTGCAATTAGGGTTAGGGTTAGGGTTGTGATTAGGGTTAGGGTTAGGGTTAGGGTTGCTATTAGGGTTAGGGTTAGGGATGAATACCCATTGGAGATCAAGATATTCTTCAATAACTTTTTTTCTGTAGGTCATAGAGACTTGGAAGTTGGTTCCATCTCCACTAATGTGGCTATGCCCGATCCATTGGTACCACCCCCGAGCTTCTACGACCTTTGGAAGGGGTAGGGTTAGGGTTGTGATTAGTGTTTGATTTTTTGGTTGTGATTAGGGCTAGGGTTAGGGATGAAAACCTATAGGAGTTCAAGATATTCTTCAATAACTTTTTTTCTGAAGGTCATAGAGTCTTGGAAGTTGGTTCCATCTCCACTAATGTGCCTATGCCCGATCCATTGGGACCATCCCCGAACTTCTACGACCTTTGGAAATGGTGAAACCACCAAATCTATAAAAAAAAGTACAAGATATTTTTGAATAACTTTTTTTCTGAAGGCCCTAGAGACTTGTGCATTTCATGATTTATAGAGGGTGGCCTGCCACGCAACCACACCGAATTTCAGCACGTTTCGAGCAAGCAGCGCAGAGTTATTCCAATTAATCCCTAATATGGGTTAGGGTTGCAATTAGGGTTAGGGTTAGGGTTGTGATTAGGGTTAGGGTTAGGGTTAGGGTTGCTATTAGGGTTAGGGTTAGGGATGAATACCCATTGGAGATCAAGATATTCTTCAATAACTTTTTTTCTGTAGGTCATAGAGACTTGGAAGTTGGTTCCATCTCCACTAATGTGGCTATGTCCGATCCATTGGTACCACCCCCGAGCTTCTACGACCTTTGGAAGGGGTAGGGTTAGGGTTGTGATTAGTGTTTGATTTTTTGGTTGTGATTAGGGTTAGGGTTAGGGATGAAAACCTATAGGAGTTCAAGATATTCTTCAATAACTTTTTTTCTGAAGGTCATAGAGTCTTGGAAGTTGGTTCCATCTCCACTAATGTGGCTATGCCCGATCCATTGGGACCATCCCCGAACTTCTACGACCTTCGGAAATGGTGAAACCACCAAATCTATAAAAAAAAGTACAAGATATTTTTGAATAACTTTTTTTCTGAAAGTCCTAGAGACTTCTGCATTTCATGATTTATAAAGGGTGGCCTGCCACACAACCACACCGAATTTCAGCACGTTTCGAGCAAGCAGCGCAGAGTTATTCCAATTAATCCCTAATATGGGTTAGGGTTGCAATTAGGGTTAGGGTTAGGGTTGCTATTAGGGTTAGGGTTAGGGATGAATACCCATTGGAGATCAAGATATTCTTCAATAACTTTTTTTCTGTAGGTCATAGAGACTTGGAAGTTGGTTCCATCTCCACTAATGTGGCTATGCCCGATCCATTGGGACCATCCCCGAACTTCTACGACCTTCGGAAATGGTGAAACCACCAAATCTATAAAAAAAAGTACAAGATATTTTTGAATAACTTTTTTTCTGAAAGTCCTAGAGACTTCTGCATTTCATGATTTATAAAGGGTGGCCTGCCA
This sequence comes from Paralichthys olivaceus, assembly GCF_024713975.1. Classification (NCBI taxonomy): domain Eukaryota; kingdom Metazoa; phylum Chordata; class Actinopteri; order Pleuronectiformes; family Paralichthyidae; genus Paralichthys; species Paralichthys olivaceus. Next base: position 16,293,239 of record NC_091110.1, on the reverse strand, counting down.
CGCAACCACACCGAATTTCAGCACGTTTCGAGCAAGCAGCGCAGAGTTATTCCAATTAATCCCTAATATGGGTTAGGGTTGCAATTAGGGTTAGGGTTAGGGTTGTGATTAGGGTTAGGGTTAGGGCTGCTATTAGGGTTAGGGTTAGGGTTGCTATTAGGGTTAGGGTTAGGGATGAATACCCATTGGAGATCAAGATATTCTTCAATAACTTTTTTTCTGTAGGTCATAGAGACTTGGAAGTTGGTTCCATCTCCACTAATGTGGCTATGCCCGATCCATTGGTACCACCCCCGAGCTTCTACGACCTTTGGAAGGGGTAGGGTTAGGGTTGTGATTAGTGTTTGATTTTTTGGTTGTGATTAGGGCTAGGGTTAGGGATGAAAACCTATAGGAGTTCAAGATATTCTTCAATAACTTTTTTTCTGAAGGTCATAGAGTCTTGGAAGTTGGTTCCATCTCCACTAATGTGCCTATGCCCGATCCATTGGGACCATCCCCGAACTTCTACGACCTTTGGAAATGGTGAAACCACCAAATCTATAAAAAAAAGTACAAGATATTTTTGAATAACTTTTTTTCTGAAGGTCCTAGAGACTTGTGCATTTCATGATTTATAGAGGGTGGCCTGCCACGCAACCACACCGAATTTCAGCACGTTTCGAGCAAGCAGCGCAGAGTTATTCCAATTAATCCCTAATATGGGTTAGGGTTGCAATAAGGGTTAGGGTTAGGGTTGTGATTAGGGTTAGGGTTAGGGTTGCTATTAGGGTTAGGGTTAGGGATGAATACCCATTGGAGATCAAGATATTCTTCAATAACTTTTTTTCTGTAGGTCATAGAGACTTGGAAGTTGGTTCCATCTCCACTAATGTGGCTATGCCCGATCCATTGGTACCACCCCCGAGCTTCTACGACCTTTGGAAGGGGTAGGGTTAGGGTTGTGATTAGTGTTTGATTTTTTGGTTGTGATTAGGGTTAGGGTTAGGGATGAAAACCTATAGGAGTTCAAGATATTCTTCAATAACTTTTTTTCTGTAGGTCATAGAGACTTGGAAGTTGGTTCCATCTCCACTAATGTGGCTATGCCCGATCCATTGGTACCACCCCCGAGCTTCTACGACCTTTGGAAGGGGTAGGGTTAGGGTTGTGATTAGTGTTTGATTTTTTGGTTGTGATTAGGGTTAGGGTTAGGGATGAAAACCTATAGGAGTTCAAGATATTCTTCAATAACTTTTTTTCTGAAGGTCATAGAGACTTGGAAGTTGGTTCCATCTCCACTAATGTGGCTATGCCCGATCCATTGGGACCATCCCCGAACTTCTACGACCTTCGGAAATGGTGAAACCACCAAATCTATAAAAAAAAGTACAAGATATTTTTGAATAACTTTTTTTCTGAAAGTCCTAGAGACTTGTGCATTTCATGATTTATAGAGGGTGGCCTGCCACGCAACCACACCGAATTTCAGCACGTTTCGAGCAAGCAGCGCAGAGTTATTCCAATTAATCCCTAATATGGGTTAGGGTTGCAATTAGGGTTAGGGTTAGGGTTGTGATTAGGGTTAGGGTTAGGGTTGCTATTAGGGTTAGGGTTAGGGATGAATACCCATTGGAGATCAAGATATTCTTCAATAACTTTTTTTCTGTAGGTCATAGAGACTTGGAAGTTGGTTCCATCTCCACTAATGTGGCTATGCCCGATCCATTGGTACCACCCCCGAGCTTCTACGACCTTTGGAAGGGGTAGGGTTAGGGTTGTGATTAGTGTTTGATTTTTTGGTTGTGATTAGGGTTAGGGTTAGGGATGAAAACCTATAGGAGTTCAAGATATTCTTCAATAACTTTTTTTCTGTAGGTCATAGAGACTTGGAAGTTGGTTCCATCTCCACTAATGTGGCTATGCCCGATCCATTGGTACCACCCCCGAGCTTCTACGACCTTTGGAAGGGGTAGGGTTAGGGTTGTGATTAGTGTTTGATTTTTTGGTTGTGATTAGGGTTAGGGTTAGGGATGAAAACCTATAGGAGTTCAAGATATTCTTCAATAACTTTTTTTCTGAAGGTCATAGAGACTTGGAAGTTGGTTCCATCTCAACTAATGTGGCTATGCCCGATCCATTGGGACCATCCCCGAACTTCTACGACCTTCGGAAATGGTGAAACCACCAAATCTATAAAAAAAAGTACAAGATATTTTTGAATAACTTTTTTTCTGAAAGTCCTAGAGACTTGTGCATTTCATGATTTATAGAGGGTGGCCTGCCACGAAACCACACCGAATTTCAGCACGTTTCGAGCAAGCAGCGCAGAGTTATTCCAATTAATCCCTAATATGGGTTAGGGTTGCAATTAGGGTTAGGGTTAGTGTTGTGATTAGGGTTAGGGTTAGGGTTGCTATTAGGGTTAGGGTTAGGGATGAATACCCATTGGAGATCAAGATATTCTTCAATAACTTTTTTTCTGTAGGTCATAGAGACTTGGAAGTTGGTTCCATCTCCACTAATGTGGCTATGCCCGATCCATTGGTACCACCCCCGAGCTTCTACGACCTTTGGAAGGGGTAGGGTTAGGGTTGTGATTAGTGTTTGATTTTTTGGTTGTGATTAGGGTTAGGGTTAGGGATGAAAACCTATAGGAGTTCAAGATATTCTTCAATAACTTTTTTTCTGAAGGTCATAGAGACTTGGAAGTTGGTTCCATCTCAACTAATGTGGCTATGCCCGATCCATTGGGACCATCCCCGAACTTCTACGACCTTCGGAAATGGTGAAACCACCAAATCTATTAAAAAAAGTACAAGATATTTTTGAATAACTTTTTTTCTGAAAGTACTAGAGACTTGTGCATTTCATGATTTATAGAGGGTGGCCTGCCACGAAACCACACCGAATTTCAGCACGTTTCGAGCAAGCAGCGCAGAGTTATTCCAATTAATCCCTAATATGGGTTAGGGTTGCAATTAGGGTTAGGGTTGTGATTAGGGTTAGGGTTAGGGTTGCTATTAGGGTTAGGGTTAGGGATGAATACCCATTGGAGATCAAGATATTCTTCAATAACTTTTTTTCTGTAGGTCATAGAGACTTGGAAGTTGGTTCCATCTCCACTAATGTGGCTATGCCCGATCCATTGGTACCACCCCCGAGCTTCTACGACCTTTGGAAGGGGTAGGGTTAGGGTTGTGATTAGTGTTTGATTTTTTGGTTGTGATTAGGGTTAGGGTTAGGGATGAAAACCTATAGGAGTTCAAGATATTCTTCAATAACTTTTTTTCTGAAGGTCATAGAGACTTGGAAGTTGGTTCCATCTCCACTAATGTGGCTATGCCCGATCCATTGGGACCATCCCCGAACTTCTACGACCTTCGGAAATGGTGAAACCACCAAATCTATAAAAAAAAGTACAAGATATTTTTGAATAACTTTTTTTCTGAAAGTCCTAGAGACTTGTGCATTTCATGATTTATAGAGGGTGGCCTGCCACGCAACCACACCGAATTTCAGCACGTTTTGAGCAAGCAGCGCAGAGTTATTCCAATTAATCCCTGATATGGGTTAGGGTTGCAATTAGGGTTAGGGTTAGGGTTGTGATTAGGGTTAGGGTTAGGGTTGCTATTAGGGTTAGGGTTAGGGTTGCTATTAGGGTTAGGGTTAGGGATGAATACCCATTGGAGATCAAGATATTCTTCAATAACTTTTTTTCTGTAGGTCATAGAGACTTGGAAGTTGGTTCCATCTCCACTAATGTGGCTATGCCCGATCCATTGGTACCACCCCCGAGCTTCTACGACCTTTGGAAGGGGTAGGGTTAGGGTTGTGATTAGTGTTTGATTTTTTGGTTGTGATTAGGGTTAGGGTTAGGGATGAAAACCTATAGGAGTTCAAGATATTCTTCAATAACTTTTTTTCTGAAGGTCATAGAGACTTGGAAGTTGGTTCCATCTCCACTAATGTGGCTATGCCCGATCCATTGGGACCATCCCCGAACTTCTACGACCTTCGGAAATGGTGAAACCACCAAATCTATAAAAAAAAGTACAAGATATTTTGGAATAACTTTTTTTCTGAAAGTCCTAGAGACTTGTGCATTTCATGATTTATAGAGGGTGGCGTGCCACGCAACCACACCGAATTTCAGCACGTTTCGAGCAAGCAGCGCAAGGTTATTCCAATTAATCCCTAATATGGGTTAGGGTTGCAATTAGGGTTAGGGTTAGGGTTGTGATTAGGGTTAGGGTTAGGGTTGCTATTAGGGTTAGGGTTAGGGTTGCTATTAGGGTTAGGGTTAGGGATGAATACCCATTGGAGATCAAGATATTCTTCAATAACTTTTTTTCTGTAGGTCATAGAGACTTGGAAGTTGGTTCCATCTCCACTAATGTGGCTATGCCCGATCCATTGGTACCACCCCCGAGCTTCTACGACCTTTGGAAGGGGTAGGGTTAGGGTTGTGATTAGTGTTTGATTTTTTGGTTGTGATTAGGGTTAGGGTTAGGGATGAAAACCTATAGGAGTTCAAGATATTCTTCAATAACTTTTTTTCTGAAGGTCATAGAGACTTGGAAGTTGGTTCCATCTCCACTAATGTGGCTATGCCCGATCCATTGGGACCATCCCCGAACTTCTACGACCTTCGGAAATGGTGAAACCACCAAATCTATAAAAAAAAGTACAAGATATTTTTGAATAACTTTTTTTCTGAAAGTCCTAGAGACTTGTGCATTTCATGATTTATAGAGGGTGGCCTGCCACGCAACCACACGTAATTTCAGCACGTTTCGAGCAAGCAGCGCAGAGTTATATCAATTAATCCCTAATATGGGTTAGGGTTGCAATTAGGGTTAGGGTTAGGGTTGTGATTAGGGTTAGGGTTAGGGTTGCTATTAGGGTTAGGGTTAGGGATGAATACCCATTGGAGATCAAGATATTCTTCAATAACTTTTTTTCTGTAGGTCATAGAGACTTGGAAGTTGGTTCCATCTCCACTAATGTGGCTATGCCCGATCCATTGGTACCACCCCCGAGCTTCTACGACCTTTGGAAGGGGTAGGGTTAGGGTTGTGATTAGTGTTTGATTTTTTGGTTGTGATTAGGGTTAGGGTTAGGGATGAAAACCTATAGGAGTTCAAGATATTCTTCAATAACTTTTTTTCTGAAGGTCATAGAGACTTGGAAGTTGGTTCCATCTCAACTAATGTGGCTATGCCCGATCCATTGGGACCATTCCCGAACTTCTACGACCTTCGGAAATGGTGAAACCACCAAATCTATAAAAAAAAGTACAAGATATTTTTGAATAACTTTTTTTCTGAAAGTCCTAGAGACTTGTGCATTTCATGATTTATAGAGGGTGGCCTGCCACGAAACCACACCGAATTTCAGCACGTTTCGAGCAAGCAGCGCAGAGTTATTCCAATTAATCCCTAATATGGGTTAGGGTTGCAATTAGGGTTAGGGTTAGTGTTGTGATTAGGGTTAGGGTTAGGGTTGCTATTAGGGTTAGGGTTAGGGTTGCTATTAGGGTTAGGGTTAGGGATGAATACCCATTGGAGATCAAGATATTCTTCAATAACTTTTTTTCTGTAGGTCATAGAGACTTGGAAGTTGGTTCCATCTCCACTAATGTGGCTATGCCCGATCCATTGGTACCACCCCCGAGCTTCTACGACCTTTGGAAGGGGTAGGGTTAGGGTTGTGATTAGTGTTTGATTTTTTGGTTGTGATTAGGGTTAGGGTTAGGGATGAAAACCTATAGGAGTTCAAGATATTCTTCAATAACTTTTTTTCTGAAGGTCATAGAGACTTGGAAGTTGGTTCCATCTCCACTAATGTGGCTATGCCCGATCCATTGGGACCATCCCCGAACTTCTACGACCTTCGGAAATGGTGAAACCACCAAATCTATAAAAAAAAGTACAAGATATTTTGGAATAACTTTTTTTCTGAAAGTCCTAGAGACTTGTGCATTTCATGATTTATAGAGGGTGGCGTGCCACGCAACCACACCGAATTTCAGCACGTTTCGAGCAAGCAGCGCAAGGTTATTCCAATTAATCCCTAATATGGGTTAGGGTTGCAATTAGGGTTAGGGTTAGGGTTGTGATTAGGGTTAGGGTTAGGGTTGCTATTAGGGTTAGGGTTAGGGTTGCTATTAGGGTTAGGGTTAGGGATGAATACCCATTGGAGATCAAGATATTCTTCAATAACTTTTTTTCTGTAGGTCATAGAGACTTGGAAGTTGGTTCCATCTCCACTAATGTGGCTATGCCCGATCCATTGGTACCACCCCCGAGCTTCTACGACCTTTGGAAGGGGTAGGGTTAGGGTTGTGATTAGTGTTTGATTTTTTGGTTGTGATTAGGGTTAGGGTTAGGGATGAAAACCTATAGGAGTTCAAGATATTCTTCAATAACTTTTTTTCTGAAGGTCATAGAGACTTGGAAGTTGGTTCCATCTCCACTAATGTGGCTATGCCCGATCCATTGGGACCATCCCCGAACTTCTACGACCTTCGGAAATGGTGAAACCACCAAATCTATAAAAAAAAGTACAAGATATTTTTGAATAACTTTTTTTCTGAAAGTCCTAGAGACTTGTGCATTTCATGATTTATAGAGGGTGGCCTGCCACGCAACCACACGTAATTTCAGCACGTTTCGAGCAAGCAGCGCAGAGTTATATCAATTAATCCCTAATATGGGTTAGGGTTGCAATTAGGGTTAGGGTTAGGGTTGTGATTAGGGTTAGGGTTAGGGTTGCTATTAGGGTTAGGGTTAGGGATGAATACCCATTGGAGATCAAGATATTCTTCAATAACTTTTTTTCTGTAGGTCATAGAGACTTGGAAGTTGGTTCCATCTCCACTAATGTGGCTATGCCCGATCCATTGGTACCACCCCCGAGCTTCTACGACCTTTGGAAGGGGTAGGGTTAGGGTTGTGATTAGTGTTTGATTTTTTGGTTGTGATTAGGGTTAGGGTTAGGGATGAAAACCTATAGGAGTTCAAGATATTCTTCAATAACTTTTTTTCTGAAGGTCATAGAGACTTGGAAGTTGGTTCCATCTCAACTAATGTGGCTATGCCCGATCCATTGGGACCATTCCCGAACTTCTACGACCTTCGGAAATGGTGAAACCACCAAATCTATAAAAAAAAGTACAAGATATTTTTGAATAACTTTTTTTCTGAAAGTCCTAGAGACTTGTGCATTTCATGATTTATAGAGGGTGGCCTGCCACGAAACCACACCGAATTTCAGCACGTTTCGAGCAAGCAGCGCAGAGTTATTCCAATTAATCCCTAATATGGGTTAGGGTTGCAATTAGGGTTAGGGTTAGTGTTGTGATTAGGGTTAGGGTTAGGGTTGCTATTAGGGTTAGGGTTAGGGATGAATACCCATTGGAGATCAAGATATTCTTCAATAACTTTTTTTCTGTAGGTCATAGAGACTTGGAAGTTGGTTCCATCTCCACTAATGTGGCTATGCCCGATCCATTGGTACCACCCCCGAGCTTCTACGACCTTTGGAAGGGGTAGGGTTAGGGTTGTGATTAGTGTTTGATTTTTTGGTTGTGATTAGGGTTAGGGTTAGGGATGAAAACCTATAGGAGTTCAAGATATTCTTCAATAACTTTTTTTCTGAAGGTCATAGAGACTTGGAAGTTGGTTCCATCTCCACTAATGTGGCTATGCCCGATCCATTGGGACCATCCCCGAACTTCTACAACCTTCGGAAATGGTGAAACCACCAAATCTATAAAAAAAAGTACAAGATATTTTTGAATAACTTTTTTTCTGAAAGTCCTAGAGACTTGTGCATTTCATGATTTATAGAGGGTGGCCTGCCACGCAACCACACCGAATTTCAGCACGTTTTGAGCAAGCAGCGCAGAGTTATTCCAATTAATCCCTAATATGGGTTAGGGTTGCAATTAGGGTTAGGGTTAGGGTTGTGATTAGGGTTAGGGTTAGGGTTAGGGTTGCTATTAGGGTTAGGGTTAGGGATGAATACCCATTGGAGATCAAGATATTCTTCAATAACTTTTTTTCTGTAGGTCATAGAGACTTGGAAGTTGGTTCCATCTCCACTAATGTGGCTATGCCCGATCCATTGGTACCACCCCCGAGCTTCTACGACCTTTGGAAGGGGTAGGGTTAGGGTTGTGATTAGTGTTTGATTTTTTGGTTGTGATTAGGGCTAGGGTTAGGGATGAAAACCTATAGGAGTTCAAGATATTCTTCAATAACTTTTTTTCTGAAGGTCATAGAGTCTTGGAAGTTGGTTCCATCTCCACTAATGTGCCTATGCCCGATCCATTGGGACCATCCCCGAACTTCTACGACCTTTGGAAATGGTGAAACCACCAAATCTATAAAAAAAAGTACAAGATATTTTTGAATAACTTTTTTTCTGAAGGCCCTAGAGACTTGTGCATTTCATGATTTATAGAGGGTGGCCTGCCACGCAACCACACCGAATTTCAGCACGTTTCGAGCAAGCAGCGCAGAGTTATTCCAATTAATCCCTAATATGGGTTAGGGTTGCAATTAGGGTTAGGGTTAGGGTTGTGATTAGGGTTAGGGTTAGGGTTAGGGTTGCTATTAGGGTTAGGGTTAGGGATGAATACCCATTGGAGATCAAGATATTCTTCAATAACTTTTTTTCTGTAGGTCATAGAGACTTGGAAGTTGGTTCCATCTCCACTAATGTGGCTATGCCCGATCCATTGGTACCACCCCCGAGCTTCTACGACCTTTGGAAGGGGTAGGGTTAGGGTTGTGATTAGTGTTTGATTTTTTGGTTGTGATTAGGGTTAGGGTTAGGGATGAAAACCTATAGGAGTTCAAGATATTCTTCAATAACTTTTTTTCTGAAGGTCATAGAGACTTGGAAGTTGGTTCCATCTCCACTAATGTGGCTATGCCCGATCCATTGGGACCATCCCCGAACTTCTACGACCTTCGGAAATGGTGAAACCACCAAATCTATAAAAAAAAGTACAAGATATTTTGGAATAACTTTTTTTCTGAAAGTCCTAGAGACTTGTGCATTTCATGATTTATAGAGGGTGGCGTGCCACGCAACCACACCGAATTTCAGCACGTTTCGAGCAAGCAGCGCAAGGTTATTCCAATTAATCCCTAATATGGGTTAGGGTTGCAATTAGGGTTAGGGTTAGGGTTGTGATTAGGGTTAGGGTTAGGGTTGCTATTAGGGTTAGGGTTAGGGTTGCTATTAGGGTTAGGGTTAGGGATGAATACCCATTGGAGATCAAGATATTCTTCAATAACTTTTTTTCTGTAGGTCATAGAGACTTGGAAGTTGGTTCCATCTCCACTAATGTGGCTATGCCCGATCCATTGGTACCACCCCCGAGCTTCTACGACCTTTGGAAGGGGTAGGGTTAGGGTTGTGATTAGTGTTTGATTTTTTGGTTGTGATTAGGGTTAGGGTTAGGGATGAAAACCTATAGGAGTTCAAGATATTCTTCAATAACTTTTTTTCTGAAGGTCATAGAGACTTGGAAGTTGGTTCCATCTCCACTAATGTGGCTATGCCCGATCCATTGGGACCATCCCCGAACTTCTACGACCTTCGGAAATGGTGAAACCACCAAATCTATAAAAAAAAGTACAAGATATTTTTGAATAACTTTTTTTCTGAAAGTCCTAGAGACTTGTGCATTTCATGATTTATAGAGGGTGGCCTGCCACGCAACCACACGTAATTTCAGCACGTTTCGAGCAAGCAGCGCAGAGTTATATCAATTAATCCCTAATATGGGTTAGGGTTGCAATTAGGGTTAGGGTTAGGGTTGTGATTAGGGTTAGGGTTAGGGTTGCTATTAGGGTTAGGGTTAGGGATGAATACCCATTGGAGATCAAGATATTCTTCAATAACTTTTTTTCTGTAGGTCATAGAGACTTGGAAGTTGGTTCCATCTCCACTAATGTGGCTATGCCCGATCCATTGGTACCACCCCCGAGCTTCTACGACCTTTGGAAGGGGTAGGGTTAGGGTTGTGATTAGTGTTTGATTTTTTGGTTGTGATTAGGGTTAGGGTTAGGGATGAAAACCTATAGGAGTTCAAGATATTCTTCAATAACTTTTTTTCTGAAGGTCATAGAGACTTGGAAGTTGGTTCCATCTCAACTAATGTGGCTATGCCCGATCCATTGGGACCATTCCCGAACTTCTACGACCTTCGGAAATGGTGAAACCACCAAATCTATAAAAAAAAGTACAAGATATTTTTGAATAACTTTTTTTCTGAAAGTCCTAGAGACTTGTGCATTTCATGATTTATAGAGGGTGGCCTGCCACGAAACCACACCGAATTTCAGCACGTTTCGAGCAAGCAGCGCAGAGTTATTCCAATTAATCCCTAATATGGGTTAGGGTTGCAATTAGGGTTAGGGTTAGTGTTGTGATTAGGGTTAGGGTTAGGGTTGCTATTAGGGTTAGGGTTAGGGTTGCTATTAGGGTTAGGGTTAGGGATGAATACCCATTGGAGATCAAGATATTCTTCAATAACTTTTTTTCTGTAGGTCATAGAGACTTGGAAGTTGGTTCCATCTCCACTAATGTGGCTATGCCCGATCCATTGGTACCACCCCCGAGCTTCTACGACCTTTGGAAGGGGTAGGGTTAGGGTTGTGATTAGTGTTTGATTTTTTGGTTGTGATTAGGGTTAGGGTTAGGGATGAAAACCTATAGGAGTTCAAGATATTCTTCAATAACTTTTTTTCTGAAGGTCATAGAGACTTGGAAGTTGGTTCCATCTCCACTAATGTGGCTATGCCCGATCCATTGGGACCATCCCCGAACTTCTACGACCTTCGGAAATGGTGAAACCACCAAATCTATAAAAAAAAGTACAAGATATTTTGGAATAACTTTTTTTCTGAAAGTCCTAGAGACTTGTGCATTTCATGATTTATAGAGGGTGGCGTGCCACGCAACCACACCGAATTTCAGCACGTTTCGAGCAAGCAGCGCAAGGTTATTCCAATTAATCCCTAATATGGGTTAGGGTTGCAATTAGGGTTAGGGTTAGGGTTGTGATTAGGGTTAGGGTTAGGGTTGCTATTAGGGTTAGGGTTAGGGTTGCTATTAGGGTTAGGGTTAGGGATGAATACCCATTGGAGATCAAGATATTCTTCAATAACTTTTTTTCTGTAGGTCATAGAGACTTGGAAGTTGGTTCCATCTCCACTAATGTGGCTATGCCCGATCCATTGGTACCACCCCCGAGCTTCTACGACCTTTGGAAGGGGTAGGGTTAGGGTTGTGATTAGTGTTTGATTTTTTGGTTGTGATTAGGGTTAGGGTTAGGGATGAAAACCTATAGGAGTTCAAGATATTCTTCAATAACTTTTTTTCTGAAGGTCATAGAGACTTGGAAGTTGGTTCCATCTCCACTAATGTGGCTATGCCCGATCCATTGGGACCATCCCCGAACTTCTACGACCTTCGGAAATGGTGAAACCACCAAATCTATAAAAAAAAGTACAAGATATTTTTGAATAACTTTTTTTCTGAAAGTCCTAGAGACTTGTGCATTTCATGATTTATAGAGGGTGGCCTGCCACGCAACCACACGTAATTTCAGCACGTTTCGAGCAAGCAGCGCAGAGTTATATCAATTAATCCCTAATATGGGTTAGGGTTGCAATTAGGGTTAGGGTTAGGGTTGTGATTAGGGTTAGGGTTAGGGTTGCTATTAGGGTTAGGGTTAGGGATGAATACCCATTGGAGATCAAGATATTCTTCAATAACTTTTTTTCTGTAGGTCATAGAGACTTGGAAGTTGGTTCCATCTCCACTAATGTGGCTATGCCCGATCCATTGGTACCACCCCCGAGCTTCTACGACCTTTGGAAGGGGTAGGGTTAGGGTTGTGATTAGTGTTTGATTTTTTGGTTGTGATTAGGGTTAGGGTTAGGGATGAAAACCTATAGGAGTTCAAGATATTCTTCAATAACTTTTTTTCTGAAGGTCATAGAGACTTGGAAGTTGGTTCCATCTCAACTAATGTGGCTATGCCCGATCCATTGGGACCATTCCCGAACTTCTACGACCTTCGGAAATGGTGAAACCACCAAATCTATAAAAAAAAGTACAAGATATTTTTGAATAACTTTTTTTCTGAAAGTCCTAGAGACTTGTGCATTTCATGATTTATAGAGGGTGGCCTGCCACGAAACCACACCGAATTTCAGCACGTTTCGAGCAAGCAGCGCAGAGTTATTCCAATTAATCCCTAATATGGGTTAGGGTTGCAATTAGGGTTAGGGTTAGTGTTGTGATTAGGGTTAGGGTTAGGGTTGCTATTAGGGTTAGGGTTAGGGATGAATACCCATTGGAGATCAAGATATTCTTCAATAACTTTTTTTCTGTAGGTCATAGAGACTTGGAAGTTGGTTCCATCTCCACTAATGTGGCTATGCCCGATCCATTGGTACCACCCCCGAGCTTCTACGACCTTTGGAAGGGGTAGGGTTAGGGTTGTGATTAGTGTTTGATTTTTTGGTTGTGATTAGGGTTAGGGTTAGGGATGAAAACCTATAGGAGTTCAAGATATTCTTCAATAACTTTTTTTCTGAAGGTCATAGAGACTTGGAAGTTGGTTCCATCTCCACTAATGTGGCTATGCCCGATCCATTGGGACCATCCCCGAACTTCTACAACCTTCGGAAATGGTGAAACCACCAAATCTATAAAAAAAAGTACAAGATATTTTTGAATAACTTTTTTTCTGAAAGTCCTAGAGACTTGTGCATTTCATGATTTATAGAGGGTGGCCTGCCACGCAACCACACCGAATTTCAGCACGTTTTGAGCAAGCAGCGCAGAGTTATTCCAATTAATCCCTAATATGGGTTAGGGTTGCAATTAGGGTTAGGGTTAGGGTTGTGATTAGGGTTAGGGTTAGGGTTAGGGTTGCTATTAGGGTTAGGGTTAGGGATGAATACCCATTGGAGATCAAGATATTCTTCAATAACTTTTTTTCTGTAGGTCATAGAGACTTGGAAGTTGGTTCCATCTCCACTAATGTGGCTATGCCCGATCCATTGGTACCACCCCCGAGCTTCTACGACCTTTGGAAGGGGTAGGGTTAGGGTTGTGATTAGTGTTTGATTTTTTGGTTGTGATTAGGGCTAGGGTTAGGGATGAAAACCTATAGGAGTTCAAGATATTCTTCAATAACTTTTTTTCTGAAGGTCATAGAGTCTTGGAAGTTGGTTCCATCTCCACTAATGTGCCTATGCCCGATCCATTGGGACCATCCCCGAACTTCTACGACCTTTGGAAATGGTGAAACCACCAAATCTATAAAAAAAAGTACAAGATATTTTTGAATAACTTTTTTTCTGAAGGCCCTAGAGACTTGTGCATTTCATGATTTATAGAGGGTGGCCTGCCACGCAACCACACCGAATTTCAGCACGTTTCGAGCAAGCAGCGCAGAGTTATTCCAATTAATCCCTAATATGGGTTAGGGTTGCAATTAGGGTTAGGGTTAGGGTTGTGATTAGGGTTAGGGTTAGGGTTAGGGTTGCTATTAGGGTTAGGGTTAGGGATGAATACCCATTGGAGATCAAGATATTCTTCAATAACTTTTTTTCTGTAGGTCATAGAGACTTGGAAGTTGGTTCCATCTCCACTAATGTGGCTATGCCCGATCCATTGGTACCACCCCCGAGCTTCTACGACCTTTGGAAGGGGTAGGGTTAGGGTTGTGATTAGTGTTTGATTTTTTGGTTGTGATTAGGGTTAGGGTTAGGGATGAAAACCTATAGGAGTTCAAGATATTCTTCAATAACTTTTTTTCTGAAGGTCATAGAGTCTTGGAAGTTGGTTCCATCTCCACTAATGTGGCTATGCCCGATCCATTGGGACCATCCCCGAACTTCTACGACCTTCGGAAATGGTGAAACCACCAAATCTATAAAAAAAAGTACAAGATATTTTTGAATAACTTTTTTTCTGAAAGTCCTAGAGACTTCTGCATTTCATGATTTATAAAGGGTGGCCTGCCACACAACCACACCGAATTTCAGCACGTTTCGAGCAAGCAGCGCAGAGTTATTCCAATTAATCCCTAATATGGGTTAGGGTTGCAATTAGGGTTAGGGTTAGGGTTGCTATTAGGGTTAGGGTTAGGGATGAATACCCATTGGAGATCAAGATATTCTTCAATAACTTTTTTTCTGTAGGTCATAGAGACTTGGAAGTTGGTTCCATCTCCACTAATGTGGCTATGCCCGATCCATTGGGACCATCCCCGAACTTCTACGACCTTCGGAAATGGTGAAACCACCAAATCTATAAAAAAAAGTACAAGATATTTTTGAATAACTTTTTTTCTGAAAGTCCTAGAGACTTCTGCATTTCATGATTTATAAAGGGTGGCCTGCCACACAACCACACCGAATTTCAGCACGTTTCGAGCAAGCAGCGCAGAGTTATTCCAATTAATCCCTAATATGGGTTAGGGTTGCAATTAGGGTTAGGGTTAGGGTTGTGATTAGGGTTAGGGTTAGGGCTGCTATTAGGGTTAGGGTTAGGGTTGCTATTAGGGTTAGGGTTAGGGATGAATACCCATTGGAGATCAAGATATTCTTCAATAACTTTTTTTCTGTAGGTCATAGAGACTTGGAAGTTGGTTCCATCTCCACTAATGTGGCTATGCCCGATCCATTGGTACCACCCCCGAGCTTCTACGACCTTTGGAAGGGGTAGGGTTAGGGTTGTGATTAGTGTTTGATTTTTTGGTTGTGATTAGGGCTAGGGTTAGGGATGAAAACCTATAGGAGTTCAAGATATTCTTCAATAACTTTTTTTCTGAAGGTCATAGAGTCTTGGAAGTTGGTTCCATCTCCACTAATGTGCCTATGCCCGATCCATTGGGACCATCCCCGAACTTCTACGACCTTTGGAAATGGTGAAACCACCAAATCTATAAAAAAAAGTACAAGATATTTTTGAATAACTTTTTTTCTGAAGGTCCTAGAGACTTGTGCATTTCATGATTTATAGAGGGTGGCCTGCCACGCAACCACACCGAATTTCAGCACGTTTCGAGCAAGCAGCGCAGAGTTATTCCAATTAATCCCTAATATGGGTTAGGGTTGCAATTAGGGTTAGGGTTAGGGTTGTGATTAGGGTTAGGGTTAGGGTTGCTATTAGGGTTAGGGTTAGGGATGAATACCCATTGGAGATCAAGATATTCTTCAATAACTTTTTTTCTGTAGGTCATAGAGACTTGGAAGTTGGTTCCATCTCCACTAATGTGGCTATGCCCGATCCATTGGTACCACCCCCGAGCTTCTACGACCTTTGGAAGGGGTAGGGTTAGGGTTGTGATTAGTGTTTGATTTTTTGGTTGTGATTAGGGTTAGGGTTAGGGATGAAAACCTATAGGAGTTCAAGATATTCTTCAATAACTTTTTTTCTGAAGGTCATAGAGACTTGGAAGTTGGTTCCATCTCAACTAATGTGGCTATGCCCGATCCATTGGGACCATTCCCGAACTTCTACGACCTTCGGAAATGGTGAAACCACCAAATGTATAAAAAAAAGTACAAGATATTTTTGAATAACTTTTTTTCTGAAAGTCCTAGAGACTTGTGCATTTCATGATTTATAGAGGGTGGCCTGCCACGCAACCACACCGAATTTCAGCACGTTTTGAGCAAGCAGCGCAGAGTTATTCCAATTAATCCCTAATATGGGTTAGGGTTGCAATTAGGGTTAGGGTTAGGGTTGTGATTAGGGTTAGGGTTAGGGTTAGGGTTGCTATTAGGGTTAGGGTTAGGGATGAATACCCATTGGAGATCAAGATATTCTTCAATAACTTTTTTTCTGTAGGTCATAGAGACTTGGAAGTTGGTTCCATCTCCACTAATGTGGCTATGCCCGATCCATTGGTACCACCCCCGAGCTTCTACGACCTTTGGAAGGGGTAGGGTTAGGGTTGTGATTAGTGTTTGATTTTTTGGTTGTGATTAGGGCTAGGGTTAGGGATGAAAACCTATAGGAGTTCAAGATATTCTTCAATAACTTTTTTTCTGAAGGTCATAGAGTCTTGGAAGTTGGTTCCATCTCCACTAATGTGCCTATGCCCGATCCATTGGGACCATCCCCGAACTTCTACGACCTTTGGAAATGGTGAAACCACCAAATCTATAAAAAAAAGTACAAGATATTTTTGAATAACTTTTTTTCTGAAGGCCCTAGAGACTTGTGCATTTCATGATTTATAGAGGGTGGCCTGCCACGCAACCACACCGAATTTCAGCACGTTTCGAGCAAGCAGCGCAGAGTTATTCCAATTAATCCCTAATATGGGTTAGGGTTGCAATTAGGGTTAGGGTTAGGGTTGTGATTAGGGTTAGGGTTAGGGTTAGGGTTGCTATTAGGGTTAGGGTTAGGGATGAATACCCATTGGAGATCAAGATATTCTTCAATAACTTTTTTTCTGTAGGTCATAGAGACTTGGAAGTTGGTTCCATCTCCACTAATGTGGCTATGTCCGATCCATTGGTACCACCCCCGAGCTTCTACGACCTTTGGAAGGGGTAGGGTTAGGGTTGTGATTAGTGTTTGATTTTTTGGTTGTGATTAGGGTTAGGGTTAGGGATGAAAACCTATAGGAGTTCAAGATATTCTTCAATAACTTTTTTTCTGAAGGTCATAGAGTCTTGGAAGTTGGTTCCATCTCCACTAATGTGGCTATGCCCGATCCATTGGGACCATCCCCGAACTTCTACGACCTTCGGAAATGGTGAAACCACCAAATCTATAAAAAAAAGTACAAGATATTTTTGAATAACTTTTTTTCTGAAAGTCCTAGAGACTTCTGCATTTCATGATTTATAAAGGGTGGCCTGCCACACAACCACACCGAATTTCAGCACGTTTCGAGCAAGCAGCGCAGAGTTATTCCAATTAATCCCTAATATGGGTTAGGGTTGCAATTAGGGTTAGGGTTAGGGTTGCTATTAGGGTTAGGGTTAGGGATGAATACCCATTGGAGATCAAGATATTCTTCAATAACTTTTTTTCTGTAGGTCATAGAGACTTGGAAGTTGGTTCCATCTCCACTAATGTGGCTATGCCCGATCCATTGGGACCATCCCCGAACTTCTACGACCTTCGGAAATGGTGAAACCACCAAATCTATAAAAAAAAGTACAAGATATTTTTGAATAACTTTTTTTCTGAAAGTCCTAGAGACTTCTGCATTTCATGATTTATAAAGGGTGGCCTGCCACACAACCACACCGAATTTCAGCACGTTTCGAGCAAGCAGCGCAGAGTTATTCCAATTAATCCCTAATATGGGTTAGGGTTGCAATTAGGGTTAGGGTTAGGGTTGTGATTAGGGTTAGGGTTAGGGCTGCTATTAGGGTTAGGGTTAGGGTTGCTATTAGGGTTAGGGTTAGGGATGAATACCCATTGGAGATCAAGATATTCTTCAATAACTTTTTTTCTGTAGGTCATAGAGACTTGGAAGTTGGTTCCATCTCCACTAATGTGGCTATGCCCGATCCATTGGTACCACCCCCGAGCTTCTACGACCTTTGGAAGGGGTAGGGTTAGGGTTGTGATTAGTGTTTGATTTTTTGGTTGTGATTAGGGCTAGGGTTAGGGATGAAAACCTATAGGAGTTCAAGATATTCTTCAATAACTTTTTTTCTGAAGGTCATAGAGTCTTGGAAGTTGGTTCCATCTCCACTAATGTGCCTATGCCCGATCCATTGGGACCATCCCCGAACTTCTACGACCTTTGGAAATGGTGAAACCACCAAATCTATAAAAAAAAGTACAAGATATTTTTGAATAACTTTTTTTCTGAAGGTCCTAGAGACTTGTGCATTTCATGATTTATAGAGGGTGGCCTGCCACGCAACCACACCGAATTTCAGCACGTTTCGAGCAAGCAGCGCAGAGTTATTCCAATTAATCCCTAATATGGGTTAGGGTTGCAATTAGGGTTAGGGTTAGGGTTGTGATTAGGGTTAGGGTTAGGGTTGCTATTAGGGTTAGGGTTAGGGATGAATACCCATTGGAGATCAAGATATTCTTCAATAACTTTTTTTCTGTAGGTCATAGAGACTTGGAAGTTGGTTCCATCTCCACTAATGTGGCTATGCCCGATCCATTGGTACCACCCCCGAGCTTCTACGACCTTTGGAAGGGGTAGGGTTAGGGTTGTGATTAGTGTTTGATTTTTTGGTTGTGATTAGGGCTAGGGTTAGGGATGAAAACCTATAGGAGTTCAAGATATTCTTCAATAACTTTTTTTCTGAAGGTCATAGAGTCTTGGAAGTTGGTTCCATCTCCACTAATGTGCCTATGCCCGATCCATTGGGACCATCCCCGAACTTCTACGACCTTTGGAAATGGTGAAACCACCAAATCTATAAAAAAAAGTACAAGATATTTTTGAATAACTTTTTTTCTGAAGGTCCTAGAGACTTGTGCATTTCATGATTTATAGAGGGTGGCCTGCCACGCAACCACACCGAATTTCAGCACGTTTCGAGCAAGCAGCGCAGAGTTATTCCAATTAATCCCTAATATGGGTTAGGGTTGCAATTAGGGTTAGGGTTAGGGTTGTGATTAGGGTTAGGGTTAGGGTTGCTATTAGGGTTAGGGTTAGGGATGAATACCCATTGGAGATCAAGATATTCTTCAATAACTTTTTTTCTGTAGGTCATAGAGACTTGGAAGTTGGTTCCATCTCCACTAATGTGGCTATGCCCGATCCATTGGTACCACCCCCGAGCTTCTACGACCTTTGGAAGGGGTAGGGTTAGGGTTGTGATTAGTGTTTGATTTTTTGGTTGTGATTAGGGTTAGGGTTAGGGATGAAAACCTATAGGAGTTCAAGATATTCTTCAATAACTTTTTTTCTGAAGGTCATAGAGTCTTGGAAGTTGGTTCCATCTCCACTAATGTGGCTATGCCCGATCCATTGGGACCATCCCCGAACTTCTACGACCTTCGGAAATGGTGAAACCACCAAATCTATAAAAAAAAGTACAAGATATTTTTGAATAACTTTTTTTCTGAAAGTCCTAGAGACTTGTGCATTTCATGATTTATAGAGGGTGGCCTGCCACGCAACCACACCGAATTTCAGCACGTTTCGAGCAAGCAGCGCAGAGTTATTCCAATTAATCCCTAATATGGGTTAGGGTTGCAATTAGGGTTAGGGTTAGGGTTGTGATTAGGGTTAGGGTTAGGGTTAGGGTTGCTATTAGGGTTAGGGTTAGGGATGAATACCCATTGGAGATCAAGATATTCTTCAATAACTTTTTTTCTGTAGGTCATAGAGACTTGGAAGTTGGTTCCATCTCCACTAATGTGGCTATGCCCGATCCATTGGTACCACCCCCGAGCTTCTACGACCTTTGGAAGGGGTAGGGTTAGGGTTGTGATTAGTGTTTGATTTTTTGGTTGTGATTAGGGTTAGGGTTAGGGATGAAAACCTATAGGAGTTCAAGATATTCTTCAATAACTTTTTTTCTGTAGGTCATAGAGACTTGGAAGTTGGTTCCATCTCCACTAATGTGGCTATGCCCGATCCATTGGTACCACCCCCGAGCTTCTACGACCTTTGGAAGGGGTAGGGTTAGGGTTGTGATTAGTGTTTGATTTTTTGGTTGTGATTAGGGTTAGGGTTAGGGATGAAAACCTATAGGAGTTCAAGATATTCTTCAATAACTTTTTTTCTGAAGGTCATAGAGTCTTGGAAGTTGGTTCCATCTCCACTAATGTGCCTATGCCCGATCCATTGGGACCATCCCCGAACTTCTACGACCTTTGGAAATGGTGAAACCACCAAATCTATAAAAAAAAGTACAAGATATTTTTGAATAACTTTTTTTCTGAAGGTCCTAGAGACTTGTGCATTTCATGATTTATAGAGGGTGGCCTGCCACGCAACCACACCGAATTTCAGCACGTTTCGAGCAAGCAGCGCAGAGTTATTCCAATTAATCCCTAATATGGGTTAGGGTTGCAATTAGGGTTAGGGTTAGGGTTGTGATTAGGGTTAGGGTTAGGGTTAGGGTTGCTATTAGGGTTAGGGTTAGGGATGAATACCCATTGGAGATCAAGATATTCTTCAATAACTTTTTTTCTGTAGGTCATAGAGACTTGGAAGTTGGTTCCATCTCCACTAATGTGGCTATGCCCGATCCATTGGTACCACCCCCGAGCTTCTACGACCTTTGGAAGGGGTAGGGTTAGGGTTGTGATTAGTGTTTGATTTTTTGGTTGTGATTAGGGTTAGGGTTAGGGATGAAAACCTATAGGAGTTCAAGATATTCTTCAATAACTTTTTTTCTGAAGGTCATAGAGACTTGGAAGTTGGTTCCATCTCCACTAATGTGCCTATGCCCGATCCATTGGGACCATCCCCGAACTTCTACGACCTTTGGAAATGGTGAAACCACCAAATCTATAAAAAAAAGTACAAGATATTTTTGAATAACTTTTTTTCTGAAGGTCCTAGAGACTTGTGCATTTCATGATTTATAGAGGGTGGCCTGCCACGCAACCACACCGAATTTCAGCACGTTTCGAGCAAGCAGCGCAGAGTTATTCCAATTAATCCCTAATATGGGTTAGGGTTGCAATTAGGGTTAGGGTTAGGGTTGTGATTAGGGTTAGGGTTAGGGTTGCTATTAGGGTTAGGGTTAGGGTTGCTATTAGGGTTAGGGTTAGGGATGAATACCCATTGGAGATCAAGATATTCTTCAATAACTTTTTTTCTGTAGGTCATAGAGACTTGGAAGTTGGTTCCATCTCCACTAATGTGGCTATGCCCGATCCATTGGTACCACCCCCGAGCTTCTACGACCTTTGGAAGGGGTAGGGTTAGGGTTGTGATTAGTGTTTGATTTTTTGGTTGTGATTAGGGTTAGGGTTAGGGATGAAAACCTATAGGAGTTCAAGATATTCTTCAATAACTTTTTTTCTGTAGGTCATAGAGACTTGGAAGTTGGTTCCATCTCCACTAATGTGGCTATGCCCGATCCATTGGGACCATCCCCGAACTTCTACGACCTTCGGAAATGGTGAAACCACCAAATCTATAAAAAAAAGTACAAGATATTTTTGAATAACTTTTTTTCTGAAAGTCCTAGAGACTTGTGCATTTCATGATTTATAGAGGGTGGCCTGCCACGCAACCACACCAAATTTCAGCACGTTTCGAGCAAGCAGCGCAGAGTTATTCCAATTAATCCCTAATATGGGTTAGGGTTGCAATTAGGGTTAGGGTTAGGGTTGTGATTAGGGTTAGGGTTAGGGTTGCTATTAGGGTTAGGGTTAGGGTTGCTATTAGGGTTAGGGTTAGGGATGAATACCCATTGGAGATCAAGATATTCTTCAATAACTTTTTTTCTGTAGGTCATAGAGACTTGGAAGTTGGTTCCATCTCCACTAATGTGGCTATGCCCGATCCATTGGTACCACCCCCGAGCTTCTACGACCTTTGGAAGGGGTAGGGTTAGGGTTGTGATTAGTGTTTGATTTTTTGGTTGTGATTAGGGTTAGGGTTAGGGATGAAAACCTATAGGAGTTCAAGATATTCTTCAATAACTTTTTTTCTGAAGGTCATAGAGACTTGGAAGTTGGTTCCATCTCCACTAATGTGCCTATGCCCGATCCATTGGGACCATCCCCGAACTTCTACGACCTTTGGAAATGGTGAAACCACCAAATCTATAAAAAAAAGTACAAGATATTTTTGAATAACTTTTTTTCTGAAGGTCCTAGAGACTTGTGCATTTCATGATTTATAGAGGGTGGCCTGCCACGCAACCACACCGAATTTCAGCACGTTTCGAGCAAGCAGCGCAGAGTTATTCCAATTAATCCCTAATATGGGTTAGGGTTGCAATTAGGGTTAGGGTTAGGGTTGTGATTAGGGTTAGGGTTAGGGTTGCTATTAGGGTTAGGGTTAGGGTTGCTATTAGGGTTAGGGTTAGGGATGAATACCCATTGGAGATCAAGATATTCTTCAATAACTTTTTTTCTGTAGGTCATAGAGACTTGGAAGTTGGTTCCATCTCCACTAATGTGGCTATGCCCGATCCATTGGTACCACCCCCGAGCTTCTACGACCTTTGGAAGGGGTAGGGTTAGGGTTGTGATTAGTGTTTGATTTTTTGGTTGTGATTAGGGTTAGGGTTAGGGATGAAAACCTATAGGAGTTCAGGATATTCTTCAATAACTTTTTTTCTGTAGGTCATAGAGACTTGGAAGTTGGTTCCATCTCCACTAATGTGGCTATGCCCGATCCATTGGGACCATCCCCGAACTTCTACGACCTTCGGAAATGGTGAAACCACCAAATCTATAAAAAAAAGTACAAGATATTTTTGAATAACTTTTTTTCTGAAAGTCCTAGAGACTTGTGCATTTCATGATTTATAGAGGGTGGCCTGCCACGCAACCACACCAAATTTCAGCACGTTTCGAGCAAGCAGCGCAGAGTTATTCCAATTAATCCCTAATATGGGTTAGGGTTGCAATTAGGGTTAGGGTTAGGGTTGTGATTAGGGTTAGGGTTAGGGTTAGGGTTGCTATTAGGGTTAGGGTTAGGGATGAATACCCATTGGAGATCAAGATATTCTTCAATAACTTTTTTTCTGTAGGTCATAGAGACTTGGAAGTTGGTTCCATCTCCACTAATGTGGCTATGCCCGATCCATTGGTACCACCCCCGAGCTTCTACGACCTTTGGAAGGGGTAGGGTTAGGGTTGTGATTAGTGTTTGATTTTTTGGTTGTGATTAGGGTTAGGGTTAGGGATGAAAACCTATAGGAGTTCAAGATATTCTTCAATAACTTTTTTTCTGTAGGTCATAGAGACTTGGAAGTTGGTTCCATCTCCACTAATGTGGCTATGCCCGATCCATTGGTACCACCCCCGAGCTTCTACGACCTTTGGAAGGGGTAGGGTTAGGGTTGTGATTAGTGTTTGATTTTTTGGTTGTGATTAGGGTTAGGGTTAGGGATGAAAACCTATAGGAGTTCAAGATATTCTTCAATAACTTTTTTTCTGAAGGTCATAGAGTCTTGGAAGTTGGTTCCATCTCCACTAATGTGCCTATGCCCGATCCATTGGGACCATCCCCGAACTTCTACGACCTTTGGAAATGGTGAAACCACCAAATCTATAAAAAAAAGTACAAGATATTTTTGAATAACTTTTTTTCTGAAGGTCCTAGAGACTTGTGCATTTCATGATTTATAGAGGGTGGCCTGCCACGCAACCACACCGAATTTCAGCACGTTTCGAGCAAGCAGCGCAGAGTTATTCCAATTAATCCCTAATATGGGTTAGGGTTGCAATTAGGGTTAGGGTTAGGGTTGTGATTAGGGTTAGGGTTAGGGTTAGGGTTGCTATTAGGGTTAGGGTTAGGGATGAATACCCATTGGAGATCAAGATATTCTTCAATAACTTTTTTTCTGTAGGTCATAGAGACTTGGAAGTTGGTTCCATCTCCACTAATGTGGCTATGCCCGATCCATTGGTACCACCCCCGAGCTTCTACGACCTTTGGAAGGGGTAGGGTTAGGGTTGTGATTAGTGTTTGATTTTTTGGTTGTGATTAGGGTTAGGGTTAGGGATGAAAACCTATAGGAGTTCAAGATATTCTTCAATAACTTTTTTTCTGAAGGTCATAGAGACTTGGAAGTTGGTTCCATCTCCACTAATGTGCCTATGCCCGATCCATTGGGACCATCCCCGAACTTCTACGACCTTTGGAAATGGTGAAACCACCAAATCTATAAAAAAAAGTACAAGATATTTTTGAATAACTTTTTTTCTGAAGGTCCTAGAGACTTGTGCATTTCATGATTTATAGAGGGTGGCCTGCCACGCAACCACACCGAATTTCAGCACGTTTCGAGCAAGCAGCGCAGAGTTATTCCAATTAATCCCTAATATGGGTTAGGGTTGCAATTAGGGTTAGGGTTGTGATTAGGGTTAGGGTTAGGGTTGCTATTAGGGTTAGGGTTAGGGTTGCTATTAGGGTTAGGGTTAGGGATGAATACCCATTGGAGATCAAGATATTCTTCAATAACTTTTTTTTCTGTAGGTCATAGAGACTTGGAAGTTGGTTCCATCTCCACTAATGTGGCTATGCCCGATCCATTGGTACCACCCCCGAGCTTCTACGACCTTTGGAAGGGGTAGGGTTAGGGTTGTGATTAGTGTTTGATTTTTTGGTTGTGATTAGGGTTAGGGTTAGGGATGAAAACCTATTGGAGTTCAAGATATTCTTCAATAACTTTTTTTCTGAAGGTCATAGAGTCTTGGAAGTTGGTTCCATCTCCACTAATGTGGCTATGCCCGATCCATTGGGACCATCCCCGAACTTCTACGACCTTCGGAAATGGTGAAACCACCAAATCTATAAAAAAAAGTACAAGATATTTTTGAATAACTTTTTTTCTGAAAGTCCTAGAGACTTGTGCATTTCATGATTTATAGAGGGTGGCCTGCCACGCAACCACACCGAATTTCAGCACGTTTCGAGCAAGCAGCGCAGAGTTATTCCAATTAATCCCTAATATGGGTTAGGGTTGCAATTAGGGTTAGGGTTAGGGTTGTGATTAGGGTTAGGGTTAGGGTTAGGGTTGCTATTAGGGTTAGGGTTAGGGATGAATACCCATTGGAGATCAAGATATTCTTCAATAACTTTTTTTCTGTAGGTCATAGAGACTTGGAAGTTGGTTCCATCTCCACTAATGTGGCTATGCCCGATCCATTGGTACCACCCCCGAGCTTCTACGACCATTGGAAGGGGTAGGGTTAGGGTTGTGATTAGTGTTTGATTTTTTGGTTGTGATTAGGGTTAGGGTTAGGGATGAAAACCTATAGGAGTTCAAGATATTCTTCAATAACTTTTTTTCTGTAGGTCATAGAGACTTGGAAGTTGGTTCCATCTCCACTAATGTGGCTATGCCCGATCCATTGGTACCACCCCCGAGCTTCTACGACCTTTGGAAGGGGTAGGGTTAGGGTTGTGATTAGTGTTTGATTTTTTGGTTGTGATTAGGGTTAGGGTTAGGGATGAAAACCTATAGGAGTTCAAGATATTCTTCAATAACTTTTTTTCTGTAGGTCATAGAGACTTGGAAGTTGGTTCCATCTCCACTAATGTGGCTATGCCCGATCCATTGGGACCATCCCCGAACTTCTACGACCTTCGGAAATGGTGAAACCACCAAATCTATAAAAAAAAGTACAAGATATTTTTGAATAACTTTTTTTCTGAAAGTCCTAGAGACTTGTGCATTTCATGATTTATAGAGGGTGGCCTGCCACGCAACCACACCGAATTTCAGCACGTTTCGAGCAAGCAGCGCAGAGTTATTCCAATTAATCCCTAATATGGGTTAGGGTTGCAATTAGGGTTAGGGTTAGGGTTGTGATTAGGGTTAGGGTTAGGGTTAGGGTTGCTATTAGGGTTAGGGTTAGGGTTAGGGTTAGGGTTGCTATTAGGGTTAGGGTTAGGGATGAATACCCATTGGAGATCAAGATATTCTTCAATAACTTTTTTTCTGTAGGTCATAGAGACTTGGAAGTTGGTTCCATCTCCACTAATGTGGCTATGCCCGATCCATTGGTACCACCCCCGAGCTTCTACGACCTTTGGAAGGGGTAGGGTTAGGGTTGTGATTAGTGTTTGATTTTTTGGTTGTGATTAGGGTTAGGGTTAGGGATGAAAACCTATAGGAGTTCAAGATATTCTTCAATAACTTTTTTTCTGTAGGTCATAGAGACTTGGAAGTTGGTTCCATCTCCACTAATGTGGCTATGCCCGATCCATTGGTACCACCCCCGAGCTTCTACGACCTTTGGAAGGGGTAGGGTTAGGGTTGTGATTAGTGTTTGATTTTTTGGTTGTGATTAGGGTTAGGGTTAGGGATGAAAACCTATAGGAGTTCAAGATATTCTTCAATAACTTTTTTTCTGTAGGTCATAGAGACTTGGAAGTTGGTTCCATCTCCACTAATGTGGCTATGCCCGATCCATTGGGACCATCCCCGAACTTCTACGACCTTCGGAAATGGTGAAACCACCAAATCTATAAAAAAAAGTACAAGATATTTTTGAATAACTTTTTTTCTGAAAGTCCTAGAGACTTGTGCATTTCATGATTTATAGAGGGTGGCCTGCCACGCAACCACACCGAATTTCAGCACGTTTCGAGCAAGCAGCGCAGAGTTATTCCAATTAATCCCTAATATGGGTTAGGGTTGCAATTAGGGTTAGGGTTAGGGTTGTGATTAGGGTTAGGGTTAGGGTTAGGGTTGCTATTAGGGTTAGGGTTAGGGATGAATACCCATTGGAGATCAAGATATTCTTCAATAACTTTTTTTCTGTAGGTCATAGAGACTTGGAAGTTGGTTCCATCTCCACTAATGTGGCTATGCCCGATCCATTGGTACCACCCCCGAGCTTCTACGACCTTTGGAAGGGGTAGGGTTAGGGTTGTGATTAGTGTTTGATTTTTTGGTTGTGATTAGGGTTAGGGTTAGGGATGAAAACCTATAGGAGTTCAAGATATTCTTCAATAACTTTTTTTCTGTAGGTCATAGAGACTTGGAAGTTGGTTCCATCTCCACTAATGTGGCTATGCCCGATCCATTGGTACCACCCCCGAGCTTCTACGACCTTTGGAAGGGGTAGGGTTAGGGTTGTGATTAGTGTTTGATTTTTTGGTTGTGATTAGGGTTAGGGTTAGGGATGAAAACCTATAGGAGTTCAAGATATTCTTCAATAACTTTTTTTCTGAAGGTCATAGAGTCTTGGAAGTTGGTTCCATCTCCACTAATGTGCCTATGCCCGATCCATTGGGACCATCCCCGAACTTCTACGACCTTTGGAAATGGTGAAACCACCAAATCTATAAAAAAAAGTACAAGATATTTTTGAATAACTTTTTTTCTGAAGGTCCTAGAGACTTGTGCATTTCATGATTTATAGAGGGTGGCCTGCCACGCAACCACACCGAATTTCAGCACGTTTCGAGCAAGCAGCGCAGAGTTATTCCAATTAATCCCTAATATGGGTTAGGGTTGCAATTAGGGTTAGGGTTAGGGTTGTGATTAGGGTTAGGGTTAGGGTTAGGGTTGCTATTAGGGTTAGGGTTAGGGATGAATACCCATTGGAGATCAAGATATTCTTCAATAACTTTTTTTCTGTAGGTCATAGAGACTTGGAAGTTGGTTCCATCTCCACTAATGTGGCTATGCCCGATCCATTGGTACCACCCCCGAGCTTCTACGACCTTTGGAAGGGGTAGGGTTAGGGTTGTGATTAGTGTTTGATTTTTTGGTTGTGATTAGGGTTAGGGTTAGGGATGAAAACCTATAGGAGTTCAAGATATTCTTCAATAACTTTTTTTCTGTAGGTCATAGAGACTTGGAAGTTGGTTCCATCTCCACTAATGGGGCTATGCCCGATCCATTGGTACCACCCCCGAGCTTCTACGACCTTTGGAAGGGGTAGGGTTAGGGTTGTGATTAGTGTTTGATTTTTTGGTTGTGATTAGGGTTAGGGTTAGGGATGAATACCCATTGGAGATCAAGATATTCTTCAATAACTTTTTTTCTGTAGGTCATAGAGACTTGGAAGTTGGTTCCATCTCCACTAATGTGGCTATGCCCGATCCATTGGTACCACCCCCGAGCTTCTACGACCTTTGGAAGGGGTAGGGTTAGGGTTGTGATTAGTGTTTGATTTTTTGGTTGTGATTAGGGTTAGGGTTAGGGATGAAAACCTATAGGAGTTCAAGATATTCTTCAATAACTTTTTTTCTGAAGGTCATAGAGACTTGGAAGTTGGTTCCATCTCCACTAATGTGCCTATGCCCGATCCATTGGGACCATCCCCGAACTTCTACGACCTTTGGAAATGGTGAAACCACCAAATCTATAAAAAAAAGTACAAGATATTTTTGAATAACTTTTTTTCTGAAGGTCCTAGAGACTTGTGCATTTCATGATTTATAGAGGGTGGCCTGCCACGCAACCACACCAAATTTCAGCACGTTTCGAGCAAGCAGCGCAGAGTTATTCCAATTAATCCCTAATATGGGTTAGGGTTGCAATTAGGGTTAGGGTTGTGATTAGGGTTAGGGTTAGGGTTGCTATTAGGGTTAGGGTTAGGGTTGCTATTAGGGTTAGGGTTAGGGATGAATACCCATTGGAGATCAAGATATTCTTCAATAACTTTTTTTCTGTAGGTCATAGAGACTTGGAAGTTGGTTCCATCTCCACTAATGTGGCTATGCCCGATCCATTGGTACCACCCCCGAGCTTCTACGACCTTTGGAAGGGGTAGGGTTAGGGTTGTGATTAGTGTTTGATTTTTTGGTTGTGATTAGGGTTAGGGTTAGGGATGAAAACCTATAGGAGTTCAAGATATTCTTCAATAACTTTTTTTCTGAAGGTCATAGAGTCTTGGAAGTTGGTTCCATCTCCACTAATGTGGCTATGCCCGATCCATTGGGACCATCCCCGAACTTCTACGACCTTCGGAAATGGTGAAACCACCAAATCTATAAAAAAAAGTACAAGATATTTTTGAATAACTTTTTTTCTGAAAGTCCTAGAGACTTGTGCATTTCATGATTTATAGAGGGTGGCCTGCCACGCAACCACACCGAATTTCAGCACGTTTCGAGCAAGCAGCGCAGAGTTATTCCAATTAATCCCTAATATGGGTTAGGGTTGCAATTAGGGTTAGGGTTAGGGTTGTGATTAGGGTTAGGGTTAGGGTTAGGGTTGCTATTAGGGTTAGGGTTAGGGATGAATACCCATTGGAGATCAAGATATTCTTCAATAACTTTTTTTCTGTAGGTCATAGAGACTTGGAAGTTGGTTCCATCTCCACTAATGTGGCTATGCCCGATCCATTGGTACCACCCCCGAGCTTCTACGACCATTGGAAGGGGTAGGGTTAGGGTTGTGATTAGTGTTTGATTTTTTGGTTGTGATTAGGGTTAGGGTTAGGGATGAAAACCTATAGGAGTTCAAGATATTCTTCAATAACTTTTTTTCTGTAGGTCATAGAGACTTGGAAGTTGGTTCCATCTCCACTAATGTGGCTATGCCCGATCCATTGGTACCACCCCCGAGCTTCTACGACCTTTGGAAGGGGTAGGGTTAGGGTTGTGATTAGTGTTTGATTTTTTGGTTGTGATTAGGGTTAGGGTTAGGGATGAAAACCTATAGGAGTTCAAGATATTCTTCAATAACTTTTTTTCTGTAGGTCATAGAGACTTGGAAGTTGGTTCCATCTCCACTAATGTGGCTATGCCCGATCCATTGGGACCATCCCCGAACTTCTACGACCTTCGGAAATGGTGAAACCACCAAATCTATAAAAAAAAGTACAAGATATTTTTGAATAACTTTTTTTCTGAAAGTCCTAGAGACTTGTGCATTTCATGATTTATAGAGGGTGGCCTGCCACGCAACCACACCGAATTTCAGCACGTTTCGAGCAAGCAGCGCAGAGTTATTCCAATTAATCCCTAATATGGGTTAGGGTTGCAATTAGGGTTAGGGTTAGGGTTGTGATTAGGGTTAGGGTTAGGGTTAGGGTTGCTATTAGGGTTAGGGTTAGGGATGAATACCCATTGGAGATCAAGATATTCTTCAATAACTTTTTTTCTGTAGGTCATAGAGACTTGGAAGTTGGTTCCATCTCCACTAATGTGGCTATGCCCGATCCATTGGTACCACCCCCGAGCTTCTACGACCTTTGGAAGGGGTAGGGTTAGGGTTGTGATTAGTGTTTGATTTTTTGGTTGTGATTAGGGTTAGGGTTAGGGATGAAAACCTATAGGAGTTCAAGATATTCTTCAATAACTTTTTTTCTGTAGGTCATAGAGACTTGGAAGTTGGTTCCATCTCCACTAATGTGGCTATGCCCGATCCATTGGTACCACCCCCGAGCTTCTACGACCTTTGGAAGGGGTAGGGTTAGGGTTGTGATTAGTGTTTGATTTTTTAGTTGTGATTAGGGTTAGGGTTAGGGATGAAAACCTATAGGAGTTCAAGATATTCTTCAATAACTTTTTTTCTGAAGGTCATAGAGTCTTGGAAGTTGGTTCCATCTCCACTAATGTGCCTATGCCCGATCCATTGGGACCATCCCCGAACTTCTACGACCTTTGGAAATGGTGAAACCACCAAATCTATAAAAAAAAGTACAAGATATTTTTGAATAACTTTTTTTCTGAAGGTCCTAGAGACTTGTGCATTTCATGATTTATAGAGGGTGGCCTGCCACGCAACCACACCGAATTTCAGCACGTTTCGAGCAAGCAGCGCAGAGTTATTCCAATTAATCCCTAATATGGGTTAGGGTTGCAATTAGGGTTAGGGTTAGGGTTGTGATTAGGGTTAGGGTTAGGGTTAGGGTTGCTATTAGGGTTAGGGTTAGGGATGAATACCCATTGGAGATCAAGATATTCTTCAATAACTTTTTTTCTGTAGGTCATAGAGACTTGGAAGTTGGTTCCATCTCCACTAATGTGGCTATGCCCGATCCATTGGTACCACCCCCGAGCTTCTACGACCTTTGGAAGGGGTAGGGTTAGGGTTGTGATTAGTGTTTGATTTTTTGGTTGTGATTAGGGTTAGGGTTAGGGATGAAAACCTATAGGAGTTCAAGATATTCTTCAATAACTTTTTTTCTGTAGGTCATAGAGACTTGGAAGTTGGTTCCATCTCCACTAATGGGGCTATGCCCGATCCATTGGTACCACCCCCGAGCTTCTACGACCTTTGGAAGGGGTAGGGTTAGGGTTGTGATTAGTGTTTGATTTTTTGGTTGTGATTAGGGTTAGGGTTAGGGATGAAAACCTATAGGAGTTCAAGATATTCTTCAATAACTTTTTTTCTGTAGGTCATAGAGACTTGGAAGTTGGTTCCATCTCCACTAATGTGGCTATGCCCGATCCATTGGTACCACCCCCGAGCTTCTACGACCTTTGGAAGGGGTAGGGTTAGGGTTGTGATTAGTGTTTGATTTTTTGGTTGTGATTAGGGTTAGGGTTAGGGATGAAAACCTATAGGAGTTCAAGATATTCTTCAATAACTTTTTTTCTGAAGATCATAGAGTCTTGGAAGTTGGTTCCATCTCCACTAATGTGCCTATGCCCGATCCATTGGGACCATCCCCGAACTTCTACGACCTTTGGAAATGGTGAAACCACCAAATCTATAAAAAAAAGTACAAGATATTTTTGAATAACTTTTTTTCTGAAGGTCCTAGAGACTTGTGCATTTCATGATTTATAGAGGGTGGCCTGCCACGCAACCACACCGAATTTCAGCACGTTTCGAGCAAGCAGCGCAGAGTTAT
The DNA here is from genome assembly GCF_024713975.1 of Paralichthys olivaceus. Lineage (NCBI taxonomy): Eukaryota > Metazoa > Chordata > Actinopteri > Pleuronectiformes > Paralichthyidae > Paralichthys > Paralichthys olivaceus. The sequence goes on along the minus strand of NC_091110.1, from coordinate 16,261,820 downwards.
TCCAATTAATCCCTAATATGGGTTAGGGTTGCAATTAGGGTTAGGGTTAGGGTTGTGATTAGGGTTAGGGTTAGGGTTAGGGTTGCTATTAGGGTTAGGGTTAGGGATGAATACCCATTGGAGATCAAGATATTCTTCAATAACTTTTTTTCTGTAGGTCATAGAGACTTGGAAGTTGGTTCCATCTCCACTAATGTGGCTATGCCCGATCCATTGGTACCACCCCCGAGCTTCTACGACCTTTGGAAGGGGTAGGGTTAGGGTTGTGATTAGTGTTTGATTTTTTGGTTGTGATTAGGGTTAGGGTTAGGGATGAAAACCTATAGGAGTTCAAGATATTCTTCAATAACTTTTTTTCTGTAGGTCATAGAGACTTGGAAGTTGGTTCCATCTCCACTAATGTGGCTATGCCCGATCCATTGGTACCACCCCCGAGCTTCTACGACCTTTGGAAGGGGTAGGGTTAGGGTTGTGATTAGTGTTTGATTTTTTGGTTGTGATTAGGGTTAGGGTTAGGGATGAATACCCATTGGAGATCAAGATATTCTTCAATAACTTTTTTTCTGTAGGTCATAGAGACTTGGAAGTTGGTTCCATCTCCACTAATGTGGCTATGCCCGATCCATTGGTACCACCCCCGAGCTTCTACGACCTTTGGAAGGGGTAGGGTTAGGGTTGTGATTAGTGTTTGATTTTTTGGTTGTGATTAGGGTTAGGGTTAGGGATGAAAACCTATAGGAGTTCAAGATATTCTTCAATAACTTTTTTTCTGTAGGTCATAGAGACTTGGAAGTTGGTTCCATCTCCACTAATGTGGCTATGCCCGATCCATTGGTACCACCCCCGAGCTTCTACGACCTTTGGAAGGGGTAGGGTTAGGGTTGTGATTAGTGTTTGATTTTTTGGTTGTGATTAGGGTTAGGGTTAGGGATGAAAACCTATAGGAGTTCAAGATATTCTTCAATAACTTTTTTTCTGTAGGTCATAGAGACTTGGAAGTTGGTTCCATCTCCACTAATGTGGCTATGCCCGATCCATTGGTACCACCCCCGAGCTTCTACGACCTTTGGAAGGGGTAGGGTTAGGGTTGTGATTAGTGTTTGATTTTTTGGTTGTGATTAGGGTTAGGGTTAGGGATGAAAACCTATAGGAGTTCAAGATATTCTTCAATAACTTTTTTTCTGAAGGTCATAGAGTCTTGGAAGTTGGTTCCATCTCCACTAATGTGCCTATGCCCGATCCATTGGGACCATCCCCGAACTTCTACGACCTTTGGAAATGGTGAAACCACCAAATCTATAAAAAAAAGTACAAGATATTTTTGAATAACTTTTTTTCTGAAGGTCCTAGAGACTTGTGCATTTCATGATTTATAGAGGGTGGCCTGCCACGCAACCACACCGAATTTCAGCACGTTTCGAGCAAGCAGCGCAGAGTTATTCCAATTAATCCCTAATATGGGTTAGGGTTGCAATTAGGGTTAGGGTTAGGGTTGTGATTAGGGTTAGGGTTAGGGTTAGGGTTGCTATTAGGGTTAGGGTTAGGGATGAATACCCATTGGAGATCAAGATATTCTTCAATAACTTTTTTTCTGTAGGTCATAGAGACTTGGAAGTTGGTTCCATCTCCACTAATGTGGCTATGCCCGATCCATTGGTACCACCCCCGAGCTTCTACGACCTTTGGAAGGGGTAGGGTTAGGGTTGTGATTAGTGTTTGATTTTTTGGTTGTGATTAGGGTTAGGGTTAGGGATGAAAACCTATAGGAGTTCAAGATATTCTTCAATAACTTTTTTTCTGTAGGTCATAGAGACTTGGAAGTTGGTTCCATCTCCACTAATGTGGCTATGCCCGATCCATTGGTACCACCCCCGAGCTTCTACGACCTTTGGAAGGGGTAGGGTTAGGGTTGTGATTAGTGTTTGATTTTTTGGTTGTGATTAGGGTTAGGGTTAGGGATGAAAACCTATAGGAGTTCAAGATATTCTTCAATAACTTTTTTTCTGTAGGTCATAGAGACTTGGAAGTTGGTTCCATCTCCACTAATGTGGCTATGCCCGATCCATTGGTACCACCCCCGAGCTTCTACGACCTTTGGAAGGGGTAGGGTTAGGGTTGTGATTAGTGTTTGATTTTTTGGTTGTGATTAGGGTTAGGGTTAGGGATGAAAACCTATAGGAGTTCAAGATATTCTTCAATAACTTTTTTTCTGTAGGTCATAGAGACTTGGAAGTTGGTTCCATCTCCACTAATGTGGCTATGCCCGATCCATTGGTACCACCCCCGAGCTTCTACGACCTTTGGAAGGGGTAGGGTTAGGGTTGTGATTAGTGTTTGATTTTTTGGTTGTGATTAGGGTTAGGGTTAGGGATGAAAACCTATAGGAGTTCAAGATATTCTTCAATAACTTTTTTTCTGTAGGTCATAGAGACTTGGAAGTTGGTTCCATCTCCACTAATGTGGCTATGCCCGATCCATTGGTACCACCCCCGAGCTTCTACGACCTTTGGAAGGGGTAGGGTTAGGGTTGTGATTAGTGTTTGATTTTTTGGTTGTGATTAGGGTTAGGGTTAGGGATGAAAACCTATAGGAGTTCAAGATATTCTTCAATAACTTTTTTTCTGAAGGTCATAGAGTCTTGGAAGTTGGTTCCATCTCCACTAATGTGCCTATGCCCGATCCATTGGGACCATCCCCGAACTTCTACGACCTTTGGAAATGGTGAAACCACCAAATCTATAAAAAAAAGTACAAGATATTTTTGAATAACTTTTTTTCTGAAGGTCCTAGAGACTTGTGCATTTCATGATTTATAGAGGGTGGCCTGCCACGCAACCACACCGAATTTCAGCACGTTTCGAGCAAGCAGCGCAGAGTTATTCCAATTAATCCCTAATATGGGTTAGGGTTGCAATTAGGGTTAGGGTTAGGGTTGTGATTAGGGTTAGGGTTAGGGTTAGGGTTGCTATTAGGGTTAGGGTTAGGGATGAATACCCATTGGAGATCAAGATATTCTTCAATAACTTTTTTTCTGTAGGTCATAGAGACTTGGAAGTTGGTTCCATCTCCACTAATGTGGCTATGCCCGATCCATTGGTACCACCCCCGAGCTTCTACGACCTTTGGAAGGGGTAGGGTTAGGGTTGTGATTAGTGTTTGATTTTTTGGTTGTGATTAGGGTTAGGGTTAGGGATGAAAACCTATAGGAGTTCAAGATATTCTTCAATAACTTTTTTTCTGTAGGTCATAGAGACTTGGAAGTTGGTTCCATCTCCACTAATGTGGCTATGCCCGATCCATTGGTACCACCCCCGAGCTTCTACGACCTTTGGAAGGGGTAGGGTTAGGGTTGTGATTAGTGTTTGATTTTTTGGTTGTGATTAGGGTTAGGGTTAGGGATGAAAACCTATAGGAGTTCAAGATATTCTTCAATAACTTTTTTTCTGTAGGTCATAGAGACTTGGAAGTTGGTTCCATCTCCACTAATGTGGCTATGCCCGATCCATTGGTACCACCCCCGAGCTTCTACGACCTTTGGAAGGGGTAGGGTTAGGGTTGTGATTAGTGTTTGATTTTTTGGTTGTGATTAGGGTTAGGGTTAGGGATGAAAACCTATAGGAGTTCAAGATATTCTTCAATAACTTTTTTTCTGAAGGTCATAGAGTCTTGGAAGTTGGTTCCATCTCCACTAATGTGCCTATGCCCGATCCATTGGGACCATCCCCGAACTTCTACGACCTTTGGAAATGGTGAAACCACCAAATCTATAAAAAAAAGTACAAGATATTTTTGAATAACTTTTTTTCTGAAGGTCCTAGAGACTTGTGCATTTCATGATTTATAGAGGGTGGCCTGCCACGCAACCACACCGAATTTCAGCACGTTTCGAGCAAGCAGCGCAGAGTTATTCCAATTAATCCCTAATATGGGTTAGGGTTGCAATTAGGGTTAGGGTTAGGGTTGTGATTAGGGTTAGGGTTAGGGTTAGGGTTGCTATTAGGGTTAGGGTTAGGGATGAATACCCATTGGAGATCAAGATATTCTTCAATAACTTTTTTTCTGTAGGTCATAGAGACTTGGAAGTTGGTTCCATCTCCACTAATGTGGCTATGCCCGATCCATTGGTACCACCCCCGAGCTTCTACGACCTTTGGAAGGGGTAGGGTTAGGGTTGTGATTAGTGTTTGATTTTTTGGTTGTGATTAGGGTTAGGGTTAGGGATGAAAACCTATAGGAGTTCAAGATATTCTTCAATAACTTTTTTTCTGTAGGTCATAGAGACTTGGAAGTTGGTTCCATCTCCACTAATGTGGCTATGCCCGATCCATTGGGACCATCCCCGAACTTCTAAGACCTTCGGAAATGGTGAAACCACCAAATCTATAAAAAAAAGTACAAGATATTTTTGAATAACTTTTTTTCTGAAAGTCCTAGAGACTTGTGCATTTCATGATTTATATAGGGTGGCCTGCCACGCAACCACACCGAATTTCAGCACGTTTCGAGCAAGCAGCGCAGAGTTATTCCAATTAATCCCTAATATGGGTTAGGGTTGCAATTAGGGTTAGGGTTAGGGTTGTGATTAGGGTTAGGGTTAGGGTTAGGGTTGCTATTAGGGTTAGGGTTAGGGATGAATACCCATTGGAGATCAAGATATTCTTCAATAACTTTTTTTCTGTAGGTCATAGAGACTTGGAAGTTGGTTCCATCTCCACTAATGTGGCTATGCCCGATCCATTGGTACCACCCCCGAGCTTCTACGACCTTTGGAAGGGGTAGGGTTAGGGTTGTGATTAGTGTTTGATTTTTTGGTTGTGATTAGGGTTAGGGTTAGGGATGAAAACCTATAGGAGTTCAAGATATTCTTCAATAACTTTTTTTCTGTAGGTCATAGAGACTTGGAAGTTGGTTCCATCTCCACTAATGTGGCTATGCCCGATCCATTGGTACCACCCCCGAGCTTCTACGACCTTTGGAAGGGGTAGGGTTAGGGTTGTGATTAGTGTTTGATTTTTTGGTTGTGATTAGGGTTAGGGTTAGGGATGAAAACCTATAGGAGTTCAAGATATTCTTCAATAACTTTTTTTCTGTAGGTCATAGAGACTTGGAAGTTGGTTCCATCTCCACTAATGTGGCTATGCCCGATCCATTGGTACCACCCCCGAGCTTCTACGACCTTTGGAAGGGGTAGGGTTAGGGTTGTGATTAGTGTTTGATTTTTTGGTTGTGATTAGGGTTAGGGTTAGGGATGAAAACCTATAGGAGTTCAAGATATTCTTCAATAACTTTTTTTCTGAAGGTCATAGAGTCTTGGAAGTTGGTTCCATCTCCACTAATGTGCCTATGCCCGATCCATTGGGACCATCCCCGAACTTCTACGACCTTTGGAAATGGTGAAACCACCAAATCTATAAAAAAAAGTACAAGATATTTTTGAATAACTTTTTTTCTGAAGGTCCTAGAGACTTGTGCATTTCATGATTTATAGAGGGTGGCCTGCCACGCAACCACACCGAATTTCAGCACGTTTCGAGCAAGCAGCGCAGAGTTATTCCAATTAATCCCTAATATGGGTTAGGGTTGCAATTAGGGTTAGGGTTAGGGTTGTGATTAGGGTTAGGGTTAGGGTTGCTATTAGGGTTAGGGTTAGGGTTGCTATTAGGGTTAGGGTTAGGGATGAATACCCATTGGAGATCAAGATATTCTTCAATAACTTTTTTTCTGTAGGTCATAGAGACTTGGAAGTTGGTTCCATCTCCACTAATGTGGCTATGCCCGATCCATTGGTACCACCCCCGAGCTTCTACGACCTTTGGAAGGGGTAGGGTTAGGGTTGTGATTAGTGTTTGATTTTTTGGTTGTGATTAGGGTTAGGGTTAGGGATGAAAACCTATAGGAGTTCAAGATATTCTTCAATAACTTTTTTTCTGAAGGTCATAGAGACTTGGAAGTTGGTTCCATCTCCACTAATGTGCCTATGCCCGATCCATTGGGACCATCCCCGAACTTCTACGACCTTTGGAAATGGTGAAACCACCAAATCTATAAAAAAAAGTACAAGATATTTTTGAATAACTTTTTTTCTGAAGGTCCTAGAGACTTGTGCATTTCATGATTTATAGAGGGTGGCTTGCCACGCAACCACACCGAATTTCAGCACGTTTCGAGCAAGCAGCGCAGAGTTATTCCAATTAATCCCTAATATGGGTTAGGGTTGCAATTAGGGTTAGGGTTAGGGTTGTGATTAGGGTTAGGGTTAGGGTTGCTATTAGGGTTAGGGTTAGGGTTGCTATTAGGGTTAGGGTTAGGGATGAATACCCATTGGAGATCAAGATATTCTTCAATAACTTTTTTTCTGTAGGTCATAGAGACTTGGAAGTTGGTTCCATCTCCACTAATGTGGCTATGCCCGATCCATTGGTACCACCCCCGAGCTTCTACGACCTTTGGAAGGGGTAGGGTTAGGGTTGTGATTAGTGTTTGATTTTTTGGTTGTGATTAGGGTTAGGGTTAGGGATGAAAACCTATAGGAGTTCAAGATATTCTTCAATAACTTTTTTTCTGTAGGTCATAGAGACTTGGAAGTTGGTTCCATCTCCACTAATGTGGCTATGCCCGATCCATTGGGACCATCCCCGAACTTCTACGACCTTCGGAAATGGTGAAACCACCAAATCTATAAAAAAAAGTACAAGATATTTTTGAATAACTTTTTTTCTGAAAGTCCTAGAGACTTGTGCATTTCATGATTTATAGAGGGTGGCCTGCCACGCAACCACACCAAATTTCAGCACGTTTCGAGCAAGCAGCGCAGAGTTATTCCAATTAATCCCTAATATGGGTTAGGGTTGCAATTAGGGTTAGGGTTAGGGTTGTGATTAGGGTTAGGGTTAGGGTTGCTATTAGGGTTAGGGTTAGGGTTGCTATTAGGGTTAGGGTTAGGGATGAATACCCATTGGAGATCAAGATATTCTTCAATAACTTTTTTTCTGTAGGTCATAGAGACTTGGAAGTTGGTTCCATCTCCACTAATGTGGCTATGCCCGATCCATTGGTACCACCCCCGAGCTTCTACGACCTTTGGAAGGGGTAGGGTTAGGGTTGTGATTAGTGTTTGATTTTTTGGTTGTGATTAGGGTTAGGGTTAGGGATGAAAACCTATAGGAGTTCAAGATATTCTTCAATAACTTTTTTTCTGAAGGTCATAGAGACTTGGAAGTTGGTTCCATCTCCACTAATGTGCCTATGCCCGATCCATTGGGACCATCCCCGAACTTCTACGACCTTTGGAAATGGTGAAACCACCAAATCTATAAAAAAAAGTACAAGATATTTTTGAATAACTTTTTTTCTGAAGGTCCTAGAGACTTGTGCATTTCATGATTTATAGAGGGTGGCCTGCCACGCAACCACACCGAATTTCAGCACGTTTCGAGCAAGCAGCGCAGAGTTATTCCAATTAATCCCTAATATGGGTTAGGGTTGCAATTAGGGTTAGGGTTAGGGTTGTGATTAGGGTTAGGGTTAGGGTTGCTATTAGGGTTAGGGTTAGGGTTGCTATTAGGGTTAGGGTTAGGGATGAATACCCATTGGAGATCAAGATATTCTTCAATAACTTTTTTTCTGTAGGTCATAGAGACTTGGAAGTTGGTTCCATCTCCACTAATGTGGCTATGCCCGATCCATTGGTACCACCCCCGAGCTTCTACGACCTTTGGAAGGGGTAGGGTTAGGGTTGTGATTAGTGTTTGATTTTTTGGTTGTGATTAGGGTTAGGGTTAGGGATGAAAACCTATAGGAGTTCAAGATATTCTTCAATAACTTTTTTTCTGAAGGTCATAGAGACTTGGAAGTTGGTTCCATCTCCACTAATGTGCCTATGCCCGATCCATTGGGACCATCCCCGAACTTCTACGACCTTTGGAAATGGTGAAACCACCAAATCTATAAAAAAAAGTACAAGATATTTTTGAATAACTTTTTTTCTGAAGGTCCTAGAGACTTGTGCATTTCATGATTTATAGAGGGTGGCCTGCCACGCAACCACACCGAATTTCAGCACGTTTCGAGCAAGCAGCGCAGAGTTATTCCAATTAATCCCTAATATGGGTTAGGGTTGCAATTAGGGTTAGGGTTAGGGTTGTGATTAGGGTTAGGGTTAGGGTTGCTATTAGGGTTAGGGTTAGGGTTGCTATTAGGGTTAGGGTTAGGGATGAATACCCATTGGAGATCAAGATATTCTTCAATAACTTTTTTTCTGTAGGTCATAGAGACTTGGAAGTTGGTTCCATCTCCACTAATGTGGCTATGCCCGATCCATTGGTACCACCCCCGAGCTTCTACGACCTTTGGAAGGGGTAGGGTTAGGGTTGTGATTAGTGTTTGATTTTTTGGTTGTGATTAGGGTTAGGGTTAGGGATGAAAACCTATAGGAGTTCAAGATATTCTTCAATAACTTTTTTTCTGTAGGTCATAGAGACTTGGAAGTTGGTTCCATCTCCACTAATGTGGCTATGCCCGATCCATTGGGACCATCCCCGAACTTCTACGACCTTCGGAAATGGTGAAACCACCAAATCTATAAAAAAAAGTACAAGATATTTTTGAATAACTTTTTTTCTGAAAGTCCTAGAGACTTGTGCATTTCATGATTTATAGAGGGTGGCCTGCCACGCAACCACACCAAATTTCAGCACGTTTCGAGCAAGCAGCGCAGAGTTATTCCAATTAATCCCTAATATGGGTTAGGGTTGCAATTAGGGTTAGGGTTAGGGTTGTGATTAGGGTTAGGGTTAGGGTTAGGGTTGCTATTAGGGTTAGGGTTAGGGATGAATACCCATTGGAGATCAAGATATTCTTCAATAACTTTTTTTCTGTAGGTCATAGAGACTTGGAAGTTGGTTCCATCTCCACTAATGTGGCTATGCCCGATCCATTGGTACCACCCCCGAGCTTCTACGACCTTTGGAAGGGGTAGGGTTAGGGTTGTGATTAGTGTTTGATTTTTTGGTTGTGATTAGGGTTAGGGTTAGGGATGAAAACCTATAGGAGTTCAAGATATTCTTCAATAACTTTTTTTCTGTAGGTCATAGAGACTTGGAAGTTGGTTCCATCTCCACTAATGTGGCTATGCCCGATCCATTGGTACCACCCCCGAGCTTCTACGACCTTTGGAAGGGGTAGGGTTAGGGTTGTGATTAGTGTTTGATTTTTTGGTTGTGATTAGGGTTAGGGTTAGGGATGAAAACCTATAGGAGTTCAAGATATTCTTCAATAACTTTTTTTCTGAAGGTCATAGAGTCTTGGAAGTTGGTTCCATCTCCACTAATGTGCCTATGCCCGATCCATTGGGACCATCCCCGAACTTCTACGACCTTTGGAAATGGTGAAACCACCAAATCTATAAAAAAAAGTACAAGATATTTTTGAATAACTTTTTTTCTGAAGGTCCTAGAGACTTGTGCATTTCATGATTTATAGAGGGTGGCCTGCCACGCAACCACACCGAATTTCAGCACGTTTCGAGCAAGCAGCGCAGAGTTATTCCAATTAATCCCTAATATGGGTTAGGGTTGCAATTAGGGTTAGGGTTAGGGTTGTGATTAGGGTTAGGGTTAGGGTTAGGGTTGCTATTAGGGTTAGGGTTAGGGATGAATACCCATTGGAGATCAAGATATTCTTCAATAACTTTTTTTCTGTAGGTCATAGAGACTTGGAAGTTGGTTCCATCTCCACTAATGTGGCTATGCCCGATCCATTGGTACCACCCCCGAGCTTCTACGACCTTTGGAAGGGGTAGGGTTAGGGTTGTGATTAGTGTTTGATTTTTTGGTTGTGATTAGGGTTAGGGTTAGGGATGAAAACCTATAGGAGTTCAAGATATTCTTCAATAACTTTTTTTCTGAAGGTCATAGAGACTTGGAAGTTGGTTCCATCTCCACTAATGTGCCTATGCCCGATCCATTGGGACCATCCCCGAACTTCTACGACCTTTGGAAATGGTGAAACCACCAAATCTATAAAAAAAAGTACAAGATATTTTTGAATAACTTTTTTTCTGAAGGTCCTAGAGACTTGTGCATTTCATGATTTATAGAGGGTGGCCTGCCACGCAACCACACCGAATTTCAGCACGTTTCGAGCAAGCAGCGCAGAGTTATTCCAATTAATCCCTAATATGGGTTAGGGTTGCAATTAGGGTTAGGGTTGTGATTAGGGTTAGGGTTAGGGTTGCTATTAGGGTTAGGGTTAGGGTTGCTATTAGGGTTAGGGTTAGGGATGAATACCCATTGGAGATCAAGATATTCTTCAATAACTTTTTTTCTGTAGGTCATAGAGACTTGGAAGTTGGTTCCATCTCCACTAATGTGGCTATGCCCGATCCATTGGTACCACCCCCGAGCTTCTACGACCTTTGGAAGGGGTAGGGTTAGGGTTGTGATTAGTGTTTGATTTTTTGGTTGTGATTAGGGTTAGGGTTAGGGATGAAAACCTATAGGAGTTCAAGATATTCTTCAATAACTTTTTTTCTGAAGGTCATAGAGTCTTGGAAGTTGGTTCCATCTCCACTAATGTGGCTATGCCCGATCCATTGGGACCATCCCCGAACTTCTACGACCTTCGGAAATGGTGAAACCACCAAATCTATAAAAAAAAGTACAAGATATTTTTGAATAACTTTTTTTCTGAAAGTCCTAGAGACTTGTGCATTTCATGATTTATAGAGGGTGGCCTGCCACGCAACCACACCGAATTTCAGCACGTTTCGAGCAAGCAGCGCAGAGTTATTCCAATTAATCCCTAATATGGGTTAGGGTTGCAATTAGGGTTAGGGTTAGGGTTGTGATTAGGGTTAGGGTTAGGGTTAGGGTTGCTATTAGGGTTAGGGTTAGGGATGAATACCCATTGGAGATCAAGATATTCTTCAATAACTTTTTTTCTGTAGGTCATAGAGACTTGGAAGTTGGTTCCATCTCCACTAATGTGGCTATGCCCGATCCATTGGTACCACCCCCGAGCTTCTACGACCATTGGAAGGGGTAGGGTTAGGGTTGTGATTAGTGTTTGATTTTTTGGTTGTGATTAGGGTTAGGGTTAGGGATGAAAACCTATAGGAGTTCAAGATATTCTTCAATAACTTTTTTTCTGTAGGTCATAGAGACTTGGAAGTTGGTTCCATCTCCACTAATGTGGCTATGCCCGATCCATTGGTACCACCCCCGAGCTTCTACGACCTTTGGAAGGGGTAGGGTTAGGGTTGTGATTAGTGTTTGATTTTTTGGTTGTGATTAGGGTTAGGGTTAGGGATGAAAACCTATAGGAGTTCAAGATATTCTTCAATAACTTTTTTTCTGTAGGTCATAGAGACTTGGAAGTTGGTTCCATCTCCACTAATGTGGCTATGCCCGATCCATTGGGACCATCCCCGAACTTCTACGACCTTCGGAAATGGTGAAACCACCAAATCTATAAAAAAAAGTACAAGATATTTTTGAATAACTTTTTTTCTGAAAGTCCTAGAGACTTGTGCATTTCATGATTTATAGAGGGTGGCCTGCCACGCAACCACACCGAATTTCAGCACGTTTCGAGCAAGCAGCGCAGAGTTATTCCAATTAATCCCTAATATGGGTTAGGGTTGCAATTAGGGTTAGGGTTAGGGTTGTGATTAGGGTTAGGGTTAGGGTTAGGGTTGCTATTAGGGTTAGGGTTAGGGTTAGGGTTAGGGTTGCTATTAGGGTTAGGGTTAGGGATGAATACCCATTGGAGATCAAGATATTCTTCAATAACTTTTTTTCTGTAGGTCATAGAGACTTGGAAGTTGGTTCCATCTCCACTAATGTGGCTATGCCCGATCCATTGGTACCACCCCCGAGCTTCTACGACCTTTGGAAGGGGTAGGGTTAGGGTTGTGATTAGTGTTTGATTTTTTGGTTGTGATTAGGGTTAGGGTTAGGGATGAAAACCTATAGGAGTTCAAGATATTCTTCAATAACTTTTTTTCTGTAGGTCATAGAGACTTGGAAGTTGGTTCCATCTCCACTAATGTGGCTATGCCCGATCCATTGGTACCACCCCCGAGCTTCTACGACCTTTGGAAGGGGTAGGGTTAGGGTTGTGATTAGTGTTTGATTTTTTGGTTGTGATTAGGGTTAGGGTTAGGGATGAAAACCTATAGGAGTTCAAGATATTCTTCAATAACTTTTTTTCTGTAGGTCATAGAGACTTGGAAGTTGGTTCCATCTCCACTAATGTGGCTATGCCCGATCCATTGGGACCATCCCCGAACTTCTACGACCTTCGGAAATGGTGAAACCACCAAATCTATAAAAAAAAGTACAAGATATTTTTGAATAACTTTTTTTCTGAAAGTCCTAGAGACTTGTGCATTTCATGATTTATAGAGGGTGGCCTGCCACGCAACCACACCGAATTTCAGCACGTTTCGAGCAAGCAGCGCAGAGTTATTCCAATTAATCCCTAATATGGGTTAGGGTTGCAATTAGGGTTAGGGTTAGGGTTGTGATTAGGGTTAGGGTTAGGGTTAGGGTTGCTATTAGGGTTAGGGTTAGGGTTAGGGTTAGGGTTGCTATTAGGGTTAGGGTTAGGGATGAATACCCATTGGAGATCAAGATATTCTTCAATAACTTTTTTTCTGTAGGTCATAGAGACTTGGAAGTTGGTTCCATCTCCACTAATGTGGCTATGCCCGATCCATTGGTACCACCCCCGAGCTTCTACGACCTTTGGAAGGGGTAGGGTTAGGGTTGTGATTAGTGTTTGATTTTTTGGTTGTGATTAGGGTTAGGGTTAGGGATGAAAACCTATAGGAGTTCAAGATATTCTTCAATAACTTTTTTTCTGTAGGTCATAGAGACTTGGAAGTTGGTTCCATCTCCACTAATGTGGCTATGCCCGATCCATTGGTACCACCCCCGAGCTTCTACGACCTTTGGAAGGGGTAGGGTTAGGGTTGTGATTAGTGTTTGATTTTTTGGTTGTGATTAGGGTTAGGGTTAGGGATGAAAACCTATAGGAGTTCAAGATATTCTTCAATAACTTTTTTTCTGTAGGTCATAGAGACTTGGAAGTTGGTTCCATCTCCACTAATGTGGCTATGCCCGATCCATTGGGACCATCCCCGAACTTCTACGACCTTCGGAAATGGTGAAACCACCAAATCTATAAAAAAAAGTACAAGATATTTTTGAATAACTTTTTTTCTGAAAGTCCTAGAGACTTGTGCATTTCATGATTTATAGAGGGTGGCCTGCCACGCAACCACACCGAATTTCAGCACGTTTCGAGCAAGCAGCGCAGAGTTATTCCAATTAATCCCTAATATGGGTTAGGGTTGCAATTAGGGTTAGGGTTAGGGTTGTGATTAGGGTTAGGGTTAGGGTTAGGGTTGCTATTAGGGTTAGGGTTAGGGATGAATACCCATTGGAGATCAAGATATTCTTCAATAACTTTTTTTCTGTAGGTCATAGAGACTTGGAAGTTGGTTCCATCTCCACTAATGTGGCTATGCCCGATCCATTGGTACCACCCCCGAGCTTCTACGACCTTTGGAAGGGGTAGGGTTAGGGTTGTGATTAGTGTTTGATTTTTTGGTTGTGATTAGGGTTAGGGTTAGGGATGAAAACCTATAGGAGTTCAAGATATTCTTCAATAACTTTTTTTCTGTAGGTCATAGAGACTTGGAAGTTGGTTCCATCTCCACTAATGTGGCTATGCCCGATCCATTGGTACCACCCCCGAGCTTCTACGACCTTTGGAAGGGGTAGGGTTAGGGTTGTGATTAGTGTTTGATTTTTTGGTTGTGATTAGGGTTAGGGTTAGGGATGAAAACCTATAGGAGTTCAAGATATTCTTCAATAACTTTTTTTCTGAAGGTCATAGAGTCTTGGAAGTTGGTTCCATCTCCACTAATGTGCCTATGCCCGATCCATTGGGACCATCCCCGAACTTCTACGACCTTTGGAAATGGTGAAACCACCAAATCTATAAAAAAAAGTACAAGATATTTTTGAATAACTTTTTTTCTGAAGGTCCTAGAGACTTGTGCATTTCATGATTTATAGAGGGTGGCCTGCCACGCAACCACACCGAATTTCAGCACGTTTCGAGCAAGCAGCGCAGAGTTATTCCAATTAATCCCTAATATGGGTTAGGGTTGCAATTAGGGTTAGGGTTAGGGTTGTGATTAGGGTTAGGGTTAGGGTTAGGGTTGCTATTAGGGTTAGGGTTAGGGATGAATACCCATTGGAGATCAAGATATTCTTCAATAACTTTTTTTCTGTAGGTCATAGAGACTTGGAAGTTGGTTCCATCTCCACTAATGTGGCTATGCCCGATCCATTGGTACCACCCCCGAGCTTCTACGACCTTTGGAAGGGGTAGGGTTAGGGTTGTGATTAGTGTTTGATTTTTTGGTTGTGATTAGGGTTAGGGTTAGGGATGAAAACCTATAGGAGTTCAAGATATTCTTCAATAACTTTTTTTCTGTAGGTCATAGAGACTTGGAAGTTGGTTCCATCTCCACTAATGGGGCTATGCCCGATCCATTGGTACCACCCCCGAGCTTCTACGACCTTTGGAAGGGGTAGGGTTAGGGTTGTGATTAGTGTTTGATTTTTTGGTTGTGATTAGGGTTAGGGTTAGGGATGAAAACCTATAGGAGTTCAAGATATTCTTCAATAACTTTTTTTCTGTAGGTCATAGAGACTTGGAAGTTGGTTCCATCTCCACTAATGTGGCTATGCCCGATCCATTGGTACCACCCCCGAGCTTCTACGACCTTTGGAAGGGGTAGGGTTAGGGTTGTGATTAGTGTTTGATTTTTTGGTTGTGATTAGGGTTAGGGTTAGGGATGAAAACCTATAGGAGTTCAAGATATTCTTCAATAACTTTTTTTCTGTAGGTCATAGAGACTTGGAAGTTGGTTCCATCTCCACTAATGTGGCTATGCCCGATCCATTGGGACCATCCCCGAACTTCTATGACCTTCGGAAATGGTGAAACCACCAAATCTATAAAAAAAAGTACAAGATATTTTTGAATAACTTTTTTTCTGAAAGTCCTAGAGACTTGTGCATTTCATGATTTATAGAGGGTGGCCTGCCACGCAACCACACCGAATTTCAGCACGTTTCGAGCAAGCAGCGCAGAGTTATTCCAATTAATCCCTAATATGGGTTAGGGTTGCAATTAGGGTTAGGGTTAGGGTTGTGATTAGGGTTAGGGTTAGGGTTAGGGTTGCTATTAGGGTTAGGGTTAGGGATGAATACCCATTGGAGATCAAGATATTCTTCAATAACTTTTTTTCTGTAGGTCATAGAGACTTGGAAGTTGGTTCCATCTCCACTAATGTGGCTATGCCCGATCCATTGGTACCACCCCCGAGCTTCTACGACCTTTGGAAGGGGTAGGGTTAGGGTTGTGATTAGTGTTTGATTTTTTGGTTGTGATTAGGGTTAGGGTTAGGGATGAAAACCTATAGGAGTTCAAGATATTCTTCAATAACTTTTTTTCTGTAGGTCATAGAGACTTGGAAGTTGGTTCCATCTCCACTAATGTGGCTATGCCCGATCCATTGGTACCACCCCCGAGCTTCTACGACCTTTGGAAGGGGTAGGGTTAGGGTTGTGATTAGTGTTTGATTTTTTGGTTGTGATTAGGGTTAGGGTTAGGGATGAAAACCTATAGGAGTTCAAGATATTCTTCAATAACTTTTTTTCTGAAGGTCATAGAGTCTTGGAAGTTGGTTCCATCTCCACTAATGTGCCTATGCCCGATCCATTGGGACCATCCCCGAACTTCTACGACCTTTGGAAATGGTGAAACCACCAAATCTATAAAAAAAAGTACAAGATATTTTTGAATAACTTTTTTTCTGAAGGTCCTAGAGACTTGTGCATTTCATGATTTATAGAGGGTGGCCTGCCACGCAACCACACCGAATTTCAGCACGTTTCGAGCAAGCAGCGCAGAGTTATTCCAATTAATCCCTAATATGGGTTAGGGTTGCAATTAGGGTTAGGGTTAGGGTTGTGATTAGGGTTAGGGTTAGGGTTAGGGTTGCTATTAGGGTTAGGGTTAGGGATGAATACCCATTGGAGATCAAGATATTCTTCAATAACTTTTTTTCTGTAGGTCATAGAGACTTGGAAGTTGGTTCCATCTCCACTAATGTGGCTATGCCCGATCCATTGGTACCACCCCCGAGCTTCTACGACCTTTGGAAGGGGTAGGGTTAGGGTTGTGATTAGTGTTTGATTTTTTGGTTGTGATTAGGGTTAGGGTTAGGGATGAAAACCTATAGGAGTTCAAGATATTCTTCAATAACTTTTTTTCTGTAGGTCATAGAGACTTGGAAGTTGGTTCCATCTCCACTAATGGGGCTATGCCCGATCCATTGGTACCACCCCCGAGCTTCTACGACCTTTGGAAGGGGTAGGGTTAGGGTTGTGATTAGTGTTTGATTTTTTGGTTGTGATTAGGGTTAGGGTTAGGGATGAAAACCTATAGGAGTTCAAGATATTCTTCAATAACTTTTTTTCTGTAGGTCATAGAGACTTGGAAGTTGGTTCCATCTCCACTAATGTGGCTATGCCCGATCCATTGGTACCACCCCCGAGCTTCTACGACCTTTGGAAGGGGTAGGGTTAGGGTTGTGATTAGTGTTTGATTTTTTGGTTGTGATTAGGGTTAGGGTTAGGGATGAAAACCTATAGGAGTTCAAGATATTCTTCAATAACTTTTTTTCTGTAGGTCATAGAGACTTGGAAGTTGGTTCCATCTCCACTAATGTGGCTATGCCCGATCCATTGGTACCACCCCCGAGCTTCTACGACCTTTGGAAGGGGTAGGGTTAGGGTTGTGATTAGTGTTTGATTTTTTGGTTGTGATTAGGGTTAGGGTTAGGGATGAAAACCTATAGGAGTTCAAGATATTCTTCAATAACTTTTTTTCTGAAGGTCATAGAGTCTTGGAAGTTGGTTCCATCTCCACTAATGTGCCTATGCCCGATCCATTGGGACCATCCCCGAACTTCTACGACCTTTGGAAATGGTGAAACCACCAAATCTATAAAAAAAAGTACATGATATTTTTGAATAACTTTTTTTCTGAAGGTCCTAGAGACTTGTGCATTTCATGATTTATAGAGGGTGGCCTGCCACGCAACCACACCGAATTTCAGCACGTTTCGAGCAAGCAGCGCAGAGTTATTCCAATTAATCCCTAATATGGGTTAGGGTTGCAATTAGGGTTAGGGTTAGGGTTGTGATTAGGGTTAGGGTTAGGGTTAGGGTTGCTATTAGGGTTAGGGTTAGGGATGAATACCCATTGGAGATCAAGATATTCTTCAATAACTTTTTTTCTGTAGGTCATAGAGACTTGGAAGTTGGTTCCATCTCCACTAATGTGGCTATGCCCGATCCATTGGTACCACCCCCGAGCTTCTACGACCTTTGGAAGGGGTAGGGTTAGGGTTGTGATTAGTGTTTGATTTTTTGGTTGTGATTAGGGTTAGGGTTAGGGATGAAAACCTATAGGAGTTCAAGATATTCTTCAATAACTTTTTTTCTGTAGGTCATAGAGACTTGGAAGTTGGTTCCATCTCCACTAATGTGGCTATGCCCGATCCATTGGTACCACCCCCGAGCTTCTACGACCTTTGGAAGGGGTAGGGTTAGGGTTGTGATTAGTGTTTGATTTTTTGGTTGTGATTAGGGTTAGGGTTAGGGATGAAAACCTATAGGAGTTCAAGATATTCTTCAATAACTTTTTTTCTGTAGGTCATAGAGACTTGGAAGTTGGTTCCATCTCCACTAATGTGGCTATGCCCGATCCATTGGTACCACCCCCGAGCTTCTACGACCTTTGGAAGGGGTAGGGTTAGGGTTGTGATTAGTGTTTGATTTTTTGGTTGTGATTAGGGTTAGGGTTAGGGATGAAAACCTATAGGAGTTCAAGATATTCTTCAATAACTTTTTTTCTGAAGGTCATAGAGTCTTGGAAGTTGGTTCCATCTCCACTAATGTGCCTATGCCCGATCCATTGGGACCATCCCCGAACTTCTACGACCTTTGGAAATGGTGAAACCACCAAATCTATAAAAAAAAGTACAAGATATTTTTGAATAACTTTTTTTCTGAAGGTCCTAGAGACTTGTGCATTTCATGATTTATAGAGGGTGGCCTGCCACGCAACCACACCGAATTTCAGCACGTTTCGAGCAAGCAGCGCAGAGTTATTCCAATTAATCCCTAATATGGGTTAGGGTTGCAATTAGGGTTAGGGTTAGGGTTGTGATTAGGGTTAGGGTTAGGGTTAGGGTTGCTATTAGGGTTAGGGTTAGGGATGAATACCCATTGGAGATCAAGATATTCTTCAATAACTTTTTTTCTGTAGGTCATAGAGACTTGGAAGTTGGTTCCATCTCCACTAATGTGGCTATGCCCGATCCATTGGTACCACCCCCGAGCTTCTACGACCTTTGGAAGGGGTAGGGTTAGGGTTGTGATTAGTGTTTGATTTTTTGGTTGTGATTAGGGTTAGGGTTAGGGATGAAAACCTATAGGAGTTCAAGATATTCTTCAATAACTTTTTTTCTGTAGGTCATAGAGACTTGGAAGTTGGTTCCATCTCCACTAATGTGGCTATGCCCGATCCATTGGTACCACCCCCGAGCTTCTACGACCTTTGGAAGGGGTAGGGTTAGGGTTGTGATTAGTGTTTGATTTTTTGGTTGTGATTAGGGTTAGGGTTAGGGATGAAAACCTATAGGAGTTCAAGATATTCTTCAATAACTTTTTTTCTGTAGGTCATAGAGACTTGGAAGTTGGTTCCATCTCCACTAATGTGGCTATGCCCGATCCATTGGTACCACCCCCGAGCTTCTACGACCTTTGGAAGGGGTAGGGTTAGGGTTGTGATTAGTGTTTGATTTTTTGGTTGTGATTAGGGTTAGGGTTAGGGATGAAAACCTATAGGAGTTCAAGATATTCTTCAATAACTTTTTTTCTGTAGGTCATAGAGACTTGGAAGTTGGTTCCATCTCCACTAATGTGGCTATGCCCGATCCATTGGTACCACCCCCGAGCTTCTACGACCTTTGGAAGGGGTAGGGTTAGGGTTGTGATTAGTGTTTGATTTTTTGGTTGTGATTAGGGTTAGGGTTAGGGATGAAAACCTATAGGAGTTCAAGATATTCTTCAATAACTTTTTTTCTGTAGGTCATAGAGACTTGGAAGTTGGTTCCATCTCCACTAATGTGGCTATGCCCGATCCATTGGTACCACCCCCGAGCTTCTACGACCTTTGGAAGGGGTAGGGTTAGGGTTGTGATTAGTGTTTGATTTTTTGGTTGTGATTAGGGTTAGGGTTAGGGATGAAAACCTATAGGAGTTCAAGATATTCTTCAATAACTTTTTTTCTGAAGGTCATAGAGTCTTGGAAGTTGGTTCCATCTCCACTAATGTGCCTATGCCCGATCCATTGGGACCATCCCCGAACTTCTACGACCTTTGGAAATGGTGAAACCACCAAATCTATAAAAAAAAGTACAAGATATTTTTGAATAACTTTTTTTCTGAAGGTCCTAGAGACTTGTGCATTTCATGATTTATAGAGGGTGGCCTGCCACGCAACCACACCGAATTTCAGCACGTTTCGAGCAAGCAGCGCAGAGTTATTCCAATTAATCCCTAATATGGGTTAGGGTTGCAATTAGGGTTAGGGTTAGGGTTGTGATTAGGGTTAGGGTTAGGGTTAGGGTTGCTATTAGGGTTAGGGTTAGGGATGAATACCCATTGGAGATCAAGATATTCTTCAATAACTTTTTTTCTGTAGGTCATAGAGACTTGGAAGTTGGTTCCATCTCCACTAATGTGGCTATGCCCGATCCATTGGTACCACCCCCGAGCTTCTACGACCTTTGGAAGGGGTAGGGTTAGGGTTGTGATTAGTGTTTGATTTTTTGGTTGTGATTAGGGTTAGGGTTAGGGATGAAAACCTATAGGAGTTCAAGATATTCTTCAATAACTTTTTTTCTGTAGGTCATAGAGACTTGGAAGTTGGTTCCATCTCCACTAATGTGGCTATGCCCGATCCATTGGTACCACCCCCGAGCTTCTACGACCTTTGGAAGGGGTAGGGTTAGGGTTGTGATTAGTGTTTGATTTTTTGGTTGTGATTAGGGTTAGGGTTAGGGATGAAAACCTATAGGAGTTCAAGATATTCTTCAATAACTTTTTTTCTGTAGGTCATAGAGACTTGGAAGTTGGTTCCATCTCCACTAATGTGGCTATGCCCGATCCATTGGTACCACCCCCGAGCTTCTACGACCTTTGGAAGGGGTAGGGTTAGGGTTGTGATTAGTGTTTGATTTTTTGGTTGTGATTAGGGTTAGGGTTAGGGATGAAAACCTATAGGAGTTCAAGATATTCTTCAATAACTTTTTTTCTGAAGGTCATAGAGTCTTGGAAGTTGGTTCCATCTCCACTAATGTGCCTATGCCCGATCCATTGGGACCATCCCCGAACTTCTACGACCTTTGGAAATGGTGAAACCACCAAATCTATAAAAAAAAGTACAAGATATTTTTGAATAACTTTTTTTCTGAAGGTCCTAGAGACTTGTGCATTTCATGATTTATAGAGGGTGGCCTGCCACGCAACCACACCGAATTTCAGCACGTTTCGAGCAAGCAGCGCAGAGTTATTCCAATTAATCCCTAATATGGGTTAGGGTTGCAATTAGGGTTAGGGTTAGGGTTGTGATTAGGGTTAGGGTTAGGGTTAGGGTTGCTATTAGGGTTAGGGTTAGGGATGAATACCCATTGGAGATCAAGATATTCTTCAATAACTTTTTTTCTGTAGGTCATAGAGACTTGGAAGTTGGTTCCATCTCCACTAATGTGGCTATGCCCGATCCATTGGTACCACCCCCGAGCTTCTACGACCTTTGGAAGGGGTAGGGTTAGGGTTGTGATTAGTGTTTGATTTTTTGGTTGTGATTAGGGTTAGGGTTAGGGATGAAAACCTATAGGAGTTCAAGATATTCTTCAATAACTTTTTTTCTGTAGGTCATAGAGACTTGGAAGTTGGTTCCATCTCCACTAATGTGGCTATGCCCGATCCATTGGTACCACCCCCAAGCTTCTACGACCTTTGGAAGGGGTAGGGTTAGGGTTGTGATTAGTGTTTGATTTTTTGGTTGTGATTAGGGTTAGGGTTAGGGATGAAAACCTATAGGAGTTCAAGATATTCTTCAATAACTTTTTTTCTGTAGGTCATAGAGACTTGGAAGTTGGTTCCATCTCCACTAATGTGGCTATGCCCGATCCATTGGTACCACCCCCGAGCTTCTACGACCTTTGGAAGGGGTAGGGTTAGGGTTGTGATTAGTGTTTGATTTTTTGGTTGTGATTAGGGTTAGGGTTAGGGATGAAAACCTATAGGAGTTCAAGATATTCTTCAATAACTTTTTTTCTGAAGGTCATAGAGTCTTGGAAGTTGGTTCCATCTCCACTAATGTGCCTATGCCCGATCCATTGGGACCATCCCCGAACTTCTACGACCTTTGGAAATGGTGAAACCACCAAATCTATAAAAAAAAGTACAAGATATTTTTGAATAACTTTTTTTCTGAAGGTCCTAGAGACTTGTGCATTTCATGATTTATAGAGGGTGGCCTGCCACGCAACCACACCGAATTTCAGCACGTTTCGAGCAAGCAGCGCAGAGTTATTCCAATTAATCCCTAATATGGGTTAGGGTTGCAATTAGGGTTAGGGTTAGGGTTGTGATTAGGGTTAGGGTTAGGGTTAGGGTTGCTATTAGGGTTAGGGTTAGGGATGAATACCCATTGGAGATCAAGATATTCTTCAATAACTTTTTTTCTGTAGGTCATAGAGACTTGGAAGTTGGTTCCATCTCCACTAATGTGGCTATGCCCGATCCATTGGTACCACCCCCGAGCTTCTACGACCTTTGGAAGGGGTAGGGTTAGGGTTGTGATTAGTGTTTGATTTTTTGGTTGTGATTAGGGTTAGGGATGAAAACCTATAGGAGTTCAAGATATTCTTCAATAACTTTTTTTCTGTAGGTCATAGAGACTTGGAAGTTGGTTCCATCTCCACTAATGTGGCTATGCCCGATCCATTGGTACCACCCCCGAGCTTCTACGACCTTTGGAAGGGGTAGGGTTAGGGTTGTGATTAGTGTTTGATTTTTTGGTTGTGATTAGGGTTAGGGTTAGGGATGAAAACCTATAGGAGTTCAAGATATTCTTCAATAACTTTTTTTCTGTAGGTCATAGAGACTTGGAAGTTGGTTCCATCTCCACTAATGTGGCTATGCCCGATCCATTGGTACCACCCCCGAGCTTCTACGACCTTTGGAAGGGGTAGGGTTAGGGTTGTGATTAGTGTTTGATTTTTTGGTTGTGATTAGGGTTAGGGTTAGGGATGAAAACCTATAGGAGTTCAAGATATTCTTCAATAACTTTTTTTCTGAAGATCATAGAGTCTTGGAAGTTGGTTCCATCTCCACTAATGTGCCTATGCCCGATCCATTGGGACCATCCCCGAACTTCTACGACCTTTGGAAATGGTGAAACCACCAAATCTATAAAAAAAAGTACAAGATATTTTTGAATAACTTTTTTTCTGAAGGTCCTAGAGACCTGTGCATTTCATGATTTATAGAGGGTGGCCTGCCACGCAACCACACCGAATTTCAGCACGTTTCGAGCAAGCAGCGCAGAGTTATTCCAATTAATCCCTAATATGGGTTAGGGTTGCAATTAGGGTTAGGGTTAGGGTTGTGATTAGGGTTAGGGTTAGGGTTAGGGTTGCTATTAGGGTTAGGGTTAGGGATGAATACCCATTGGAGATCAAGATATTCTTCAATAACTTTTTTTCTGTAGGTCATAGAGACTTGGAAGTTGGTTCCATCTCCACTAATGTGGCTATGCCCGATCCATTGGTACCACCCCCGAGCTTCTACGACCTTTGGAAGGGGTAGGGTTAGGGTTGTGATTAGTGTTTGATTTTTTGGTTGTGATTAGGGTTAGGGTTAGGGATGAAAACCTATAGGAGTTCAAGATATTCTTCAATAACTTTTTTTCTGTAGGTCATAGAGACTTGGAAGTTGGTTCCATCTCCACTAATGTGGCTATGCCCGATCCATTGGGACCATCCCTGAACTTCTAAGACCTTCGGAAATGGTGAAACCACCAAATCTATAAAAAAAAGTACAAGATATTTTTGAATAACTTTTTTTCTGAAAGTCCTAGAGACTTGTGCATTTCATGATTTATATAGGGTGGCCTGCCACGCAACCACACCGAATTTCAGCACGTTTCGAGCAAGCAGCGCAGAGTTATTCCAATTAATCCCTAATATGGGTTAGGGTTGCAATTAGGGTTAGGGTTAGGGTTGTGATTAGGGTTAGGGTTAGGGTTAGGGTTGCTATTAGGGTTAGGGTTAGGGATGAATACCCATTGGAGATCAAGATATTCTTCAATAACTTTTTTTCTGTAGGTCATAGAGACTTGGAAGTTGGTTCCATCTCCACTAATGTGGCTATGCCCGATCCATTGGTACCACCCCCGAGCTTCTACGACCTTTGGAAGGGGTAGGGTTAGGGTTGTGATTAGTGTTTGATTTTTTGGTTGTGATTAGGGTTAGGGTTAGGGATGAAAACCTATAGGAGTTCAAGATATTCTTCAATAACTTTTTTTCTGTAGGTCATAGAGACTTGGAAGTTGGTTCCATCTCCACTAATGTGCCTATGCCCGATCCATTGGGACCATCCCCGAACTTCTACGACCTTTGGAAATGGTGAAACCACCAAATCTATAAAAAAAAGTACAAGATATTTTTGAATAACTTTTTTTCTGAAGGTCCTAGAGACCTGTGCATTTCATGATTTATAGAGGGTGGCCTGCCACGCAACCACACCGAATTTCAGCACGTTTCGAGCAAGCAGCGCAGAGTTATTCCAATTAATCCCTAATATGGGTTAGGGTTGCAATTAGGGTTAGGGTTAGGGTTGTGATTAGGGTTAGGGTTAGGGTTAGGGTTGCTATTAGGGTTAGGGTTAGGGATGAATACCCATTGGAGATCAAGATATTCTTCAATAACTTTTTTTCTGTAGGTCATAGAGACTTGGAAGTTGGTTCCATCTCCACTAATGTGGCTATGCCCGATCCATTGGTACCACCCCCGAGCTTCTACGACCTTTGGAAGGGGTAGGGTTAGGGTTGTGATTAGTGTTTGATTTTTTGGTTGTGATTAGGGTTAGGGTTAGGGATGAAAACCTATAGGAGTTCAAGATATTCTTCAATAACTTTTTTTCTGTAGGTCATAGAGACTTGGAAGTTGGTTCCATCTCCACTAATGTGCCTATGCCCGATCCATTGGGACCATCCCCGAACTTCTACGACCTTTGGAAATGGTGAAACCACCAAATCTATAAAAAAAAGTACAAGATATTTTTGAATAACTTTTTTTCTGAAGGTTCTAGAGACTTGTGCATTTCATGATTTATAGAGGGTGGCCTGCCACGCCACCACACCGAATTTCAGCACTTTTCGAGCAAGCAGCGCAGAGTTATTCCAATTAATCCCTAATATGGGTTAGGGTTGCAATTAGGGTTAGGGTTAGGGTTGTGATTAGGGTTAGGGTTAGGGTTAGGGTTGCTATTAGGGTTAGGGTTAGGGATGAATACCCATTGGAGATCAAGATATTCTTCAATAACTTTTTTTCTGTAGGTCATAGAGACTTGGAAGTTGGTTCCATCTCCACTAATGTGGCTATGCCCGATCCATTGGTACCACCCCCGAGCTTCTACGACCTTTGGAAGGGGTAGGGTTAGGGTTGTGATTAGTGTTTGATTTTTTGGTTGTGATTAGGGTTAGGGTTAGGGATGAAAACCTATAGGAGTTCAAGATATTCTTCAATAACTTTTTTTCTGTAGGTCATAGAGACTTGGAAGTTGGTTCCATCTCCACTAATGTGGCTATGCCCGATCCATTGGGACCATCCCCGAACTTCTAAGACCTTCGGAAATGGTGAAACCACCAAATCTATAAAAAAAAGTACAAGATATTTTTGAATAACTTTTTTTCTGAAAGTCCTAGAGACTTGTGCATTTCATGATTTATATAGGGTGGCCTGCCACGCAACCACACCGAATTTCAGCACGTTTCGAGCAAGCAGCGCAGAGTTATTCCAATTAATCCCTAATATGGGTTAGGGTTGCAATTAGGGTTAGGGTTAGGGTTGTGATTAGGGTTAGGGTTAGGGTTAGGGTTGCTATTAGGGTTAGGGTTAGGGATGAATACCCATTGGAGATCAAGATATTCTTCAATAACTTTTTTTCTGTAGGTCATAGAGACTTGGAAGTTGGTTCCATCTCCACTAATGTGGCTATGCCCGATCCATTGGTACCACCCCCGAGCTTCTACGACCTTTGGAAGGGGTAGGGTTAGGGTTGTGATTAGTGTTTGATTTTTTGGTTGTGATTAGGGTTAGGGTTAGGGATGAAAACCTATAGGAGTTCAAGATATTCTTCAATAACTTTTTTTCTGAAGGTCATAGAGACTTGGAAGTTGGTTCCATCTCCACTAATGTGGCTATGCCCGATCCATTGGGACCATCCCCGAACTTCTACGACCTTCGGAAATGGTGAAACCACCAAATCTATAAAAAAAAGTACAAGATATTTTTGAATAACTTTTTTTCTGAAAGTCCTAGAGACTTGTGCATTTCATGGTTTATAGAGGGTGGCCTGCCACGCAACCACACCAAATTTCAGCACGTTTCGAGCAAGCAGCGCAGAGTTATTCCAATTAATCCCTAATATGGGTTAGGGTTGCAATTAGGGTTAGGGTTAGGGTTGTGATTAGGGTTAGGGTTAGGGTTGCAATTAGGGTTAGGGTTAGGGTTGTGATTAGGGTTAGGGTTAGGGTTGCTATTAGGTTTAGGGTTAGGGATGAATACCCATTGGAGATCAAGATATTCTTCAATAACTTTTTTTCTGTAGGTCATAGAGACTTGGAAGTTGGTTCCATCTCCACTAATGTGGCTATGCCCGATCCATTGGTACCACCCCCGAGCTTCTACGACCTTTGGAAGGGGTAGGGTTAGGGTTGTGATTAGTGTTTGATTTTTTGGTTGTGATTAGGGTTAGGGTTAGGGATGAAAACCTATAGGAGTTCAAGATATTCTTCAATAACTTTTTTTCTGAAGGTCATAGAGACTTGGAAGTTGGTTCCATCTCCACTAATGTGGCTATGCCCGATCCATTGGTACCACCCCCGAGCTTCTACGACCTTTGGAAGGGGTAGGGTTAGGGTTGTGATTAGTGTTTGATTTTTTGGTTGTGATTAGGGTTAGGGTTAGGGATGAAAACCTATAGGAGTTCAAGATATTCTTCAATAACTTTTTTTCTGAAGGTCATAGAGTCTTGGAAGTTGGTTCCATCTCCACTAATGTGGCTATGCCCGATCCATTGGGACCACCCCCGAGCTTCTACGACCTTTGGAAGGGGTAGGGTTAGGGTTGTGATTAGTGTTTGATTTTTTGGTTGTGATTAGGGTTAGGGTTAGGGATGAAAACCTATAGGAGTTCAAGATATTCTTCAATAACTTTTTTTCTGAAGGTCATAGAGTCTTGGAAGTTGGTTCCATCTCCACTAATGTGGCTATGCCCGATCCATTGGGACCACCCCCGAGCTTCTACGACCTTTGGAAGGGGTAGGGTTAGGGTTGTGATTAGTGTTTGATTTTTTGGTTGTGATTAGGGTTAGGGTTAGGGATGAAAACCTATAGGAGTTCAAGATATTCTTCAATAACTTTTTTTCTGAAGGTCATAGAGTCTTGGAAGTTGGTTCCATCTCCACTAATGTGACTATGCCCGATCCATTGAGACCATCCCCGAACTTCTACGACCTTCGGAAATGGTGAAACCACCAAATCTATAAAAAAAAGTACAAGATATTTTTGAATAACTTTTTTTCTGAAAGTCCTAGAGACTTGTGCATTTCATGATTTATAAAGGGTGGCCTGCCACACAACCACACCGAATTTCAGCACGTTTCGAGCAAGCAGCGCAGAGTTATTCCAATTAATCCCTAATATGGGTTAGGGTTGCAATTAGGGTTAGGGTTAGGGTTGTGATTAGGGTTAGGGTTAGGGTTGCTATTAGGGTTAGGGTTAGGGTTGCTATTAGGGTTAGGGTTAGGGATGAATACCCATTGGAGATCAAGATATTTTTCAATAACTTTTTTTCTGTAGGTCATAGAGACTTGGAAGTTGGTTCCATCTCTACTAATGTGGCTATGCCCGATCCATTGGTACCACCCCCGAGCTTCTACGACCTTTGGAAGGGGTAGGGTTAGGGTTGTGATTAGTGTTTGATTTTTTGGTTGTGATTAGGGTTAGGGTTAGGGATGAAAACCTATAGGAGTTCAAGATATTCTTCAATAACTTTTTTTCTGAAGGTCATAGAGACTTGGAAGTTGGTTCCATCTCCACTAATGTGGCTATGCCCGATCCATTGGGACCATCCCCGAACTTCTACGACCTTCGGAAATGGTGAAACCACCAAATCTATAAAAAAAAGTACAAGATATTTTGGAATAACTTTTTTTCTGAAAGTCCTAGAGACTTGTGCATTTCATGATTTATAAAGGGTGGCCTGCCACGCCACCACACCGAATTTCAGCACGTTTCGAGCAAGCAGCGCAGAGTTATTCCAATTAATCCCTAATATGGGTTAGGGTTGCAATTAGGGTTAGGGTTAGGGTTGTGATTAGGGTTAGGGTTAGGGTTGCAATTAGGGTTAGGGTTAGGGTTGTGATTAGGGTTAGGGTTAGGGTTGCTATTAGGTTTAGGGTTAGGGATGAATACCCATTGGAGATCAAGATATTCTTCAATAACTTTTTTTCTGTAGGTCATAGAGACTTGGAAGTTGGTTCCATCTCCACTAATGTGGCTATGCCCGATCCATTGGTACCACCCCCGAGCCTCTACGACCTTTGGAAGGGGTAGGGTTAGGGTTGTGATTAGTGTTTGATTTTTTGGTTGTGATTAGGGTTAGGGTTAGGGATGAAAACCTATAGGAGTTCAAGATATTCTTCAATAACTTTTTTTCTGAAGGTCATAGAGACTTGGAAGTTGGTTCCATCTCCACTAATGTGGCTATGCCCGATCCATTGGTACCACCCCCGAGCTTCTACGACCTTTGGAAGGGGTAGGGTTAGGGTTGTGATTAGTGTTTGATTTTTTGGTTGTGATTAGGGTTAGGGTTAGGGATGAAAACCTATAGGAGTTCAAGATATTCTTCAATAACTTTTTTTCTGAAGGTCATAGAGTCTTGGAAGTTGGTTCCATCTCCACTAATGTGGCTATGCCCGATCCATTGGGACCACCCCCGAGCTTCTACGACCTTTGGAAGGGGTAGGGTTAGGGTTGTGATTAGTGTTTGATTTTTTGGTTGTGATTAGGGTTAGGGTTAGGGATGAAAACCTATAGGAGTTCAAGATATTCTTCAATAACTTTTTTTCTGAAGGTCATAGAGTCTTGGAAGTTGGTTCCATCTCCACTAATGTGGCTATGCCCGATCCATTGAGACCATCCCCGAACTTCTACGACCTTCGGAAATGGTGAAACCACCAAATCTATAAAAAAAAGTACAAGATATTTTTGAATAACTTTTTTTCTGAAAGTCCTAGAGACTTGTGCATTTCATGATTTATAAAGGATGGCCTGCCACGCCACCACACCGAATTTCAGCACGTTTCGAGCAAGCAGCGCAGAGTTATTCCAATTAATCCCTAATATGGGTTAGGGTTGCAATTAGGGTTAGGGTTAGGGTTGTGATTAGGGTTAGGGTTAGGGATGAATACCCATTGGAGATCAAGATATTCTTCAATAACTTTTTT
The DNA here is from genome assembly GCF_024713975.1 of Paralichthys olivaceus. Classification (NCBI taxonomy): domain Eukaryota; kingdom Metazoa; phylum Chordata; class Actinopteri; order Pleuronectiformes; family Paralichthyidae; genus Paralichthys; species Paralichthys olivaceus. The sequence continues at coordinate 16,232,862 of NC_091110.1, read as the reverse complement.
TCTGTAGGTCATAGAGACTTGGAAGTTGGTTCCATCTCCACTAATGTGGCTATGCCCGATCCATTGGGACCATCCCCGAACTTCTACAACCTTTGGAAATGGTGAAACCACCAAATCTATACAAAAAAAGTACAAGATATTTTTGAATAACTTTTTTTCTGAAAGTCCTAGAGACTTGTGCATTTCATGATTTATAAAGGATGGCCTGCCACGCCACCACACCGAATTTCAGCACGTTTCGAGCAAGCAGCGCAGAGTTATTCCAATTAATCCCTAATATGGGTTAGGGTTGCGGTTAGGGTTAGGGTTGTGATTAGGGTTAGGGTTAGGGTTGCTATTAGGGTTAGGGTTAGGGATGAATACCCATTGGAGATCAAGATATTCTTCAATAACTTTTTTTCTGTAGGTCATAGAGACTTGGAAGTTGGTTCCATCTCCACTAATGTGGCTATGCCCGATCCATTGGTACCACCCCCGAGCTTCTACGACCTTTGGAAGGGGTAGGGTTAGGGTTGTGATTAGTGTTTGATTTTTTGGTTGTGATTAGGGTTAGGGTTAGGGATGAAAACCTATAGGAGTTCAAGATATACTTCAATAACTTTTTTTCTGAAGGTCATAGAGACTTGGAAGTTGGTTCCATCTCCACTAATGTGGCTATGCCCGATCCATTGGTACCACCCCCGAGCTTCTACGACCTTTGGAAGGGGTAGGGTTAGGGTTGTGATTAGTGTTTGATTTTTTGTTTGTGATTAGGGTTAGGGTTAGGGATGAAAACCTATAGGAGTTCAAGATATTCTTCAATAACTTTTTTTCTGAAGGTCATAGAGTCTTGGAAGTTGGTTCCATCTCCACTAATGTGGCTATGCCCGATCCATTGGGACCACCCCCGAGCTTCTACGACCTTTGGAAGGGGTAGGGTTAGGGTTGTGATTAGTGTTTGATTTTTTGGTTGTGATTAGGGTTAGGGTTAGGGATGAAAACCTATAGGAGTTCAAGATATTCTTCAATAACTTTTTTTCTGAAGGTCATAGAGACTTGGAAGTTGGTTCCATCTCCACTAATGTGGCTATGCCCGATCCATTGAGACCATCCCCGAACTTCTACGACCTTCGGAAATGGTGAAACCACCAAATCTATAAAAAAAAGTACAAGATATTTTTGAATAACTTTTTTTCTGAAAGTCCTAGAGACTTCTGCATTTCATGATTTATAGAGGGTGGCCTGCCACGCCACCACACCGAATTTCAGCACGTTTCGAGCAAGCAGCGCAGAGTTATTCCAATTAATCCCTAATATGGGTTAGGGTTGCAATTAGGGTTAGGGTTAGGGTTGTGATTAGGGTTAGGGTTAGGGTTGCAATTAGGGTTAGGGTTAGGGTTGTGATTAGGGTTAGGGTTAGGGTTGCTATTAGGGTTAGGGTTAGGGATGAATACCCATTGGAGATCAAGATATTCTTCAATAACTTTTTTTCTGTAGGTCATAGAGACTTGGAAGTTGGTTCCATCTCCACTAATGTGGCTATGCCCGATCCATTGGTACCACCCCTGAGCTTCTACGACCTTTGGAAGGGGTAGGGTTAGGGTTGTGATTAGTGTTTGATTTTTTGGTTGTGATTAGGGTTAGGGTTAGGGATGAAAACCTATAGGAGTTCAAGATATTCTTCAATAACTTTTTTTCTGTAGGTCATAGAGACTTGGAAGTTGGTTCCATCTCCACTAATGTGGCTATGCCCGATCCATTGGGACCATCCCCGAACTTCTACGCCCTTCGGAAATGGTGAAACCACCAAATCTATAAAAAAAAGTACAAGATATTTTTGAATAACTTTTTTTCTGAAAGTCCTAGAGACTTGTGCATTTCATGATTTATAGAGGGTGGCCTGCCACGCAACCACACCGAATTTCAGCACGTTTCGAGCAAGCAGCGCAGAGTTATTCCAATTAATCCCTAATATGGGTTAGGGTTGCAATTAGGGTTAGGGTTAGGGTTGTGATTAGGGTTAGGGTTAGGGTTGCTATTAGGGTTAGGGTTAGGGATGAATACCCATTGGAGATCAAGATATTCTTCAATAACTTTTTTTCTGAAGGTCATAGAGTCTTGGAAGTTGGTTCCATCTCCACTAATGTGGCTATGCCCGATCCATTGGGACCACCCCCGAGCTTCTACGACCTTTGGAAGGGGTAAGGTTAGGGTTGTGATTAGTGTTTGATTTTTTGGTTGTGATTAGGGTTAGGGTTAGGGATGAAAACCTATAGGAGTTCAAGATATTCTTCAATAACTTTTTTTCTGAAGGTCATAGAGTCTTGGAAGTTGGTTCCATCTCCACTAATGTGGCTATGCCCGATCCATTGAGACCATCCCCGAACTTCTACGACCTTCGGAAATGGTGAAACCACCAAATCTATAAAAAAAAGTACAAGATATTTTTGAATAACTTTTTTTCTGAAAGTCCTAGAGACTTGTGCATTTCATGATTTATAGAGGGTGGCCTGCCACGCCACCACACCGAATTTCAGCACGTTTCGAGCAAGCAGCGCAGAGTTATTCCAATTAATCCCTAATATGGGTTAGGGTTGCAATTAGGGTTAGGGTTAGGGTTGTGATTAGGGTTAGGGTTGCTATTAGGGTTAGGGTTAGGGTTGCTATTAGGGTTAGGGTTGCGGTTAGGGTTAGGGTTGTGATTAGGGTTAGGGTTAGGGTTGCTATTAGGGTTAGGGTTAGGGATGAATACCCATTGGAGATCAAGATATTCTTCAATAACTTTTTTTCTGTAGGTCATAGAGTCTTGGAAGTTGGTTCCATCTCCACTAATGTGGCTATGCCCGATCCATTGGGACCACCCCCGAGCTTCTACGACCTTTGGAAGGGGTAGGGTTAGGGTTGTGATTAGTGTTTGATTTTTTGGTTGTGATTAGGGTTAGGGTTAGGGATGAAAACCTATAGGAGTTCAAGATATTCTTCAATAACTTTTTTTCTGAAGGTCATAGAGACTTGGAAGTTGGTTCCATCTCCACTAATGTGGCTATGCCCGATCCATTGAGACCATCCCCGAACTTCTACGACCTTCGGAAATGGTGAAACCACCAAATCTATAAAAAAAAGTACAAGATATTTTTGAATAACTTTTTTTCTGAAAGTCCTAGAGACTTCTGCATTTCATGATTTATAGAGGGTGGCCTGCCACGCCACCACACCGAATTTCAGCACGTTTCGAGCAAGCAGCGCAGAGTTATTCCAATTAATCCCTAATATGGGTTAGGGTTGCAATTAGGGTTAGGGTTAGGGTTGTGATTAGGGTTAGGGTTAGGGTTGCAATTAGGGTTAGGGTTAGGGTTGTGATTAGGGTTAGGGTTAGGGTTGCTATTAGGGTTAGGGTTAGGGATGAATACCCATTGGAGATCAAGATATTCTTCAATAACTTTTTTTCTGTAGGTCATAGAGACTTGGAAGTTGGTTCCATCTCCACTAATGTGGCTATGCCCGATCCATTGGGACCATCCCCGAACTTCTACGACCTTCGGAAATGGTGAAACCACCAAATCTATAAAAAAAAGTACAAGATATTTTTGAATAACTTTTTTTCTGAAAGTCCTAGAGACTTGTGCATTTCATGATTTATAGAGGGTGGCCTGCCACGCAACCACACCGAATTTCAGCACGTTTCGAGCAAGCAGCGCAGAGTTATTCCAATTAATCCCTAATATGGGTTAGGGTTGCAATTAGGGTTAGGGTTAGGGTTGTGATTAGGGTTAGGGTTAGGGTTGCTATTAGGGTTAGGGTTAGGGATGAATACCCATTGGAGATCAAGATATTCTTCAATAACTTTTTTTCTGAAGGTCATAGAGTCTTGGAAGTTGGTTCCATCTCCACTAATGTGGCTATGCCCGATCCATTGGGACCACCCCCGAGCTTCTACGACCTTTGGAAGGGGTAGGGTTAGGGTTGTGATTAGTGTTTGATTTTTTGGTTGTGATTAGGGTTAGGGTTAGGGATGAAAACCTATAGGAGTTCAAGATATTCTTCAATAACTTTTTTTCTGAAGGTCATAGAGTCTTGGAAGTTGGTTCCATCTCCACTAATGTGGCTATGCCCGATCCATTGAGACCATCCCCGAACTTCTACGACCTTCGGAAATGGTGAAACCACCAAATCTATAAAAAAAAGTACAAGATATTTTTGAATAACTTTTTTTCTGAAAGTCCTAGAGACTTCTGCATTTCATGATTTATAGAGGGTGGCCTGCCACGCCACCACACCGAATTTCAGCACGTTTCGAGCAAGCAGCGCAGAGTTATTCCAATTAATCCCTAATATGGGTTAGGGTTGCAATTAGGGTTAGGGTTAGGGTTGTGATTAGGGTTAGGGTTAGGGTTGCAATTAGGGTTAGGGTTAGGGTTGTGATTAGGGTTAGGGTTAGGGTTGCTATTAGGGTTAGGGTTAGGGATGAATACCCATTGGAGATCAAGATATTCTTCAATAACTTTTTTTCTGTAGGTCATAGAGACTTGGAAGTTGGTTCCATCTACACTAATGTGGCTATGCCCGATCCATTGGTACCACCCCCGAGCCTCTACGACCTTTGGAAGGGGTAGGGTTAGGGTTGTGATTAGTGTTTGATTTTTTGGTTGTGATTAGGGTTAGGGTTAGGGATGAAAACCTATAGGAGTTCAAGATATTCTTCAATAACTTTTTTTCTGAAGGTCATAGAGACTTGGAAGTTGGTTCCATCTCCACTAATGTGGCTATGCCCGATCCACTGGTACCACCCCCGAGCTTCTACGACCTTTGGAAGGGGTAGGGTTAGGGTTGTGATTAGTGTTAGATTTTTTGGTTGTGATTAGGGTTAGGGTTAGGGATGAAAACCTATAGGAGTTCAAGATATTCTTCAATAACTTTTTTTCTGAAGGTCATAGAGTCTTGGAAGTTGGTTCCATCTCCACTAATGTGGCTATGCCCGATCCATTGGGACCACCCCCGAGCTTCTACGACCTTTGGAAGGGGTAGGGTTAGGGTTGTGATTAGTGTTTGATTTTTTGGTTGTGATTAGGGTTAGGGTTAGGGATGAAAACCTATAGGAGTTCAAGATATTCTTCAATAACTTTTTTTCTGAAGGTCATAGAGTCTTGGAAGTTGGTTCCATCTCCACTAATGTGGCTATGCCCGATCCATTGAGACCATCCCCGAACTTCTACGACCTTCGGAAATGGTGAAACCACCAAATCTATAAAAAAAAGTACAAGATATTTTTGAATAACTTTTTTTCTGAAAGTCCTTGAGACTTGTGCATTTCATGATTTATAAAGGGTGGCCTGCCACACAACCACACCGAATTTCAGCACGTTTCGAGCAAGCAGCGCAGAGTTATTCCAATTAATCCCTAATATGGGTTAGGGTTGCAATTAGGGTTAGGGTTAGGGTTGTGATTAGGGTTAGGGTTAGGGTTGCTATTAGGGTTAGGGTTAGGGTTGCTATTAGGGTTAGGGTTAGGGATGAATACCCATTGGAGATCAAGATATTCTTCAATAACTTTTTTTCTGTAGGTCATAGAGACTTGGAAGTTGGTTCCATCTCCACTAATGTGGCTATGCCCGATCCATTGGTACCACCCCCGAGCTTCTACGACCTTTGGAAGGGGTAGGGTTAGGGTTGTGATTAGTGTTTGATTTTTTGGTTGTGATTAGGGTTAGGGTTAGGGATGAAAACCTATAGGAGTTCAAGATATTCTTCAATAACTTTTTTTCTGAAGGTCATAGAGACTTGGAAGTTGGTTCCATCTCCACTAATGTGGCTATGCCCGATCCATTGGGACCACCCCCGAGCTTCTACGACCTTTGGAAGGGGTAGGGTTAGGGTTGTGATTAGTGTTTGATTTTTTGGTTGTGATTAGGGTTAGGGTTAGGGATGAAAACCTATAGGAGTTCAAGATATTCTTCAATAACTTTTTTTCTGAAGGTCATAGAGTCTTGGAAGTTGGATCCATCTCCACTAATGTGGCTATGCCCGATCCATTGAGACCATCCCCGAACTTCTACGACCTTCGGAAATGGTGAAACCACCAAATCTATAAAAAAAAGTACAAGATATTTTTGAATAACTTTTTTTCTGAAAGTCCTAGAGACTTGTGCATTTCATGATTTATAAAGGGTGGCTTGCCACACAACCACACCCAATTTCAGCACGTTTCGAGCAAGCAGCGCAGAGTTATTCCAATTAATCCCTAATATGGGTTAGGGTTGCAATTAGGGTTAGGGTTAGGGTTGTGATTAGGGTTAGGGTTAGGGTTAGGGTTGCTATTAGGGTTAGGGTTAGGGATGAATACCCATTGGAGATCAAGATATTCTTCAATAACTTTTTTTCTGAAGGTCATAGAGTCTTGGAAGTTGGTTCCATCTCCACTAATGTGGCTATGCCCGATCCATTGGGACCACCCCCGAGCTTCTACGACCTTTGGAAGGGGTAGGGTTAGGGTTGTGATTAGTGTTTGATTTTTTGGTTGTGATTAGGGTTAGGGTTAGGGATGAAAACCTATAGGAGTTCAAGATATTCTTCAATAACTTTTTTTCTGAAGGTCATAGAGTCTTGGAAGTTGGTTCCATCTCCACTAATGTGGCTATGCCCGATCCATTGGGACCATCCCCGAACTTCTACGACCTTCGGAAATGGTGAAACCACCAAATCTATAAAAAAAAGTACAAGATATTTTTGAATAACTTTTTTTCTGAAAGTCCTAGAGACTTCTGCATTTCATGATTTATAGAGGGTGGCCTGCCACGCCACCACACCGAATTTCAGCACGTTTCGAGCAAGCAGCGCAGAGTTATTCCAATTAATCCCTAATATGGGTTAGGGTTGCAATTAGGGTTAGGGTTAGGGTTGTGATTAGGGTTAGGGTTAGGGTTGCTATTAGGGTTAGGGTTAGGGATGAATACCCATTGGAGATCAAGATATTCTTCAATAACTTTTTTTCTGTAGGTCATAGAGACTTGGAAGTTGGTTCCATCTCCACTAAAGTGGCTATGCCCGATCCATTGGGACCATCCCCGAACTTCTACGACCTTTGGAAATGGTGAAACCACCAAATCTATAAAAAAAAGTACAAGATATTTTTGAATAACTTTTTTTCTGAAAGTCCTAGAGACTTCTGCATTTCATGATTTATAGAGGGTGGCCTGCCACGCCACCACACCGAATTTCAGCACGTTTCGAGCAAGCAGCGCAGAGTTATTCCAATTAATCCCTAATATGGGTTAGGGTTGCAATTAGGGTTAGGGTTAAGGTTGTGATTAGGGTTAGGGTTAGGGTTGCTATTAGGGTTAGGGTTAGGGTTGCTATTAGGGTTAGGGTTAGGGATGAATACCCATTGGAGATCAAGATATTCTTCAATAACTTTTTTTCTGTAGGTCATAGAGACTTGGAAGTTGGTTCCATCTCCACTAATGTGGCTATGCCCGATCCATTGGTACCACCCCCGAGCTTCTACGACCTTTGGAAGGGGTAGGGTTAGGGTTGTGATTAGTGTTTGATTTTTTGGTTGTGATTAGGGTTAGGGTTAGGGATGAAAACCTATAGGAGTTCAAGATATTCTTCAATAACTTTTTTTCTGAAGGTCATAGAGACTTGGAAGTTGGTTCCATCTCCACTAATGTGGCTATGCCCGATCCATTGGGACCATCCCCGAACTTCTACGACCTTTGGAAATGGTGAAACCACCAAATCTATAAAAAAAAAGTACAAGATATTTTTGAATAACTTTTTTTCTGAAAGTCCTAGAGACTTGTGCATTTCATGGTTTATAGAGGGTGGCCTGCCACGCAACCACACCAAATTTCAGCACGTTTCGAGCAGGCAGCGCAGAGTTATTCCAATTAATCCCTAATATGGGTTAGGGTTGCAATTAGGGTTAGGGTTAGTGTTGTGATTAGGGTTAGGGTTAGGGTTGCTATTAGGGTTAGGGTTAGGGATGAATACCCATTGGAGATCAAGATATTCTTCAATAACTTTTTTTCTGTAGGTCATAGAGACTTGGAAGTTGGTTCCATCTCCACTAATGTGGCTATGCCCGATCCATTGGTACCACCCCCGAGCTTCTACGACCTTTGGAAGGGGTAGGGTTAGGGTTGTGATTAGTGTTTGATTTTTTGGTTGTGATTAGGGTTAGGGTTAGGGATGAAAACCTATAGGAGTTCAAGATATTCTTCAATAACTTTTTTTCTGAAGGTCATAGAGACTTGGAAGTTGGTTCCATCTCCACTAATGTGGCTATGCCCGATCCATTGGGACCATCCCCGAACTTCTACGACCTTCGGAAATGGTGAAACCACCAAATCTATAAAAAAAAGTACAAGATATTTTTGAATAACTTTTTTTCTGAAAGTCCTAGAGACTTGTGCATTTCATGATTTATAGAGGGTGGCCTGCCACGCAACCACACCGAATTTCAGCACGTTTCGAGCAAGCAGCGCAGAGTTATTCCAATTAATCCCTAATATGGGTTAGGGTTGCAATTAGGGTTAGGGTTAGGGTTGTGATTAGGGTTAGGGTTAGGGTTAGGGTTGCTATTAGGGTTAGGGTTAGGGATGAATACCCATTGGAGATCAAGATATTCTTCAATAACTTTTTTTCTGAAGGTCATAGAGTCTTGGAAGTTGGTTCCATCTCCACTAATGTGGCTATGCCCGATCCATTGGGACCACCCCCGAGCTTCTACGACCTTTGGAAGGGGTAGGGTTAGGGTTGTGATTAGTGTTTGATTTTTTGGTTGTGATTAGGGTTAGGGTTAGGGATGAAAACCTATAGGAGTTCAAGATATTCTTCAATAACTTTTTTTCTGAAGGTCATAGAGTCTTGGAAGTTGGTTCCATCTCCACTAATGTGGCTATGCCCGATCCATTGGGACCATCCCCGAACTTCTACGACCTTCGGAAATGGTGAAACCACCAAATCTATAAAAAAAAGTACAAGATATTTTTGAATAACTTTTTTTCTGAAAGTCCTAGAGACTTCTGCATTTCATGATTTATAGAGGGTGGCCTGCCACGCCACCACACCGAATTTCAGCACGTTTCGAGCAAGCAGCGCAGAGTTATTCCAATTAATCCCTAATATGGGTTAGGGTTGCAATTAGGGTTAGGGTTAGGGTTGTGATTAGGGTTAGGGTTAGGGTTGCTATTAGGGTTAGGGTTAGGGATGAATACCCATTGGAGATCAAGATATTCTTCAATAACTTTTTTTCTGTAGGTCATAGAGACTTGGAAGTTGGTTCCATCTCCACTAATGTGGCTATGCCCGATCCATTGGTACCACCCCCGAGCTTCTACGACCTTTGGAAGGGGTAGGGTTAGGGTTGTGATTAGTGTTTGATTTTTTGGTTGTGATTAGGGTTAGGGTTAGGGATGAAAACCTATAGGAGTTCAAGATATTCTTCAATAACTTTTTTTCTGAAGGTCATAGAGACTTGGAAGTTGGTTCCATCTCCACTAATGTGGCTATGCCCGATCCATTGAGACCATCCCCGAACTTCTACGACCTTCGGAAATGGTGAAACCACCAAATCTATAAAAAAAAGTACAAGATATTTTTGAATAACTTTTTTTCTGAAAGTCCTAGAGACTTCTGCATTTCATGATTTATAGAGGGTGGCCTGCCACGCCACCACACCGAATTTCAGCACGTTTCGAGCAAGCAGCGCAGAGTTATTCCAATTAATCCCTAATATGGGTTAGGGTTGCAATTAGGGTTAGGGTTAGGGTTGTGATTAGGGTTAGGGTTAGGGTTGCTATTAGGGTTAGGGTTAGGGTTGCTATTAGGGTTAGGGTTAGGGATGAATACCCATTGGAGATCAAGATATTCTTCAATAACTTTTTTTCTGTAGGTCATAGAGACTTGGAAGTTGGTTCCATCTCCACTAATGTGGCTATGCCCGATCCATTGGTACCACCCCCGAGCTTCTACGACCTTTGGAAGGGGTAGGGTTAGGGTTGTGATTAGTGTTTGATTTTTTGGTTGTGATTAGGGTTAGGGTTAGGGATGAAAACCTATAGGAGTTCAAGATATTCTTCAATAACTTTTTTTCTGAAGGTCATAGAGACTTGGAAGTTGGTTCCATCTCCACTAATGTGGCTATGCCCGATCCATTGAGACCATCCCCGAACTTCTACGACCTTCGGAAATGGTGAAACCACCAAATCTATAAAAAAAAGTACAAGATATTTTTGAATAACTTTTTTTCTGAAAGTCCTAGAGACTTCTGCATTTCATGATTTATAGAGGGTGGCCTGCCACGCAACCACACCGAATTTCAGCACGTTTCGAGCAAGCAGCGCAGAGTTATTCCAATTAATCCCTAATATGGGTTAGGGTTGCAATTAGGGTTAGGGTTAGGGTTGTGATTAGGGTTAGGGTTAGGGTTGCTATTAGGGTTAGGGTTAGGGTTGCTATTAGGGTTAGGGTTAGGGATGAATACCCATTGGAGATCAAGATATTCTTCAATAACTTTTTTTCTGTAGGTCATAGAGACTTGGAAGTTGGTTCCATCTCCACTAATGTGGCTATGCCCGATCCATTGGTACCACCCCCGAGCTTCTACGACCTTTGGAAGGGGTAGGGTTAGGGTTGTGATTAGTGTTTGATTTTTTGGTTGTGATTAGGGTTAGGGTTAGGGATGAAAACCTATAGGAGTTCAAGATATTCTTCAATAACTTTTTTTCTGAAGGTCATAGAGACTTGGAAGTTGGTTCCATCTCCACTAATGTGGCTATGCCCGATCCATTGGGACCATCCCCGAACTTCTACGACCTTCGGAAATGGTGAAACCACCAAATCTATAAAAAAAAAGTACAAGATATTTTTGAATAACTTTTTTTCTGAAAGTCCTAGAGACTTGTGCATTTCATGGTTTATAGAGGGTGGCCTGCCACGCAACCACACCAAATTTCAGCACGTTTCGAGCAGGCAGCGCAGAGTTATTCCAATTAATCCCTAATATGGGTTAGGGTTGCAATTAGGGTTAGGGTTAGTGTTGTGATTAGGGTTAGGGTTAGGGTTGCTATTAGGGTTAGGGTTAGGGATGAATACCCATTGGAGATCAAGATATTCTTCAATAACTTTTTTTCTGTAGGTCATAGAGACTTGGAAGTTGGTTCCATCTCCACTAATGTGGCTATGCCCGATCCATTGGTACCACCCCCGAGCTTCTACGACCTTTGGAAGGGGTAGGGTTAGGGTTGTGATTAGTGTTTGATTTTTTGGTTGTGATTAGGGTTAGGGTTAGGGATGAAAACCTATAGGAGTTCAAGATATTCTTCAATAACTTTTTTTCTGAAGGTCATAGAGACTTGGAAGTTGGTTCCATCTCCACTAATGTGGCTATGCCCGATCCATTGGGACCATCCCCGAACTTCTACGACCTTCGGAAATGGTGAAACCACCAAATCTATAAAAAAAAAGTACAAGATATTTTTGAATAACTTTTTTTCTGAAAGTCCTAGAGACTTGTGCATTTCATGGTTTATAGAGGGTGGCCTGCCACGCAACCACACCAAATTTCAGCACGTTTCGAGCAGGCAGCGCAGAGTTATTCCAATTAATCCCTAATATGGGTTAGGGTTGCAATTAGGGTTAGGGTTAGTGTTGTGATTAGGGTTAGGGTTAGGGTTGCTATTAGGGTTAGGGTTAGGGATGAATACCCATTGGAGATCAAGATATTCTTCAATAACTTTTTTTCTGTAGGTCATAGAGACTTGGAAGTTGGTTCCATCTCCACTAATGTGGCTATGCCCGATCCATTGGTACCACCCCCGAGCTTCTACGACCTTTGGAAGGGGTAGGGTTAGGGTTGTGATTAGTGTTTGATTTTTTGGTTGTGATTAGGGTTAGGGTTAGGGATGAATACCCATTGGAGATCAAGATATTCTTCAATAACTTTTTTTCTGTAGGTCATAGAGACTTGGAAGTTGGTTCCATCTCCACTAATGTGGCTATGCCCGATCCATTGGTACCACCCCCGAGCTTCTACGACCTTTGGAAGGGGTAGGGTTAGGGTTGTGATTAGTGTTTGATTTTTTGGTTGTGATTAGGGTTAGGGTTAGGGATGAAAACCTATAGGAGTTCAAGATATTCTTCAATAACTTTTTTTCTGAAGGTCATAGAGACTTGGAAGTTGGTTCCATCTCCACTAATGTGGCTATGCCCGATCCATTGGGACCATCCCCGAACTTCTACGACCTTCGGAAATGGTGAAACCACCAAATCTATAAAAAAAAAGTACAAGATATTTTTGAATAACTTTTTTTCTGAAAGTCCTAGAGACTTGTGCATTTCATGGTTTATAGAGGGTGGCCTGCCACGCAACCACACCAAATTTCAGCACGTTTCGAGCAGGCAGCGCAGAGTTATTCCAATTAATCCCTAATATGGGTTAGGGTTGCAATTAGGGTTAGGGTTAGTGTTGTGATTAGGGTTAGGGTTAGGGTTGCTATTAGGGTTAGGGTTAGGGATGAATACCCATTGGAGATCAAGATATTCTTCAATAACTTTTTTTCTGTAGGTCATAGAGACTTGGAAGTTGGTTCCATCTCCACTAATGTGGCTATGCCCGATCCATTGGTACCACCCCCGAGCTTCTACGACCTTTGGAAGGGGTAGGGTTAGGGTTGTGATTAGTGTTTGATTTTTTGGTTGTGATTAGGGTTAGGGTTAGGGATGAAAACCTATAGGAGTTCAAGATATTCTTCAATAACTTTTTTTCTGAAGGTCATAGAGACTTGGAAGTTGGTTCCATCTCCACTAATGTGGCTATGCCCGATCCATTGGGACCATCCCCGAACTTCTACGACCTTCGGAAATGGTGAAACCACCAAATCTATAAAAAAAAAGTACAAGATATTTTTGAATAACTTTTTTTCTGAAAGTCCTAGAGACTTGTGCATTTCATGGTTTATAGAGGGTGGCCTGCCACGCAACCACACCAAATTTCAGCACGTTTCGAGCAGGCAGCGCAGAGTTATTCCAATTAATCCCTAATATGGGTTAGGGTTGCAATTAGGGTTAGGGTTAGTGTTGTGATTAGGGTTAGGGTTAGGGTTGCTATTAGGGTTAGGGTTAGGGATGAATACCCATTGGAGATCAAGATATTCTTCAATAACTTTTTTTCTGTAGGTCATAGAGACTTGGAAGTTGGTTCCATCTCCACTAATGTGGCTATGCCCGATCCATTGGTACCACCCCCGAGCTTCTACGACCTTTGGAAGGGGTAGGGTTAGGGTTGTGATTAGTGTTTGATTTTTTGGTTGTGATTAGGGTTAGGGTTAGGGATGAAAACCTATAGGAGTTCAAGATATTCTTCAATAACTTTTTTTCTGAAGGTCATAGAGACTTGGAAGTTGGTTCCATCTCCACTAATGTGGCTATGCCCGATCCATTGGTACCACCCCCGAGCTTCTACGACCTTTGGAAGGGGTAGGGTTAGGGTTGTGATTAGTGTTTGATTTTTTGGTTGTGATTAGGGTTAGGGTTAGGGATGAAAACCTATAGGAGTTCAAGATATTCTTCAATAACTTTTTTTCTGAAGGTCATAGAGACTTGGAAGTTGGTTCCATCTCCACTAATGTGGCTATGCCCGATCCATTGGGACCATCCCCGAACTTCTACGACCTTCGGAAATGGTGAAACCACCAAATCTATAAAAAAAAAGTACAAGATATTTTTGAATAACTTTTTTTCTGAAAGTCCTAGAGACTTGTGCATTTCATGGTTTATAGAGGGTGGCCTGCCACGCAACCACACCAAATTTCAGCACGTTTCGAGCAGGCAGCGCAGAGTTATTCCAATTAATCCCTAATATGGGTTAGGGTTGCAATTAGGGTTAGGGTTAGTGTTGTGATTAGGGTTAGGGTTAGGGTTGCTATTAGGGTTAGGGTTAGGGATGAATACCCATTGGAGATCAAGATATTCTTCAATAACTTTTTTTCTGTAGGTCATAGAGACTTGGAAGTTGGTTCCATCTCCACTAATGTGGCTATGCCCGATCCATTGGTACCACCCCCGAGCTTCTACGACCTTTGGAAGGGGTAGGGTTAGGGTTGTGATTAGTGTTTGATTTTTTGGTTGTGATTAGGGTTAGGGTTAGGGATGAAAACCTATAGGAGTTCAAGATATTCTTCAATAACTTTTTTTCTGAAGGTCATAGAGACTTGGAAGTTGGTTCCATCTCCACTAATGTGGCTATGCCCGATCCATTGGGACCATCCCCGAACTTCTACGACCTTCGGAAATGGTGAAACCACCAAATCTATAAAAAAAAAGTACAAGATATTTTTGAATAACTTTTTTTCTGAAAGTCCTAGAGACTTGTGCATTTCATGGTTTATAGAGGGTGGCCTGCCACGCAACCACACCAAATTTCAGCACGTTTCGAGCAGGCAGCGCAGAGTTATTCCAATTAATCCCTAATATGGGTTAGGGTTGCAATTAGGGTTAGGGTTAGTGTTGTGATTAGGGTTAGGGTTAGGGTTGCTATTAGGGTTAGGGTTAGGGATGAATACCCATTGGAGATCAAGATATTCTTCAATAACTTTTTTTCTGTAGGTCATAGAGACTTGGAAGTTGGTTCCATCTCCACTAATGTGGCTATGCCCGATCCATTGGTACCACCCCCGAGCTTCTACGACCTTTGGAAGGGGTAGGGTTAGGGTTGTGATTAGTGTTTGATTTTTTGGTTGTGATTAGGGTTAGGGTTAGGGATGAAAACCTATAGGAGTTCAAGATATTCTTCAATAACTTTTTTTCTGAAGGTCATAGAGACTTGGAAGTTGGTTCCATCTCCACTAATGTGGCTATGCCCGATCCATTGGGACCATCCCCGAACTTCTATGACCTTCGGAAATGGTGAAACCACCAAATCTATAAAAAAAAGTACAAGATATTTTTGAATAACTTTTTTTCTGAAAGTCCTAGAGACTTGTGCATTTCATGATTTATAGAGGGTGGCCTGCCACGCAACCACACCGAATTTCAGCACGTTTCGAGCAAGCAGCGCAGAGTTATTCCAATTAATCCCTAATATGGGTTAGGGTTGCAATTAGGGTTAGGGTTAGGGTTGTGATTAGGGTTAGGGTTAGGGTTGCTATTAGGGTTAGGGTTAGGGTTGCTATTAGGGTTAGGGTTAGGGATGAATACCCATTGGAGATCAAGATATTCTTCAATAACTTTTTTTCTGTAGGTCATAGAGACTTGGAAGTTGGTTCCATCTCCACTAATGTGGCTATGCCCGATCCATTGGTACCACCCCCGAGCTTCTACGACCTTTGGAAGGGGTAGGGTTAGGGTTGTGATTAGTGTTTGATTTTTTGGTTGTGATTAGGGTTAGGGTTAGGGATGAAAACCTATAGGAGTTCAAGATATTCTTCAATAACTTTTTTTCTGAAGGTCATAGAGACTTGGAAGTTGGTTCCATCTCCACTAATGTGGCTATGCCCGATCCATTGGGACCATCCCCGAACTTCTATGACCTTCGGAAATGGTGAAACCACCAAATCTATAAAAAAAAGTACAAGATATTTTTGAATAACTTTTTTTCTGAAAGTCCTAGAGACTTGTGCATTTCATGATTTATAGAGGGTGGCCTGCCACGCAACCACACCGAATTTCAGCACGTTTCGAGCAAGCAGCGCAGAGTTATTCCAATTAATCCCTAATATGGGTTAGGGTTGCAATTAGGGTTAGGGTTAGGGTTGTGATTAGGGTTAGGGTTAGGGTTGCTATTAGGGTTAGGGTTAGGGTTGCTATTAGGGTTAGGGTTAGGGATGAATACCCATTGGAGATCAAGATATTCTTCAATAACTTTTTTTCTGTAGGTCATAGAGACTTGGAAGTTGGTTCCATCTCCACTAATGTGGCTATGCCCGATCCATTGGTACCACCCCCGAGCTTCTACGACCTTTGGAAGGGGTAGGGTTAGGGTTGTGATTAGTGTTTGATTTTTTGGTTGTGATTAGGGTTAGGGTTAGGGATGAAAACCTATAGGAGTTCAAGATATTCTTCAATAACTTTTTTTCTGAAGGTCATAGAGACTTGGAAGTTGGTTCCATCTCCACTAATGTGGCTATGCCCGATCCATTGGGACCATCCCCAAACTTCTACGACCTTCGGAAATGGTGAAACCACCAAATCTATAAAAAAAAGTACAAGATATTTTTGAATAACTTTTTTTCTGAAAGTCCTAGAGACTTGTGCATTTCATGATTTATAGAGGGTGGCCTGCCACGCAACCACACCGAATTTCAGCACGTTTCGAGCAAGCAGCGCAGAGTTATTCCAATTAATCCCTAATATGGGTTAGGGTTGCAATTAGGGTTAGGGTTAGGGTTGTGATTAGGGTTAGGGTTAGGGTTAGGGTTGCTATTAGGGTTAGGGTTAGGGATGAATACCCATTGGAGATCAAGATATTCTTCAATAACTTTTTTTCTGTAGGTCATAGAGACTTGGAAGTTGGTTCCATCTCCACTAATGTGGCTATGCCCGATCCATTGGGACCATCCCCGAACTTCTACGACCTTCGGAAATGGTGAAACCACCAAATCTATAAAAAAAAGTACAAGATATTTTTGAATAACTTTTCTTCTGAAAGTCCTAGAGACTTGTGCATTTCATGATTTATAGAGGGTGGCCTGCCACGCAACCACACCAAATTTCAGCACGTTTCGAGCAGGCAGCGCAGAGTTATTCCAATTAATCCCTAATATGGGTTAGGGTTGCAATTAGGGTTAGGGTTAGGGTTGCTATTAGGGTTAGTGTTAGGGTTGCTATTAGGGTTAGGGTTAGGGATGAATACCCATTGGAGATCAAGATATTCTTCAATAACTTTTTTTCTGTAGGTCATAGAGACTTGGAAGTTGGTTCCATCTCCACTAATGTGGCTATGCCCGATCCATTGGTACCACCCCCGAGCTTCTACGACCTTTGGAAGGGGTAGGGTTAGGGTTGTGATTAGTGTTTGATTTTTTGGTTGTGATTAGGGTTAGGGTTAGGGATGAAAACCTATAGGAGTTCAAGATATTCTTCAATAACTTTTTTTCTGAAGGTCATAGAGACTTGGAAGTTGGTTCCATCTCCACTAATGTGGCTATGCCCGATCCATTGGGACCATCCCCGAACTTCTACGACCTTTGGAAATGGTGAAACCACCAAATCTATAAAAAAAAAGTACAAGATATTTTTGAATAACTTTTTTTCTGAAAGTCCTAGAGACTTCTGCATTTCATGTTGTATAGAGGGTGGCCTGCCACGCCACCACACCGAATTTCAGCACGTTTCGAGCAAGCAGCGCAGAGTTATTCCAATTAATCCCTAATATGGGTTAGGGTTGCAATTAGGGTTAGGGTTAGGGTTGTGATTAGGGTTAGGGTTAGGGTTGCTATTAGGGTTAGGGTTAGGGTTGCTATTAGGGTTAGGGTTAGGGATGAATACCCATTGGAGATCAAGATATTCTTCAATAACTTTTTTTCTGTAGGTCATAGAGACTTGGAAGTTGGTTCCATCTCCACTAATGTGGCTATGCCCGATCCATTGGTACCACCCCCGAGCTTCTACGACCTTTGGAAGGGGTAGGGTTAGGGTTGTGATTAGTGTTTGATTTTTTGGTTGTGATTAGGGTTAGGGTTAGGGATGAAAACCTATAGGAGTTCAAGATATTCTTCAATAACTTTTTTTCTGAAGGTCATAGAGACTTGGAAGTTGGTTCCATCTCCACTAATGTGGCTATGCCCGATCCATTGGGACCATCCCCGAACTTCTACGACCTTTGGAAATGGTGAAACCACCAAATCTATAAAAAAAAAGTACAAGATATTTTTGAATAACTTTTTTTCTGAAAGTCCTAGAGACTTCTGCATTTCATGTTGTATAGAGGGTGGCCTGCCACGCCACCACACCGAATTTCAGCACGTTTCGAGCAAGCAGCGCAGAGTTATTCCAATTAATCCCTAATATGGGTTAGGGTTGCAATTAGGGTTAGGGTTAGGGTTGTGATTAGGGTTAGGGTTAGGGTTGCTATTAGGGTTAGGGTTAGGGTTGCTATTAGGGTTAGGGTTAGGGATGAATACCCATTGGAGATCAAGATATTCTTCAATAACTTTTTTTCTGTAGGTCATAGAGACTTGGAAGTTGGTTCCATCTCCACTAATGTGGCTATGCCCGATCCATTGGTACCACCCCCGAGCTTCTACGACCTTTGGAAGGGGTAGGGTTAGGGTTGTGATTAGTGTTTGATTTTTTGGTTGTGATTAGGGTTAGGGTTAGGGATGAAAACCTATAGGAGTTCAAGATATTCTTCAATAACTTTTTTTCTGAAGGTCATAGAGACTTGGAAGTTGGTTCCATCTCCACTAATGTGGCTATGCCCGATCCATTGGGACCATCCCCGAACTTCTACGACCTTCGGAAATGGTGAAACCACCAAATCTATAAAAAAAAAGTACAAGATATTTTTGAATAACTTTTTTTCTGAAAGTCCTAGAGACTTGTGCATTTCATGGTTTATAGAGGGTGGCCTGCCACGCAACCACACCAAATTTCAGCACGTTTCGAGCAGGCAGCGCAGAGTTATTCCAATTAATCCCTAATATGGGTTAGGGTTGCAATTAGGGTTAGGGTTAGTGTTGTGATTAGGGTTAGGGTTAGGGTTGCTATTAGGGTTAGGGTTAGGGATGAATACCCATTGGAGATCAAGATATTCTTCAATAACTTTTTTTCTGTAGGTCATAGAGACTTGGAAGTTGGTTCCATCTCCACTAATGTGGCTATGCCCGATCCATTGGTACCACCCCCGAGCTTCTACGACCTTTGGAAGGGGTAGGGTTAGGGTTGTGATTAGTGTTTGATTTTTTGGTTGTGATTAGGGTTAGGGTTAGGGATGAAAACCTATAGGAGTTCAAGATATTCTTCAATAACTTTTTTTCTGAAGGTCATAGAGACTTGGAAGTTGGTTCCATCTCCACTAATGTGGCTATGCCCGATCCATTGGGACCATCCCCGAACTTCTATGACCTTCGGAAATGGTGAAACCACCAAATCTATAAAAAAAAGTACAAGATATTTTTGAATAACTTTTTTTCTGAAAGTCCTAGAGACTTGTGCATTTCATGATTTATAGAGGGTGGCCTGCCACGCAACCACACCGAATTTCAGCACGTTTCGAGCAAGCAGCGCAGAGTTATTCCAATTAATCCCTAATATGGGTTAGGGTTGCAATTAGGGTTAGGGTTAGGGTTGTGATTAGGGTTAGGGTTAGGGTTGCTATTAGGGTTAGGGTTAGGGTTGCTATTAGGGTTAGGGTTAGGGATGAATACCCATTGGAGATCAAGATATTCTTCAATAACTTTTTTTCTGTAGGTCATAGAGACTTGGAAGTTGGTTCCATCTCCACTAATGTGGCTATGCCCGATCCATTGGTACCACCCCCGAGCTTCTACGACCTTTGGAAGGGGTAGGGTTAGGGTTGTGATTAGTGTTTGATTTTTTGGTTGTGATTAGGGTTAGGGTTAGGGATGAAAACCTATAGGAGTTCAAGATATTCTTCAATAACTTTTTTTCTGAAGGTCATAGAGACTTGGAAGTTGGTTCCATCTCCACTAATGTGGCTATGCCCGATCCATTGGGACCATCCCCGAACTTCTACGACCTTCGGAAATGGTGAAACCACCAAATCTATAAAAAAAAGTACAAGATATTTTTGAATAACTTTTTTTCTGAAAGTCCTAGAGACTTGTGCATTTCATGATTTATAGAGGGTGGCCTGCCACGCAACCACACCGAATTTCAGCACGTTTCGAGCAAGCAGCGCAGAGTTATTCCAATTAATCCCTAATATGGGTTAGGGTTGCAATTAGGGTTAGGGTTAGGGTTGTGATTAGGGTTAGGGTTAGGGTTAGGGTTGCTATTAGGGTTAGGGTTAGGGATGAATACCCATTGGAGATCAAGATATTCTTCAATAACTTTTTTTCTGAAGGTCATAGAGTCTTGGAAGTTGGTTCCATCTCCACTAATGTGGCTATGCCCGATCCATTGGGACCACCCCCGAGCTTCTACGACCTTTGGAAGGGGTAGGGTTAGGGTTGTGATTAGTGTTTGATTTTTTGGTTGTGATTAGGGTTAGGGTTAGGGATGAAAACCTATAGGAGTTCAAGATATTCTTCAATAACTTTTTTTCTGAAGGTCATAGAGTCTTGGAAGTTGGTTCCATCTCCACTAATGTGGCTATGCCCGATCCATTGGGACCATCCCCGAACTTCTACGACCTTCGGAAATGGTGAAACCACCAAATCTATAAAAAAAAGTACAAGATATTTTTGAATAACTTTTTTTCTGAAAGTCCTAGAGACTTCTGCATTTCATGATTTATAGAGGGTGGCCTGCCACGCCACCACACCGAATTTCAGCACGTTTCGAGCAAGCAGCGCAGAGTTATTCCAATTAATCCCTAATATGGGTTAGGGTTGCAATTAGGGTTAGGGTTAGGGTTGTGATTAGGGTTAGGGTTAGGGTTGCTATTAGGGTTAGGGTTAGGGATGAATACCCATTGGAGATCAAGATATTCTTCAATAACTTTTTTTCTGTAGGTCATAGAGACTTGGAAGTTGGTTCCATCTCCACTAATGTGGCTATGCCCGATCCATTGGTACCACCCCCGAGCTTCTACGACCTTTGGAAGGGGTAGGGTTAGGGTTGTGATTAGTGTTTGATTTTTTGGTTGTGATTAGGGTTAGGGTTAGGGATGAAAACCTATAGGAGTTCAAGATATTCTTCAATAACTTTTTTTCTGAAGGTCATAGAGACTTGGAAGTTGGTTCCATCTCCACTAATGTGGCTATGCCCGATCCATTGAGACCATCCCCGAACTTCTACGACCTTCGGAAATGGTGAAACCACCAAATCTATAAAAAAAAGTACAAGATATTTTTGAATAACTTTTTTTCTGAAAGTCCTAGAGACTTCTGCATTTCATGATTTATAGAGGGTGGCCTGCCACGCCACCACACCGAATTTCAGCACGTTTCGAGCAAGCAGCGCAGAGTTATTCCAATTAATCCCTAATATGGGTTAGGGTTGCAATTAGGGTTAGGGTTAGGGTTGTGATTAGGGTTAGGGTTAGGGTTGCTATTAGGGTTAGGGTTAGGGTTGCTATTAGGGTTAGGGTTAGGGATGAATACCCATTGGAGATCAAGATATTCTTCAATAACTTTTTTTCTGTAGGTCATAGAGACTTGGAAGTTGGTTCCATCTCCACTAATGTGGCTATGCCCGATCCATTGGTACCACCCCCGAGCTTCTACGACCTTTGGAAGGGGTAGGGTTAGGGTTGTGATTAGTGTTTGATTTTTTGGTTGTGATTAGGGTTAGGGTTAGGGATGAAAACCTATAGGAGTTCAAGATATTCTTCAATAACTTTTTTTCTGAAGGTCATAGAGACTTGGAAGTTGGTTCCATCTCCACTAATGTGGCTATGCCCGATCCATTGGGACCATCCCCGAACTTCTACGACCTTTGGAAATGGTGAAACCACCAAATCTATAAAAAAAAAGTACAAGATATTTTTGAATAACTTTTTTTCTGAAAGTCCTAGAGACTTCTGCATTTCATGTTGTATAGAGGGTGGCCTGCCACGCCACCACACCGAATTTCAGCACGTTTCGAGCAAGCAGCGCAGAGTTATTCCAATTAATCCCTAATATGGGTTAGGGTTGCAATTAGGGTTAGGGTTAGGGTTGTGATTAGGGTTAGGGTTAGGGTTGCTATTAGGGTTAGGGTTAGGGTTGCTATTAGGGTTAGGGTTAGGGATGAATACCCATTGGAGATCAAGATATTCTTCAATAACTTTTTTTCTGTAGGTCATAGAGACTTGGAAGTTGGTTCCATCTCCACTAATGTGGCTATGCCCGATCCATTGGTACCACCCCCGAGCTTCTACGACCTTTGGAAGGGGTAGGGTTAGGGTTGTGATTAGTGTTTGATTTTTTGGTTGTGATTAGGGTTAGGGTTAGGGATGAAAACCTATAGGAGTTCAAGATATTCTTCAATAACTTTTTTTCTGAAGGTCATAGAGACTTGGAAGTTGGTTCCATCTCCACTAATGTGGCTATGCCCGATCCATTGGGACCATCCCCGAACTTCTACGACCTTCGGAAATGGTGAAACCACAAAATCTATAAAAAAAAAGTACAAGATATTTTTGAATAACTTTTTTTCTGAAAGTCCTAGAGACTTGTGCATTTCATGGTTTATAGAGGGTGGCCTGCCACGCAACCACACCAAATTTCAGCACGTTTCGAGCAGGCAGCGCAGAGTTATTCCAATTAATCCCTAATATGGGTTAGGGTTGCAATTAGGGTTAGGGTTAGTGTTGTGATTAGGGTTAGGGTTAGGGTTGCTATTAGGGTTAGGGTTAGGGATGAATACCCATTGGAGATCAAGATATTCTTCAATAACTTTTTTTCTGTAGGTCATAGAGACTTGGAAGTTGGTTCCATCTCCACTAATGTGGCTATGCCCGATCCATTGGTACCACCCCCGAGCTTCTACGACCTTTGGAAGGGGTAGGGTTAGGGTTGTGATTAGTGTTTGATTTTTTGGTTGTGATTAGGGTTAGGGTTAGGGATGAAAACCTATAGGAGTTCAAGATATTCTTCAATAACTTTTTTTCTGAAGGTCATAGAGACTTGGAAGTTGGTTCCATCTCCACTAATGTGGCTATGCCCGATCCATTGGGACCATCCCCGAACTTCTACGACCTTCGGAAATGGTGAAACCACCAAATCTATAAAAAAAAAGTACAAGATATTTTTGAATAACTTTTTTTCTGAAAGTCCTAGAGACTTCTACATTTCATGATTTATAGAGGGTGGCCTGCCACGCCACCACACCGAATTTCAGCACGTTTCGAGCAAGCAGCGCAGAGTTATTCCAATTAATCCCTAATATGGGTTAGGGTTGCAATTAGGGTTAGGGTTAGGGTTGTGATTAGGGTTAGGGTTAGGGTTGCTATTAGGGTTAGGGTTAGGGTTGCTATTAGGGTTAGGGTTAGGGATGAATACCCATTGGAGATCAAGATATTCTTCAATAACTTTTTTTCTGTAGGTCATAGAGACTTGGAAGTTGGTTCCATCTCCACTAATGTGGCTATGCCCGATCCATTGGTACCACCCCCGAGCTTCTACGACCTTTGGAAGGGGTAGGGTTAGGGTTGTGATTAGTGTTTGATTTTTTGGTTGTGATTAGGGTTAGGGTTAGGGATGAAAACCTATAGGAGTTCAAGATATTCTTCAATAACTTTTTTTCTGAAGGTCATAGAGACTTGGAAGTTGGTTCCATCTCCACTAATGTGGCTATGCCCGATCCATTGGGACCATCCCCGAACTTCTACGACCTTTGGAAATGGTGAAACCACCAAATCTATAAAAAAAAAGTACAAGATATTTTTGAATAACTTTTTTTCTGAAAGTCCTAGAGACTTCTGCATTTCATGTTGTATAGAGGGTGGCCTGCCACGCCACCACACCGAATTTCAGCACGTTTCGAGCAAGCAGCGCAGAGTTATTCCAATTAATCCCTAATATGGGTTAGGGTTGCAATTAGGGTTAGGGTTAGGGTTGTGATTAGGGTTAGGGTTAGGGTTGCTATTAGGGTTAGGGTTAGGGTTGCTATTAGGGTTAGGGTTAGGGATGAATACCCATTGGAGATCAAGATATTCTTCAATAACTTTTTTTCTGTAGGTCATAGAGACTTGGAAGTTGGTTCCATCTCCACTAATGTGGCTATGCCCGATCCATTGGTACCACCCCCGAGCTTCTACGACCTTTGGAAGGGGTAGGGTTAGGGTTGTGATTAGTGTTTGATTTTTTGGTTGTGATTAGGGTTAGGGTTAGGGATGAAAACCTATAGGAGTTCAAGATATTCTTCAATAACTTTTTTTCTGAAGGTCATAGAGACTTGGAAGTTGGTTCCATCTCCACTAATGTGGCTATGCCCGATCCATTGGGACCATCCCCGAACTTCTACGACCTTCGGAAATGGTGAAACCACAAAATCTATAAAAAAAAAGTACAAGATATTTTTGAATAACTTTTTTTCTGAAAGTCCTAGAGACTTGTGCATTTCATGGTTTATAGAGGGTGGCCTGCCACGCAACCACACCAAATTTCAGCACGTTTCGAGCAGGCAGCGCAGAGTTATTCCAATTAATCCCTAATATGGGTTAGGGTTGCAATTAGGGTTAGGGTTAGGGTTGCTATTAGGGTTAGTGTTAGGGTTGCTATTAGGGTTAGGGTTAGGGATGAATACCCATTGGAGATCAAGATATTCTTCAATAACTTTTTTTCTGTAGGTCATAGAGACTTGGAAGTTGGTTCCATCTCCACTAATGTGGCTATGCCCGATCCATTGGTACCACCCCCGAGCTTCTACGACCTTTGGAAGGGGTAGGGTTAGGGTTGTGATTAGTGTTTGATTTTTTGGTTGTGATTAGGGTTAGGGTTAGGGATGAAAACCTATAGGAGTTCAAGATATTCTTCAATAACTTTTTTTCTGAAGGTCATAGAGACTTGGAAGTTGGTTCCATCTCCACTAATGTGGCTATGCCCGATCCATTGGGACCATCCCCGAACTTCTACGACCTTTGGAAATGGTGAAACCACCAAATCTATAAAAAAAAAGTACAAGATATTTTTGAATAACTTTTTTTCTGAAAGTCCTAGAGACTTCTGCATTTCATGTTGTATAGAGGGTGGCCTGCCACGCCACCACACCGAATTTCAGCACGTTTCGAGCAAGCAGCGCAGAGTTATTCCAATTAATCCCTAATATGGGTTAGGGTTGCAATTAGGGTTAGGGTTAGGGTTGTGATTAGGGTTAGGGTTAGGGTTGCTATTAGGGTTAGGGTTAGGGTTGCTATTAGGGTTAGGGTTAGGGATGAATACCCATTGGAGATCAAGATATTCTTCAATAACTTTTTTTCTGTAGGTCATAGAGACTTGGAAGTTGGTTCCATCTCCACTAATGTGGCTATGCCCGATCCATTGGTACCACCCCCGAGCTTCTACGACCTTTGGAAGGGGTAGGGTTAGGGTTGTGATTAGTGTTTGATTTTTTGGTTGTGATTAGGGTTAGGGTTAGGGATGAAAACCTATAGGAGTTCAAGATATTCTTCAATAACTTTTTTTCTGAAGGTCATAGAGACTTGGAAGTTGGTTCCATCTCCACTAATGTGGCTATGCCCGATCCATTGGGACCATCCCCGAACTTCTACGACCTTTGGAAATGGTGAAACCACCAAATCTATAAAAAAAAAGTACAAGATATTTTTGAATAACTTTTTTTCTGAAAGTCCTAGAGACTTCTGCATTTCATGTTGTATAGAGGGTGGCCTGCCACGCCACCACACCGAATTTCAGCACGTTTCGAGCAAGCAGCGCAGAGTTATTCCAATTAATCCCTAATATGGGTTAGGGTTGCAATTAGGGTTAGGGTTAGGGTTGTGATTAGGGTTAGGGTTAGGGTTGCTATTAGGGTTAGGGTTAGGGTTGCTATTAGGGTTAGGGTTAGGGATGAATACCCATTGGAGATCAAGATATTCTTCAATAACTTTTTTTCTGTAGGTCATAGAGACTTGGAAGTTGGTTCCATCTCCACTAATGTGGCTATGCCCGATCCATTGGTACCACCCCCGAGCTTCTACGACCTTTGGAAGGGGTAGGGTTAGGGTTGTGATTAGTGTTTGATTTTTTGGTTGTGATTAGGGTTAGGGTTAGGGATGAAAACCTATAGGAGTTCAAGATATTCTTCAATAACTTTTTTTCTGAAGGTCATAGAGACTTGGAAGTTGGTTCCATCTCCACTAATGTGGCTATGCCCGATCCATTGGGACCATCCCCGAACTTCTACGACCTTCGGAAATGGTGAAACCACCAAATCTATAAAAAAAAAGTACAAGATATTTTTGAATAACTTTTTTTCTGAAAGTCCTAGAGACTTGTGCATTTCATGGTTTATAGAGGGTGGCCTGCCACGCAACCACACCAAATTTCAGCACGTTTCGAGCAGGCAGCGCAGAGTTATTCCAATTAATCCCTAATATGGGTTAGGGTTGCAATTAGGGTTAGGGTTAGTGTTGTGATTAGGGTTAGGGTTAGGGTTGCTATTAGGGTTAGGGTTAGGGTTGCTATTAGGGTTAGGGTTAGGGATGAATACCCATTGGAGATCAAGATATTCTTCAATAACTTTTTTTCTGTAGGTCATAGAGACTTGGAAGTTGGTTCCATCTCCACTAATGTGGCTATGCCCGATCCATTGGTACCACCCCCGAGCTTCTACGACCTTTGGAAGGGGTAGGGTTAGGGTTGTGATTAGTGTTTGATTTTTTGGTTGTGATTAGGGTTAGGGTTAGGGATGAAAACCTATAGGAGTTCAAGATATTCTTCAATAACTTTTTTTCTGAAGGTCATAGAGACTTGGAAGTTGGTTCCATCTCCACTAATGTGGCTATGCCCGATCCATTGGGACCATCCCCGAACTTCTACGACCTTCGGAAATGGTGAAACCACCAAATCTATAAAAAAAAGTACAAGATATTTTTGAATAACTTTTTTTCTGAAAGTCCTAGAGACTTGTGCATTTCATGATTTATAGAGGGTGGCCTGCCACGCAACCACACCGAATTTCAGCACGTTTCGAGCAAGCAGCGCAGAGTTATTCCAATTAATCCCTAATATGGGTTAGGGTTGCAATTAGGGTTAGGGTTAGGGTTGTGATTAGGGTTAGGGTTAGGGTTAGGGTTGCTATTAGGGTTAGGGTTAGGGATGAATACCCATTGGAGATCAAGATATTCTTCAATAACTTTTTTTCTGAAGGTCATAGAGTCTTGGAAGTTGGTTCCATCTCCACTAATGTGGCTATGCCCGATCCATTGGGACCACCCCCGAGCTTCTACGACCTTTGGAAGGGGTAGGGTTAGGGTTGTGATTAGTGTTTGATTTTTTGGTTGTGATTAGGGTTAGGGTTAGGGATGAAAACCTATAGGAGTTCAAGATATTCTTCAATAACTTTTTTTCTGAAGGTCATAGAGTCTTGGAAGTTGGTTCCATCTCCACTAATGTGGCTATGCCCGATCCATTGGGACCATCCCCGAACTTCTACGACCTTTGGAAATGGTGAAACCACCAAATCTATAAAAAAAAAGTACAAGATATTTTTGAATAACTTTTTTTCTGAAAGTCCTAGAGACTTCTGCATTTCATGTTGTATAGAGGGTGGCCTGCCACGCCACCACACCGAATTTCAGCACGTTTCGAGCAAGCAGCGCAGAGTTATTCCAATTAATCCCTAATATGGGTTAGGGTTGCAATTAGGGTTAGGGTTAGGGTTGTGATTAGGGTTAGGGTTAGGGTTGCTATTAGGGTTAGGGTTAGGGTTGCTATTAGGGTTAGGGTTAGGGATGAATACCCATTGGAGATCAAGATATTCTTCAATAACTTTTTTTCTGTAGGTCATAGAGACTTGGAAGTTGGTTCCATCTCCACTAATGTGGCTATGCCCGATCCATTGGTACCACCCCCGAGCTTCTACGACCTTTGGAAGGGGTAGGGTTAGGGTTGTGATTAGTGTTTGATTTTTTGGTTGTGATTAGGGTTAGGGTTAGGGATGAAAACCTATAGGAGTTCAAGATATTCTTCAATAACTTTTTTTCTGAAGGTCATAGAGACTTGGAAGTTGGTTCCATCTCCACTAATGTGGCTATGCCCGATCCATTGGGACCATCCCCGAACTTCTACGACCTTTGGAAATGGTGAAACCACCAAATCTATAAAAAAAAAGTACAAGATATTTTTGAATAACTTTTTTTCTGAAAGTCCTAGAGACTTCTGCATTTCATGTTGTATAGAGGGTGGCCTGCCACGCCACCACACCGAATTTCAGCACGTTTCGAGCAAGCAGCGCAGAGTTATTCCAATTAATCCCTAATATGGGTTAGGGTTGCAATTAGGGTTAGGGTTAGGGTTGTGATTAGGGTTAGGGTTAGGGTTGCTATTAGGGTTAGGGTTAGGGTTGCTATTAGGGTTAGGGTTAGGGATGAATACCCATTGGAGATCAAGATATTCTTCAATAACTTTTTTTCTGTAGGTCATAGAGACTTGGAAGTTGGTTCCATCTCCACTAATGTGGCTATGCCCGATCCATTGGTACCACCCCCGAGCTTCTACGACCTTTGGAAGGGGTAGGGTTAGGGTTGTGATTAGTGTTTGATTTTTTGGTTGTGATTAGGGTTAGGGTTAGGGATGAAAACCTATAGGAGTTCAAGATATTCTTCAATAACTTTTTTTCTGAAGGTCATAGAGACTTGGAAGTTGGTTCCATCTCCACTAATGTGGCTATGCCCGATCCATTGGGACCATCCCCGAACTTCTACGACCTTTGGAAATGGTGAAACCACCAAATCTATAAAAAAAAAGTACAAGATATTTTTGAATAACTTTTTTTCTGAAAGTCCTAGAGACTTCTGCATTTCATGTTGTATAGAGGGTGGCCTGCCACGCCACCACACCGAATTTCAGCACGTTTCGAGCAAGCAGCGCAGAGTTATTCCAATTAATCCCTAATATGGGTTAGGGTTGCAATTAGGGTTAGGGTTAGGGTTGTGATTAGGGTTAGGGTTAGGGTTGCTATTAGGGTTAGGGTTAGGGATGAATACCCATTGGAGATCAAGATATTCTTCAATAACTTTTTTTCTGTAGGTCATAGAGACTTGGAAGTTGGTTCCATCTCCACTAATGTGGCTATGCCCGATCCATTGGTACCACCCCCGAGCTTCTACGACCTTTGGAAGGGGTAGGGTTAGGGTTGTGATTAGTGTTTGATTTTTTGGTTGTGATTAGGGTTAGGGTTAGGGATGAAAACCTATAGGAGTTCAAGATATTCTTCAATAACTTTTTTTCTGAAGGTCATAGAGACTTGGAAGTTGGTTCCATCTCCACTAATGTGGCTATGCCCGATCCATTGGGACCATCCCCGAACTTCTACGACCTTCGGAAATGGTAAAACCACCAAATCTATAAAAAAAAAGTACAAGATATTTTTGAATAACTTTTTTTCTGAAAGTCCTAGAGACTTGTGCATTTCATGGTTTATAGAGGGTGGCCTGCCACGCAACCACACCAAATTTCAGCACGTTTCGAGCAGGCAGCGCAGAGTTATTCCAATTAATCCCTAATATGGGTTAGGGTTGCAATTAGGGTTAGGGTTAGTGTTGTGATTAGGGTTAGGGTTAGGGTTGCTATTAGGGTTAGGGTTAGGGATGAATACCCATTGGAGATCAAGATATTCTTCAATAACTTTTTTTCTGTAGGTCATAGAGACTTGGAAGTTGGTTCCATCTCCACTAATGTGGCTATGCCCGATCCATTGGTACCACCCCCGAGCTTCTACGACCTTTGGAAGGGGTAGGGTTAGGGTTGTGATTAGTGTTTGATTTTTTGGTTGTGATTAGGGTTAGGGTTAGGGATGAAAACCTATAGGAGTTCAAGATATTCTTCAATAACTTTTTTTCTGAAGGTCATAGAGACTTGGAAGTTGGTTCCATCTCCACTAATGTGGCTATGCCCGATCCATTGGGACCATCCCCGAACTTCTATGACCTTCGGAAATGGTGAAACCACCAAATCTATAAAAAAAAGTACAAGATATTTTTGAATAACTTTTTTTCTGAAAGTCCTAGAGACTTGTGCATTTCATGATTTATAGAGGGTGGCCTGCCACGCAACCACACCGAATTTCAGCACGTTTCGAGCAAGCAGCGCAGAGTTATTCCAATTAATCCCTAATATGGGTTAGGGTTGCAATTAGGGTTAGGGTTAGGGTTGTGATTAGGGTTAGGGTTAGGGTTGCTATTAGGGTTAGGGTTAGGGTTGCTATTAGGGTTAGGGTTAGGGATGAATACCCATTGGAGATCAAGATATTCTTCAATAACTTTTTTTCTGTAGGTCATAGAGACTTGGAAGTTGGTTCCATCTCCACTAATGTGGCTATGCCCGATCCATTGGTACCACCCCCGAGCTTCTACGACCTTTGGAAGGGGTAGGGTTAGGGTTGTGATTAGTGTTTGATTTTTTGGTTGTGATTAGGGTTAGGGTTAGGGATGAAAACCTATAGGAGTTCAAGATATTCTTCAATAACTTTTTTTCTGAAGGTCATAGAGACTTGGAAGTTGGTTCCATCTCCACTAATGTGGCTATGCCCGATCCATTGGGACCATCCCCGAACTTCTACGACCTTCGGAAATGGTGAAACCACCAAATCTATAAAAAAAAGTACAAGATATTTTTGAATAACTTTTTTTCTGAAAGTCCTAGAGACTTGTGCATTTCATGATTTATAGAGGGTGGCCTGCCACGCAACCACACCGAATTTCAGCACGTTTCGAGCAAGCAGCGCAGAGTTATTCCAATTAATCCCTAATATGGGTTAGGGTTGCAATTAGGGTTAGGGTTAGGGTTGTGATTAGGGTTAGGGTTAGGGTTAGGGTTGCTATTAGGGTTAGGGTTAGGGATGAATACCCATTGGAGATCAAGATATTCTTCAATAACTTTTTTTCTGAAGGTCATAGAGTCTTGGAAGTTGGTTCCATCTCCACTAATGTGGCTATGCCCGATCCATTGGGACCACCCCCGAGCTTCTACGACCTTTGGAAGGGGTAGGGTTAGGGTTGTGATTAGTGTTTGATTTTTTGGTTGTCATTAGGGTTAGGGTTAGGGATGAAAACCTATAGGAGTTCAAGATATTCTTCAATAACTTTTTTTCTGAAGGTCATAGAGTCTTGGAAGTTGGTTCCATCTACACTAATGTGGCTATGCCCGATCCATTGGGACCATCCCCGAACTTCTACGACCTTCGGAAATGGTGAAACCACCAAATCTATAAAAAAAAGTACAAGATATTTTTGAATAACTTTTTTTCTGAAAGTCCTAGAGACTTCTGCATTTCATGATTTATAGAGGGTGGCCTGCCACGCCACCACACCGAATTTCAGCACGTTTCGAGCAAGCAGCGCAGAGTTATTCCAATTAATCCCTAATATGGGTTAGGGTTGCAATTAGGGTTAGGGTTAGGGTTGTGATTAGGGTTAGGGTTAGGGTTGCTATTAGGGTTAGGGTTAGGGATGAATACCCATTGGAGATCAAGATATTCTTCAATAACTTTTTTTCTGTAGGTCATAGAGACTTGGAAGTTGGTTCCATCTCCACTAATGTGGCTATGCCCGATCCATTGGTACCACCCCCGAGCTTCTACGACCTTTGGAAGGGGTAGGGTTAGGGTTGTGATTAGTGTTTGATTTTTTGGTTGTGATTAGGGTTAGGGTTAGGGATGAAAACCTATAGGAGTTCAAGATATTCTTCAATAACTTTTTTTCTGAAGGTCATAGAGACTTGGAAGTTGGTTCCATCTCCACTAATGTGGCTATGCCCGATCCATTGAGACCATCCCCGAACTTCTACGACCTTCGGAAATGGTGAAACCACCAAATCTATAAAAAAAAAGTACAAGATATTTTTGAATAACTTTTTTTCTGAAAGTCCTAGAGACTTCTACATTTCATGATTTATAGAGGGTGGCCTGCCACGCCACCACACCGAATTTCAGCACGTTTCGAGCAAGCAGCGCAGAGTTATTCCAATTAATCCCTAATATGGGTTAGGGTTGCAATTAGGGTTAGGGTTAGGGTTGTGATTAGGGTTAGGGTTAGGGTTGCTATTAGGGTTAGGGTTAGGGTTGCTATTAGGGTTAGGGTTAGGGATGAATACCCATTGGAGATCAAGATATTCTTCAATAACTTTTTTTCTGTAGGTCATAGAGACTTGGAAGTTGGTTCCATCTCCACTAATGTGGCTATGCCCGATCCATTGGTACCACCCCCGAGCTTCTACGACCTTTGGAAGGGGTAGGGTTAGGGTTGTGATTAGTGTTTGATTTTTTGGTTGTGATTAGGGTTAGGGTTAGGGATGGAAACCTATAGGAGTTCAAGATATTCTTCAATAACTTTTTTTCTGAAGGTCATAGAGACTTGGAAGTTGGTTCCATCTCCACTAATGTGGCTATGCCCGATCCATTGGGACCATCCCCGAACTTCTACGACCTTTGGAAATGGTGAAACCACCAAATCTATAAAAAAAAAGTACAAGATATTTTTGAATAACTTTTTTTCTGAAAGTCCTAGAGACTTCTGCATTTCATGTTGTATAGAGGGTGGCCTGCCACGCCACCACACCGAATTTCAGCACGTTTCGAGCAAGCAGCGCAGAGTTATTCCAATTAATCCCTAATATGGGTTAGGGTTGCAATTAGGGTTAGGGTTAGGGTTGTGATTAGGGTTAGGGTTAGGGTTGCTATTAGGGTTAGGGTTAGGGTTGCTATTAGGGTTAGGGTTAGGGATGAATACCCATTGGAGATCAAGATATTCTTCAATAACTTTTTTTCTGTAGGTCATAGAGACTTGGAAGTTGGTTCCATCTCCACTAATGTGGCTATGCCCGATCCATTGGTACCACCCCCGAGCTTCTACGACCTTTGGAAGGGGTAGGGTTAGGGTTGTGATTAGTGTTTGATTTTTTGGTTGTGATTAGGGTTAGGGTTAGGGATGAAAACCTATAGGAGTTCAAGATATTCTTCAATAACTTTTTTTCTGAAGGTCATAGAGACTTGGAAGTTGGTTCCATCTCCACTAATGTGGCTATGCCCGATCCATTGGGACCATCCCCGAACTTCTACGACCTTCGGAAATGGTGAAACCACAAAATCTATAAAAAAAAAGTACAAGATATTTTTGAATAACTTTTTTTCTGAAAGTCCTAGAGACTTGTGCATTTCATGGTTTATAGAGGGTGGCCTGCCACGCAACCACACCAAATTTCAGCACGTTTCGAGCAGGCAGCGCAGAGTTATTCCAATTAATCCCTAATATGGGTTAGGGTTGCAATTAGGGTTAGGGTTAGGGTTGCTATTAGGGTTAGTGTTAGGGTTGCTATTAGGGTTAGGGTTAGGGATGAATACCCATTGGAGATCAAGATATTCTTCAATAACTTTTTTTCTGTAGGTCATAGAGACTTGGAAGTTGGTTCCATCTCCACTAATGTGGCTATGCCCGATCCATTGGTACCACCCCCGAGCTTCTACGACCTTTGGAAGGGGTAGGGTTAGGGTTGTGATTAGTGTTTGATTTTTTGGTTGTGATTAGGGTTAGGGTTAGGGATGAAAACCTATAGGAGTTCAAGATATTCTTCAATAACTTTTTTTCTGAAGGTCATAGAGACTTGGAAGTTGGTTCCATCTCCACTAATGTGGCTATGCCCGATCCATTGGGACCATCCCCGAACTTCTACGACCTTTGGAAATGGTGAAACCACCAAATCTATAAAAAAAAAGTACAAGATATTTTTGAATAACTTTTTTTCTGAAAGTCCTAGAGACTTCTGCATTTCATGTTGTATAGAGGGTGGCCTGCCACGCCACCACACCGAATTTCAGCACGTTTCGAGCAAGCAGCGCAGAGTTATTCCAATTAATCCCTAATATGGGTTAGGGTTGCAATTAGGGTTAGGGTTAGGGTTGTGATTAGGGTTAGGGTTAGGGTTGCTATTAGGGTTAGGGTTAGGGTTGCTATTAGGGTTAGGGTTAGGGATGAATACCCATTGGAGATCAAGATATTCTTCAATAACTTTTTTTCTGTAGGTCATAGAGACTTGGAAGTTGGTTCCATCTCCACTAATGTGGCTATGCCCGATCCATTGGTACCACCCCCGAGCTTCTACGACCTTTGGAAGGGGTAGGGTTAAGGTTGTGATTAGTGTTTGATTTTTTGGTTGTGATTAGGGTTAGGGTTAGGGATGAAAACCTATAGGAGTTCAAGATATTCTTCAATAACTTTTTTTCTGAAGGTCATAGAGACTTGGAAGTTGGTTCCATCTCCACTAATGTGGCTATGCCCGATCCATTGGGACCATCCCCGAACTTCTACGACCTTTGGAAATGGTGAAACCACCAAATCTATAAAAAAAAAGTACAAGATATTTTTGAATAACTTTTTTTCTGAAAGTCCTAGAGACTTCTGCATTTCATGATTTATAGAGGGTGGCCTGCCACGCCACCACACCGAATTTCAGCACGTTTCGAGCAAGCAGCGCAGAGTTATTCCAATTAATCCCTAATATGGGTTAGGGTTGCAATTAGGGTTAGGGTTAGGGTTGTGATTAGGGTTAGGGTTAGGGTTGCTATTAGGGTTAGGGTTAGGGTTGCTATTAGGGTTAGGGTTAGGGATGAATACCCATTGGAGATCAAGATATTCTTCAATAACTTTTTTTCTGTAGGTCATAGAGACTTGGAAGTTGGTTCCATCTCCACTAATGTGGCTATGCCCGATCCATTGGTACCACCCCCGAGCTTCTACAACCTTTGGAAGGGGTAGGGTTAGGGTTGTGATTAGTGTTTGATTTTTTGGTTGTGATTAGGGTTAGGGTTAGGGATGAAAACCTATAGGAGTTCAAGATATTCTTCAATAACTTTTTTTCTGAAGGTCATAGAGACTTGGAAGTTGGTTCCATCTCCACTAATGTGGCTATGCCCGATCCATTGGGACCATCCCCGAACTTCTACGACCTTCGGAAATGGTGAAACCACCAAATCTATAAAAAAAAAGTACAAGATATTTTTGAATAACTTTTTTTCTGAAAGTCCTAGAGACTTGTGCATTTCATGGTTTATAGAGGGTGGCCTGCCACGCAACCACACCAAATTTCAGCACGTTTCGAGCAGGCAGCGCAGAGTTATTCCAATTAATCCCTAATATGGGTTAGGGTTGCAATTAGGGTTAGGGTTAGGGTTGCTATTAGGGTTAGGGTTAGGGTTGCTATTAGGGTTAGGGTTAGGGATGAATACCCATTGGAGATCAAGATATTCTTCAATAACTTTTTTTCTGTAGGTCATAGAGACTTGGAAGTTGGTTCCATCTCCACTAATGTGGCTATGCCCGATCCATTGGTACCACCCCCGAGCTTCTACGACCTTTGGAAGGGGTAGGGTTAGGGTTGTGATTAGTGTTTGATTTTTTGGTTGTGATTAGGGTTAGGGTTAGGGATGAAAACCTATAGGAGTTCAAGATATTCTTCAATAACTTTTTTTCTGAAGGTCATAGAGACTTGGAAGTTGGTTCCATCTCCACTAATGTGGCTATGCCCGATCCATTGGGACCATCCCCGAACTTCTACGACCTTTGGAAATGGTGAAACCACCAAATCTATAAAAAAAAAGTACAAGATATTTTTGAATAACTTTTTTTCTGAAAGTCCTAGAGACTTCTGCATTTCCTGTTGTATAGAGGGTGGCCTGCCACGCCACCACACCGAATTTCAGCACGTTTCGAGCAAGCAGCGCAGAGTTATTCCAATTAATCCCTAATATGGGTTAGGGTTGCAATTAGGGTTAGGGTTAGGGTTGTGATTAGGGTTAGGGTTAGGGTTGCTATTAGGGTTAGGGTTAGGGTTGCTATTAGGGTTAGGGTTAGGGATGAATACCCATTGGAGATCAAGATATTCTTCAATAACTTTTTTTCTGTAGGTCATAGAGACTTGGAAGTTGGTTCCATCTCCACTAATGTGGCTATGCCCGATCCATTGGTACCACCCCCGAGCTTCTACGACCTTTGGAAGGGGTAGGGTTAGGGTTGTGATTAGTGTTTGATTTTTTGGTTGTGATTAGGGTTAGGGTTAGGGATGAAAACCTATAGGAGTTCAAGATATTCTTCAATAACTTTTTTTCTGAAGGTCATAGAGACTTGGAAGTTGGTTCCATCTCCACTAATGTGGCTATGCCCGATCCATTGGGACCATCCCCGAACTTCTACGACCTTTGGAAATGGTGAAACCACCAAATCTATAAAAAAAAAGTACAAGATATTTTTGAATAACTTTTTTTCTGAAAGTCCTAGAGACTTCTGCATTTCATGTTGTATAGAGGGTGGCCTGCCACGCCACCACACCGAATTTCAGCACGTTTCGAGCAAGCAGCGCAGAGTTATTCCAATTAATCCCTAATATGGGTTAGGGTTGCAATTAGGGTTAGGGTTAGGGTTGTGATTAGGGTTAGGGTTAGGGTTGCTATTAGGGTTAGGGTTAGGGTTGCTATTAGGGTTAGGGTTAGGGATGAATACCCATTGGAGATCAAGATATTCTTCAATAACTTTTTTTCTGTAGGTCATAGAGACTTGGAAGTTGGTTCCATCTCCACTAATGTGGCTATGCCCGATCCATTGGTACCACCCCCGAGCTTCTACGACCTTTGGAAGGGGTAGGGTTAAGGTTGTGATTAGTGTTTGATTTTTTGGTTGTGATTAGGGTTAGGGTTAGGGATGAAAACCTATAGGAGTTCAAGATATTCTTCAATAACTTTTTTTCTGAAGGTCATAGAGACTTGGAAGTTGGTTCCATCTCCACTAATGTGGCTATGCCCGATCCATTGGGACCATCCCCGAACTTCTACGACCTTTGGAAATGGTGAAACCACCAAATCTATAAAAAAAAAGTACAAGATATTTTTGAATAACTTTTTTTCTGAAAGTCCTAGAGACTTCTGCATTTCATGATTTATAGAGGGTGGCCTGCCACGCCACCACACCGAATTTCAGCACGTTTCGAGCAAGCAGCGCAGAGTTATTCCAATTAATCCCTAATATGGGTTAGGGTTGCAATTAGGGTTAGGGTTAGGGTTGTGATTAGGGTTAGGGTTAGGGTTGCTATTAGGGTTAGGGTTAGGGTTGCTATTAGGGTTAGGGTTAGGGATGAATACCCATTGGAGATCAAGATATTCTTCAATAACTTTTTTTCTGTAGGTCATAGAGACTTGGAAGTTGGTTCCATCTCCACTAATGTGGCTATGCCCGATCCATTGGTACCACCCCCGAGCTTCTACAACCTTTGGAAGGGGTAGGGTTAGGGTTGTGATTAGTGTTTGATTTTTTGGTTGTGATTAGGGTTAGGGTTAGGGATGAAAACCTATAGGAGTTCAAGATATTCTTCAATAACTTTTTTTCTGAAGGTCATAGAGACTTGGAAGTTGGTTCCATCTCCACTAATGTGGCTATGCCCGATCCATTGGGACCATCCCCGAACTTCTACGACCTTCGGAAATGGTGAAACCACCAAATCTATAAAAAAAAAGTACAAGATATTTTTGAATAACTTTTTTTCTGAAAGTCCTAGAGACTTGTGCATTTCATGGTTTATAGAGGGTGGCCTGCCACGCAACCACACCAAATTTCAGCACGTTTCGAGCAGGCAGCGCAGAGTTATTCCAATTAATCCCTAATATGGGTTAGGGTTGCAATTAGGGTTAGGGTTAGGGTTGCTATTAGGGTTAGGGTTAGGGTTGCTATTAGGGTTAGGGTTAGGGATGAATACCCATTGGAGATCAAGATATTCTTCAATAACTTTTTTTCTGTAGGTCATAGAGACTTGGAAGTTGGTTCCATCTCCACTAATGTGGCTATGCCCGATCCATTGGTACCACCCCCGAGCTTCTACGACCTTTGGAAGGGGTAGGGTTAGGGTTGTGATTAGTGTTTGATTTTTTGGTTGTGATTAGGGTTAGGGTTAGGGATGAAAACCTATAGGAGTTCAAGATATTCTTCAATAACTTTTTTTCTGAAGGTCATAGAGACTTGGAAGTTGGTTCCATCTCCACTAATGTGGCTATGCCCGATCCATTGGGACCATCCCCGAACTTCTACGACCTTTGGAAATGGTGAAACCACCAAATCTATAAAAAAAAAGTACAAGATATTTTTGAATAACTTTTTTTCTGAAAGTCCTAGAGACTTCTGCATTTCCTGTTGTATAGAGGGTGGCCTGCCACGCCACCACACCGAATTTCAGCACGTTTCGAGCAAGCAGCGCAGAGTTATTCCAATTAATCCCTAATATGGGTTAGGGTTGCAATTAGGGTTAGGGTTAGGGTTGTGATTAGGGTTAGGGTTAGGGTTGCTATTAGGGTTAGGGTTAGGGTTGCTATTAGGGTTAGGGTTAGGGATGAATACCCATTGGAGATCAAGATATTCTTCAATAACTTTTTTTCTGTAGGTCATAGAGACTTGGAAGTTGGTTCCATCTCCACTAATGTGGCTATGCCCGATCCATTGGTACCACCCCCGAGCTTCTACGACCTTTGGAAGGGGTAGGGTTAGGGTTGTGATTAGTGTTTGATTTTTTGGTTGTGATTAGGGTTAGGGTTAGGGATGAAAACCTATAGGAGTTCAAGATATTCTTCAATAACTTTTTTTCTGAAGGTCATAGAGACTTGGAAGTTGGTTCCATCTCCACTAATGTGGCTATGCCCGATCCATTGGGACCATCCCCGAACTTCTACGACCTTTGGAAATGGTGAAACCACCAAATCTATAAAAAAAAAGTACAAGATATTTTTGAATAACTTTTTTTCTGAAAGTCCTAGAGACTTCTGCATTTCATGTTGTATAGAGGGTGGCCTGCCACGCCACCACACCGAATTTCAGCACGTTTCGAGCAAGCAGCGCAGAGTTATTCCAATTAATCCCTAATATGGGTTAGGGTTGCAATTAGGGTTAGGGTTAGGGTTGTGATTAGGGTTAGGGTTAGGGTTGCTATTAGGGTTAGGGTTAGGGTTGCTATTAGGGTTAGGGTTAGGGATGAATACCCATTGGAGATCAAGATATTCTTCAATAACTTTTTTTCTGTAGGTCATAGAGACTTGGAAGTTGGTTCCATCTCCACTAATGTGGCTATGCCCGATCCATTGGTACCACCCCCGAGCTTCTACGACCTTTGGAAGGGGTAGGGTTAAGGTTGTGATTAGTGTTTGATTTTTTGGTTGTGATTAGGGTTAGGGTTAGGGATGAAAACCTATAGGAGTTCAAGATATTCTTCAATAACTTTTTTTCTGAAGGTCATAGAGACTTGGAAGTTGGTTCCATCTCCACTAATGTGGCTATGCCCGATCCA
Source organism: Paralichthys olivaceus (assembly GCF_024713975.1). NCBI lineage: Eukaryota > Metazoa > Chordata > Actinopteri > Pleuronectiformes > Paralichthyidae > Paralichthys > Paralichthys olivaceus. The sequence goes on along the minus strand of NC_091110.1, from coordinate 16,193,806 downwards.
TTGGGACCATCCCCGAACTTCTACGACCTTTGGAAATGGTGAAACCACCAAATCTATAAAAAAAAAGTACAAGATATTTTTGAATAACTTTTTTTCTGAAAGTCCTAGAGACTTCTGCATTTCATGATTTATAGAGGGTGGCCTGCCACGCCACCACACCGAATTTCAGCACGTTTCGAGCAAGCAGCGCAGAGTTATTCCAATTAATCCCTAATATGGGTTAGGGTTGCAATTAGGGTTAGGGTTAGGGTTGTGATTAGGGTTAGGGTTAGGGTTGCTATTAGGGTTAGGGTTAGGGTTGCTATTAGGGTTAGGGTTAGGGATGAATACCCATTGGAGATCAAGATATTCTTCAATAACTTTTTTTCTGTAGGTCATAGAGACTTGGAAGTTGGTTCCATCTCCACTAATGTGGCTATGCCCGATCCATTGGTACCACCCCCGAGCTTCTACGACCTTTGGAAGGGGTAGGGTTAGGGTTGTGATTAGTGTTTGATTTTTTGGTTGTGATTAGGGTTAGGGTTAGGGATGAAAACCTATAGGAGTTCAAGATATTCTTCAATAACTTTTTTTCTGAAGGTCATAGAGACTTGGAAGTTGGTTCCATCTCCACTAATGTGGCTATGCCCGATCCATTGGGACCATCCCCGAACTTCTACGACCTTCGGAAATGGTGAAACCACCAAATCTATAAAAAAAAAGTACAAGATATTTTTGAATAACTTTTTTTCTGAAAGTCCTAGAGACTTGTACATTTCATGGTTTATAGAGGGTGGCCTGCCACGCAACCACACCAAATTTCAGCACGTTTCGAGCAGGCAGCGCAGAGTTATTCCAATTAATCCCTAATATGGGTTAGGGTTGCAATTAGGGTTAGGGTTAGTGTTGTGATTAGGGTTAGGGTTAGGGTTGCTATTAGGGTTAGGGTTAGGGATGAATACCCATTGGAGATCAAGATATTCTTCAATAACTTTTTTTCTGTAGGTCATAGAGACTTGGAAGTTGGTTCCATCTCCACTAATGTGGCTATGCCCGATCCATTGGTACCACCCCCGAGCTTCTACGACCTTTGGAAGGTGTAGGGTTAGGGTTGTGATTAGTGTTTGATTTTTTGGTTGTGATTAGGGTTAGGGTTAGGGATGAAAACCTATAGGAGTTCAAGATATTCTTCAATAACTTTTTTTCTGAAGGTCATAGAGACTTGGAAGTTGGTTCCATCTCCACTAATGTGGCTATGCCCGATCCATTGGGACCATCCCCAAACTTCTACGACCTTCGGAAATGGTGAAACCACCAAATCTATAAAAAAAAAGTACAAGATATTTTTGAATAACTTTTTTTCTGAAAGTCCTAGAGACTTGTGCATTTCATGGTTTATAGAGGGTGGCCTGCCACGCAACCACACCAAATTTCAGCACGTTTCGAGCAGGCAGCGCAGAGTTATTCCAATTAATCCCTAATATGGGTTAGGGTTGCAATTAGGGTTAGGGTTAGGGTTGCTATTAGGGTTAGGGTTAGGGTTGCTATTAGGGTTAGGGTTAGGGATGAATACCCATTGGAGATCAAGATATTCTTCAATAACTTTTTTTCTGTAGGTCATAGAGACTTGGAAGTTGGTTCCATCTCCACTAATGTGGCTATGCCCGATCCATTGGTACCACCCCCGAGCTTCTACGACCTTTGGAAGGGGTAGGGTTAGGGTTGTGATTAGTGTTTGATTTTTTGGTTGTGATTAGGGTTAGGGTTAGGGATGAAAACCTATAGGAGTTCAAGATATTCTTCAATAACTTTTTTTCTGTAGGTCATAGAGACTTGGAAGTTGGTTCCATCTCCACTAATGTGGCTATGCCCGATCCATTGGTACCACCCCCGAGCTTCTACGACCTTTGGAAGGTGTAGGGTTAGGGTTGTGATTAGTGTTTGATTTTTTGGTTGTGATTAGGGTTAGGGTTAGGGATGAAAACCTATAGGAGTTCAAGATATTCTTCAATAACTTTTTTTCTGAAGGTCATAGAGACTTGGAAGTTGGTTCCATCTCCACTAATGTGGCTATGCCCGATCCATTGGGACCATCCCCAAACTTCTACGACCTTCGGAAATGGTGAAACCACCAAATCTATAAAAAAAAAGTACAAGATATTTTTGAATAACTTTTTTTCTGAAAGTCCTAGAGACTTGTGCATTTCATGGTTTATAGAGGGTGGCCTGCCACGCAACCACACCAAATTTCAGCACGTTTCGAGCAGGCAGCGCAGAGTTATTCCAATTAATCCCTAATATGGGTTAGGGTTGCAATTAGGGTTAGGGTTAGGGTTGCTATTAGGGTTAGGGTTAGGGTTGCTATTAGGGTTAGGGTTAGGGATGAATACCCATTGGAGATCAAGATATTCTTCAATAACTTTTTTTCTGTAGGTCATAGAGACTTGGAAGTTGGTTCCATCTCCACTAATGTGGCTATGCCCGATCCATTGGTACCACCCCCGAGCTTCTACGACCTTTGGAAGGGGTAGGGTTAGGGTTGTGATTAGTGTTTGATTTTTTGGTTGTGATTAGGGTTAGGGTTAGGGATGAAAACCTATAGGAGTTCAAGATATTCTTCAATAACTTTTTTTCTGAAGGTCATAGAGACTTGGAAGTTGGTTCCATCTCCACTAATGTGGCTATGCCCGATCCATTGGGACCATCCCCGAACTTCTACGACCTTTGGAAATGGTGAAACCACCAAATCTATAAAAAAAAAGTACAAGATATTTTTGAATAACTTTTTTTCTGAAAGTCCTAGAGACTTCTGCATTTCATGTTGTATAGAGGGTGGCCTGCCACGCCACCACACCGAATTTCAGCACGTTTCGAGCAAGCAGCGCAGAGTTATTCCAATTAATCCCTAATATGGGTTAGGGTTGCAATTAGGGTTAGGGTTAGGGTTGTGATTAGGGTTAGGGTTAGGGTTGCTATTAGGGTTAGGGTTAGGGTTGCTATTAGGGTTAGGGTTAGGGATGAATACCCATTGGAGATCAAGATATTCTTCAATAACTTTTTTTCTGTAGGTCATAGAGACTTGGAAGTTGGTTCCATCTCCACTAATGTGGCTATGCCCGATCCATTGGTACCACCCCCGAGCTTCTACGACCTTTGGAAGGGGTAGGGTTAGGGTTGTGATTAGTGTTTGATTTTTTGGTTGTGATTAGGGTTAGGGTTAGGGATGAAAACCTATAGGAGTTCAAGATATTCTTCAATAACTTTTTTTCTGAAGGTCATAGAGACTTGGAAGTTGGTTCCATCTCCACTAATGTGGCTATGCCCGATCCATTGGGACCATCCCCGAACTTCTACGACCTTCGGAAATGGTGAAACCACCAAATCTATAAAAAAAAAGTACAAGATATTTTTGAATAACTTTTTTTCTGAAAGTCCTAGAGACTTGTGCATTTCATGGTTTATAGAGGGTGGCCTGCCACGCAACCACACCAAATTTCAGCACGTTTCGAGCAGGCAGCGCAGAGTTATTCCAATTAATCCCTAATATGGGTTAGGGTTGCAATTAGGGTTAGGGTTAGTGTTGTGATTAGGGTTAGGGTTAGGGTTGCTATTAGGGTTAGGGTTAGGGATGAATACCCATTGGAGATCAAGATATTCTTCAATAACTTTTTTTCTGTAGGTCATAGAGACTTGGAAGTTGGTTCCATCTCCACTAATGTGGCTATGCCCGATCCATTGGTACCACCCCCGAGCTTCTACGACCTTTGGAAGGGGTAGGGTTAGGGTTGTGATTAGTGTTTGATTTTTTGGTTGTGATTAGGGTTAGGGTTAGGGATGAAAACCTATAGGAGTTCAAGATATTCTTCAATAACTTTTTTTCTGAAGGTCATAGAGACTTGGAAGTTGGTTCCATCTCCACTAATGTGGCTATGCCCGATCCATTGGGACCATCCCCGAACTTCTACGACCTTTGGAAATGGTGAAACCACCAAATCTATAAAAAAAAAGTACAAGATATTTTTGAATAACTTTTTTTCTGAAAGTCCTAGAGACTTCTGCATTTCATGTTGTATAGAGGGTGGCCTGCCACGCCACCACACCGAATTTCAGCACGTTTCGAGCAAGCAGCGCAGAGTTATTCCAATTAATCCCTAATATGGGTTAGGGTTGCAATTAGGGTTAGGGTTAGGGTTGTGATTAGGGTTAGGGTTAGGGTTGCTATTAGGGTTAGGGTTAGGGTTGCTATTAGGGTTAGGGTTAGGGATGAATACCCATTGGAGATCAAGATATTCTTCAATAACTTTTTTTCTGTAGGTCATAGAGACTTGGAAGTTGGTTCCATCTCCACTAATGTGGCTATGCCCGATCCATTGGTACCACCCCCGAGCTTCTACGACCTTTGGAAGGGGTAGGGTTAAGGTTGTGATTAGTGTTTGATTTTTTGGTTGTGATTAGGGTTAGGGTTAGGGATGAAAACCTATAGGAGTTCAAGATATTCTTCAATAACTTTTTTTCTGTAGGTCATAGAGACTTGGAAGTTGGTTCCATCTCCACTAATGTGGCTATGCCCGATCCATTGGTACCACCCCCGAGCTTCTACGACCTTTGGAAGGGGTAGGGTTAGGGTTGTGATTAGTGTTTGATTTTTTGGTTGTGATTAGGGTTAGGGTTAGGGATGAAAACCTATAGGAGTTCAAGATATTCTTCAATAACTTTTTTTCTGAAGGTCATAGAGACTTGGAAGTTGGTTCCATCTCCACTAATGTGGCTATGCCCGATCCATTGGGACCATCCCCGAACTTCTACGACCTTCGGAAATGGTGAAACCACCAAATCTATAAAAAAAAAGTACAAGATATTTTTGAATAACTTTTTTTCTGAAAGTCCTAGAGACTTGTGCATTTCATGGTTTATAGAGGGTGGCCTGCCACGCAACCACACCAAATTTCAGCACGTTTCGAGCAGGCAGCGCAGAGTTATTCCAATTAATCCCTAATATGGGTTAGGGTTGCAATTAGGGTTAGGGTTAGTGTTGTGATTAGGGTTAGGGTTAGGGTTGCTATTAGGGTTAGGGTTAGGGATGAATACCCATTGGAGATCAAGATATTCTTCAATAACTTTTTTTCTGTAGGTCATAGAGACTTGGAAGTTGGTTCCATCTCCACTAATGTGGCTATGCCCGATCCATTGGTACCACCCCCGAGCTTCTACGACCTTTGGAAGGGGTAGGGTTAGGGTTGTGATTAGTGTTTGATTTTTTGGTTGTGATTAGGGTTAGGGTTAGGGATGAAAACCTATAGGAGTTCAAGATATTCTTCAATAACTTTTTTTCTGAAGGTCATAGAGACTTGGAAGTTGGTTCCATCTCCACTAATGTGGCTATGCCCGATCCATTGGGACCATCCCCGAACTTCTACGACCTTTGGAAATGGTGAAACCACCAAATCTATAAGAAAAAAGTACAAGATATTTTTGAATAACTTTTTTTCTGAAAGTCCTAGAGACTTCTGCATTTCATGTTGTATAGAGGGTGGCCTGCCACGCCACCACACCGAATTTCAGCACGTTTCGAGCAAGCAGCGCAGAGTTATTCCAATTAATCCCTAATATGGGTTAGGGTTGCAATTAGGGTTAGGGTTAGGGTTGTGATTAGGGTTAGGGTTAGGGTTGCTATTAGGGTTAGGGTTAGGGTTGCTATTAGGGTTAGGGTTAGGGATGAATACCCATTGGAGATCAAGATATTCTTCAATAACTTTTTTTCTGTAGGTCATAGAGACTTGGAAGTTGGTTCCATCTCCACTAATGTGGCTATGCCCGATCCATTGGTACCACCCCCGAGCTTCTACGACCTTTGGAAGGGGTAGGGTTAGGGTTGTGATTAGTGTTTGATTTTTTGGTTGTGATTAGGGTTAGGGTTAGGGATGAAAACCTATAGGAGTTCAAGATATTCTTCAATAACTTTTTTTCTGAAGGTCATAGAGACTTGGAAGTTGGTTCCATCTCCACTAATGTGGCTATGCCCGATCCATTGGGACCATCCCCGAACTTCTACGACCTTTGGAAATGGTGAAACCACCAAATCTATAAAAAAAAAGTACAAGATATTTTTGAATAACTTTTTTTCTGAAAGTCCTAGAGACTTCTGCATTTCATGTTGTATAGAGGGTGGCCTGCCACGCCACCACACCAAATTTCAGCACGTTTCGAGCAAGCAGCGCAGAGTTATTCCAATTAATCCCTAATATGGGTTAGGGTTGCAATTAGGGTTAGGGTTAGGGTTGTGATTAGGGTTAGGGTTAGGGTTGCTATTAGGGTTAGGGTTAGGGTTGCTATTAGGGTTAGGGTTAGGGATGAATACCCATTGGAGATCAAGATATTCTTCAATAACTTTTTTTCTGTAGGTCATAGAGACTTGGAAGTTGGTTCCATCTCCACTAATGTGGCTATGCCCGATCCATTGGTACCACCCCCGAGCTTCTACGACCTTTGGAAGGGGTAGGGTTAAGGTTGTGATTAGTGTTTGATTTTTTGGTTGTGATTAGGGTTAGGGTTAGGGATGAAAACCTATAGGAGTTCAAGATATTCTTCAATAACTTTTTTTCTGAAGGTCATAGAGACTTGGAAGTTGGTTCCATCTCCACTAATGTGGCTATGCCCGATCCATTGGGACCATCCCCGAACTTCTACGACCTTTGGAAATGGTGAAACCACCAAATCTATAAAAAAAAAGTACAAGATATTTTTGAATAACTTTTTTTCTGAAAGTCCTAGAGACTTCTGCATTTCATGATTTATAGAGGGTGGCCTGCCACGCCACCACACCGAATTTCAGCACGTTTCGAGCAAGCAGCGCAGAGTTATTCCAATTAATCCCTAATATGGGTTAGGGTTGCAATTAGGGTTAGGGTTAGGGTTGTGATTAGGGTTAGGGTTAGGGTTGCTATTAGGGTTAGGGTTAGGGTTGCTATTAGGGTTAGGGTTAGGGATGAATACCCATTGGAGATCAAGATATTCTTCAATAACTTTTTTTCTGTAGGTCATAGAGACTTGGAAGTTGGTTCCATCTCCACTAATGTGGCTATGCCCGATCCATTGGTACCACCCCCGAGCTTCTACGACCTTTGGAAGGGGTAGGGTTAGGGTTGTGATTAGTGTTTGATTTTTTGGTTGTGATTAGGGTTAGGGTTAGGGATGAAAACCTATAGGAGTTCAAGATATTCTTCAATAACTTTTTTTCTGAAGGTCATAGAGACTTGGAAGTTGGTTCCATCTCCACTAATGTGGCTATGCCCGATCCATTGGGACCATCCCCGAACTTCTACGACCTTCGGAAATGGTGAAACCACCAAATCTATAAAAAAAAAGTACAAGATATTTTTGAATAACTTTTTTTCTGAAAGTCCTAGAGACTTGTACATTTCATGGTTTATAGAGGGTGGCCTGCCACGCAACCACACCAAATTTCAGCACGTTTCGAGCAGGCAGCGCAGAGTTATTCCAATTAATCCCTAATATGGGTTAGGGTTGCAATTAGGGTTAGGGTTAGTGTTGTGATTAGGGTTAGGGTTAGGGTTGCTATTAGGGTTAGGGTTAGGGATGAATACCCATTGGAGATCAAGATATTCTTCAATAACTTTTTTTCTGTAGGTCATAGAGACTTGGAAGTTGGTTCCATCTCCACTAATGTGGCTATGCCCGATCCATTGGTACCACCCCCGAGCTTCTACGACCTTTGGAAGGGGTAGGGTTAAGGTTGTGATTAGTGTTTGATTTTTTGGTTGTGATTAGGGTTAGGGTTAGGGATGAAAACCTATAGGAGTTCAAGATATTCTTCAATAACTTTTTTTCTGAAGGTCATAGAGACTTGGAAGTTGGTTCCATCTCCACTAATGTGGCTATGCCCGATCCATTGGGACCATCCCCGAACTTCTACGACCTTTGGAAATGGTGAAACCACCAAATCTATAAAAAAAAAGTACAAGATATTTTTGAATAACTTTTTTTCTGAAAGTCCTAGAGACTTCTGCATTTCATGATTTATAGAGGGTGGCCTGCCACGCCACCACACCGAATTTCAGCACGTTTCGAGCAAGCAGCGCAGAGTTATTCCAATTAATCCCTAATATGGGTTAGGGTTGCAATTAGGGTTAGGGTTAGGGTTGTGATTAGGGTTAGGGTTAGGGTTGCTATTAGGGTTAGGGTTAGGGTTGCTATTAGGGTTAGGGTTAGGGATGAATACCCATTGGAGATCAAGATATTCTTCAATAACTTTTTTTCTGTAGGTCATAGAGACTTGGAAGTTGGTTCCATCTCCACTAATGTGGCTATGCCCGATCCATTGGTACCACCCCCGAGCTTCTACGACCTTTGGAAGGTGTAGGGTTAGGGTTGTGATTAGTGTTTGATTTTTTGGTTGTGATTAGGGTTAGGGTTAGGGATGAAAACCTATAGGAGTTCAAGATATTCTTCAATAACTTTTTTTCTGAAGGTCATAGAGACTTGGAAGTTGGTTCCATCTCCACTAATGTGGCTATGCCCGATCCATTGGGACCATCCCCAAACTTCTACGACCTTCGGAAATGGTGAAACCACCAAATCTATAAAAAAAAAGTACAAGATATTTTTGAATAACTTTTTTTCTGAAAGTCCTAGAGACTTGTGCATTTCATGGTTTATAGAGGGTGGCCTGCCACGCAACCACACCAAATTTCAGCACGTTTCGAGCAGGCAGCGCAGAGTTATTCCAATTAATCCCTAATATGGGTTAGGGTTGCAATTAGGGTTAGGGTTAGGGTTGCTATTAGGGTTAGGGTTAGGGTTGCTATTAGGGTTAGGGTTAGGGATGAATACCCATTGGAGATCAAGATATTCTTCAATAACTTTTTTTCTGTAGGTCATAGAGACTTGGAAGTTGGTTCCATCTCCACTAATGTGGCTATGCCCGATCCATTGGTACCACCCCCGAGCTTCTACGACCTTTGGAAGGGGTAGGGTTAGGGTTGTGATTAGTGTTTGATTTTTTGGTTGTGATTAGGGTTAGGGTTAGGGATGAAAACCTATAGGAGTTCAAGATATTCTTCAATAACTTTTTTTCTGAAGGTCATAGAGACTTGGAAGTTGGTTCCATCTCCACTAATGTGGCTATGCCCGATCCATTGGGACCATCCCCGAACTTCTACGACCTTTGGAAATGGTGAAACCACCAAATCTATAAAAAAAAAGTACAAGATATTTTTGAATAACTTTTTTTCTGAAAGTCCTAGAGACTTCTGCATTTCATGTTGTATAGAGGGTGGCCTGCCACGCCACCACACCGAATTTCAGCACGTTTCGAGCAAGCAGCGCAGAGTTATTCCAATTAATCCCTAATATGGGTTAGGGTTGCAATTAGGGTTAGGGTTAGGGTTGTGATTAGGGTTAGGGTTAGGGTTGCTATTAGGGTTAGGGTTAGGGTTGCTATTAGGGTTAGGGTTAGGGATGAATACCCATTGGAGATCAAGATATTCTTCAATAACTTTTTTTCTGTAGGTCATAGAGACTTGGAAGTTGGTTCCATCTCCACTAATGTGGCTATGCCCGATCCATTGGTACCACCCCCGAGCTTCTACGACCTTTGGAAGGGGTAGGGTTAGGGTTGTGATTAGTGTTTGATTTTTTGGTTGTGATTAGGGTTAGGGTTAGGGATGAAAACCTATAGGAGTTCAAGATATTCTTCAATAACTTTTTTTCTGAAGGTCATAGAGACTTGGAAGTTGGTTCCATCTCCACTAATGTGGCTATGCCCGATCCATTGGGACCATCCCCGAACTTCTACGACCTTCGGAAATGGTGAAACCACCAAATCTATAAAAAAAAAGTACAAGATATTTTTGAATAACTTTTTTTCTGAAAGTCCTAGAGACTTGTGCATTTCATGGTTTATAGAGGGTGGCCTGCCACGCAACCACACCAAATTTCAGCACGTTTCGAGCAGGCAGCGCAGAGTTATTCCAATTAATCCCTAATATGGGTTAGGGTTGCAATTAGGGTTAGGGTTAGTGTTGTGATTAGGGTTAGGGTTAGGGTTGCTATTAGGGTTAGGGTTAGGGATGAATACCCATTGGAGATCAAGATATTCTTCAATAACTTTTTTTCTGTAGGTCATAGAGACTTGGAAGTTGGTTCCATCTCCACTAATGTGGCTATGCCCGATCCATTGGTACCACCCCCGAGCTTCTACGACCTTTGGAAGGGGTAGGGTTAGGGTTGTGATTAGTGTTTGATTTTTTGGTTGTGATTAGGGTTAGGGTTAGGGATGAAAACCTATAGGAGTTCAAGATATTCTTCAATAACTTTTTTTCTGAAGGTCATAGAGACTTGGAAGTTGGTTCCATCTCCACTAATGTGGCTATGCCCGATCCATTGGGACCATCCCCGAACTTCTACGACCTTCGGAAATGGTGAAACCACCAAATCTATAAAAAAAAGTACAAGATATTTTTGAATAACTTTTTTTCTGAAAGTCCTAGAGACTTCTGCATTTCATGATTTATAGAGGGTGGCCTGCCACGCCACCACACCGAATTTCAGCACGTTTCGAGCAAGCAGCGCAGAGTTATTCCAATTAATCCCTAATATGGGTTAGGGTTGCAATTAGGGTTAGGGTTAGGGTTGTGATTAGGGTTAGGGTTAGGGTTGCTATTAGGGTTAGGGTTAGGGATGAATACCCATTGGAGATCAAGATATTCTTCAATAACTTTTTTTCTGTAGGTCATAGAGACTTGGAAGTTGGTTCCATCTCCACTAATGTGGCTATGCCCGATCCATTGGTACCACCCCCGAGCTTCTACGACCTTTGGAAGGGGTAGGGTTAGGGTTGTGATTAGTGTTTGATTTTTTGGTTGTGATTAGGGTTAGGGTTAGGGATGAAAACCTATAGGAGTTCAAGATATTCTTCAATAACTTTTTTTCTGAAGGTCATAGAGACTTGGAAGTTGGTTCCATCTCCACTAATGTGGCTATGCCCGATCCATTGGGACCATCCCCGAACTTCTACGACCTTCGGAAATGGTGAAACCACCAAATCTATAAAAAAAAAGTACAAGATATTTTTGAATAACTTTTTTTCTGAAAGTCCTAGAGACTTGTGCATTTCATGGTTTATAGAGGGTGGCCTGCCACGCAACCACACCAAATTTCAGCACGTTTCGAGCAGGCAGCGCAGAGTTATTCCAATTAATCCCTAATATGGGTTAGGGTTGCAATTAGGGTTAGGGTTAGTGTTGTGATTAGGGTTAGGGTTAGGGTTGCTATTAGGGTTAGGGTTAGGGATGAATACCCATTGGAGATCAAGATATTCTTCAATAACTTTTTTTCTGTAGGTCATAGAGACTTGGAAGTTGGTTCCATCTCCACTAATGTGGCTATGCCCGATCCATTGGGACCATCCCCGAACTTCTACGACCTTCGGAAATGGTGAAACCACCAAATCTATAAAAAAAAGTACAAGATATTTTTGAATAACTTTTTTTCTGAAAGTCCTAGAGACTTCTGCATTTCATGATTTATAGAGGGTGGCCTGCCACGCCACCACACCGAATTTCAGCACGTTTCGAGCAAGCAGCGCAGAGTTATTCCAATTAATCCCTAATATGGGTTAGGGTTGCAATTAGGGTTAGGGTTAGGGTTGTGATTAGGGTTAGGGTTAGGGTTGCTATTAGGGTTAGGGTTAGGGATGAATACCCATTGGAGATCAAGATATTCTTCAATAACTTTTTTTCTGTAGGTCATAGAGACTTGGAAGTTGGTTCCATCTCCACTAATGTGGCTATGCCCGATCCATTGGTACCACCCCCGAGCTTCTACGACCTTTGGAAGGGGTAGGGTTAGGGTTGTGATTAGTGTTTGATTTTTTGGTTGTGATTAGGGTTAGGGTTAGGGATGAAAACCTATAGGAGTTCAAGATATTCTTCAATAACTTTTTTTCTGAAGGTCATAGAGACTTGGAAGTTGGTTCCATCTCCACTAATGTGGCTATGCCCGATCCATTGGGACCATCCCCGAACTTCTACGACCTTCGGAAATGGTGAAACCACCAAATCTATAAAAAAAAAGTACAAGATATTTTTGAATAACTTTTTTTCTGAAAGTCCTAGAGACTTGTGCATTTCATGGTTTATAGAGGGTGGCCTGCCACGCAACCACACCAAATTTCAGCACGTTTCGAGCAGGCAGCGCAGAGTTATTCCAATTAATCCCTAATATGGGTTAGGGTTGCAATTAGGGTTAGGGTTAGTGTTGTGATTAGGGTTAGGGTTAGGGTTGCTATTAGGGTTAGGGTTAGGGATGAATACCCATTGGAGATCAAGATATTCTTCAATAACTTTTTTTCTGTAGGTCATAGAGACTTGGAAGTTGGTTCCATCTCCACTAATGTGGCTATGCCCGATCCATTGGTACCACCCCCGAGCTTCTACGACCTTTGGAAGGGGTAGGGTTAGGGTTGTGATTAGTGTTTGATTTTTTGGTTGTGATTAGGGTTAGGGTTAGGGATGAAAACCTATAGGAGTTCAAGATATTCTTCAATAACTTTTTTTCTGAAGGTCATAGAGACTTGGAAGTTGGTTCCATCTCCACTAATGTGGCTATGCCCGATCCATTGGGACCATCCCCGAACTTCTACGACCTTCGGAAATGGTGAAACCACCAAATCTATAAAAAAAAGTACAAGATATTTTTGAATAACTTTTTTTCTGAAAGTCCTAGAGACTTCTGCATTTCATGAATTATAGAGGGTGGCCTGCCACGCCACCACACCGAATTTCAGCACGTTTCGAGCAAGCAGCGCAGAGTTATTCCAATTAATCCCTAATATGGGTTAGGGTTGCAATTAGGGTTAGGGTTAGGGTTGTGATTAGGGTTAGGGTTAGGGTTGCTATTAGGGTTAGGGTTAGGGTTGCTATTAGGGTTAGGGTTAGGGATGAATACCCATTGGAGATCAAGATATTCTTCAATAACTTTTTTTCTGTAGGTCATAGAGACTTGGAAGTTGGTTCCATCTCCACTAATGTGGCTATGCCCGATCCATTGGTACCACCCCCGAGCTTCTACGACCTTTGGAAGGGGTAGGGTTAGGGTTGTGATTAGTGTTTGATTTTTTGGTTGTGATTAGGGTTAGGGTTAGGGATGAAAACCTATAGGAGTTCAAGATATTCTTCAATAACTTTTTTTCTGAAGGTCATAGAGACTTGGAAGTTGGTTCCATCTCCACTAATGTGGCTATGCCCGATCCATTGGGACCATCCCCGAACTTCTACGACCTTCGGAAATGGTGAAACCACCAAATCTATAAAAAAAAGTACAAGATATTTTTGAATAACTTTTTTTCTGAAAGTCCTAGAGACTTGTGCATTTCATGGTTTATAGAGGGTGGCCTGCCACGCAACCACACCAAATTTCAGCACGTTTCGAGCAGGCAGCGCAGAGTTATTCCAATTAATCCCTAATATGGGTTAGGGTTGCAATTAGGGTTAGGGTTAGTGTTGTGATTAGGGTTAGGGTTAGGGTTGCTATTAGGGTTAGGGTTAGGGATGAATACCCATTGGAGATCAAGATATTCTTCAATAACTTTTTTTCTGTAGGTCATAGAGACTTGGAAGTTGGTTCCATCTCCACTAATGTGGCTATGCCCGATCCATTGGTACCACCCCCGAGCTTCTACGACCTTTGGAAGGGGTAGGGTTAGGGTTGTGATTAGTGTTTGATTTTTTGGTTGTGATTAGGGTTAGGGTTAGGGATGAAAACCTATAGGAGTTCAAGATATTCTTCAATAACTTTTTTTCTGAAGGTCATAGAGACTTGGAAGTTGGTTCCATCTCCACTAATGTGGCTATGCCCGATCCATTGGGACCATCCCCGAACTTCTACGACCTTCGGAAATGGTGAAACCACCAAATCTATAAAAAAAAGTACAAGATATTTTTGAATAACTTTTTTTCTGAAAGTCCTAGAGACTTCTGCATTTCATGATTTATAGAGGGTGGCCTGCCACGCCACCACACCGAATTTCAGCACGTTTCGAGCAAGCAGCGCAGAGTTATTCCAATTAATCCCTAATATGGGTTAGGGTTGCAATTAGGGTTAGGGTTAGGGTTGTGATTAGGGTTAGGGTTAGGGTTGCTATTAGGGTTAGGGTTAGGGTTGCTATTAGGGTTAGGGTTAGGGATGAATACCCATTGGAGATCAAGATATTCTTCAATAACTTTTTTTCTGTAGGTCATAGAGACTTGGAAGTTGGTTCCATCTCCACTAATGTGGCTATGCCCGATCCATTGGTACCACCCCCGAGCTTCTACGACCTTTGGAAGGGGTAGGGTTCGGGTTGTGATTAGTGTTTGATTTTTTGGTTGTGATTAGGGTTAGGGTTAGGGATGAAAACCTATAGGAGTTCAAGATATTCTTCAATAACTTTTTTTCTGAAGGTCATAGAGACTTGGAAGTTGGTTCCATCTCCACTAATGTGGCTATGCCCGATCCATTGGGACCATCCCCGAACTTCTACGACCTTCGGAAATGGTGAAACCACCAAATCTATAAAAAAAAAGTACAAGATATTTTTGAATAACTTTTTTTCTGAAAGTCCTAGAGACTTCTGCATTTCATGATTTATAGAGGGTGGCCTGCCACGCCACCACACCGAATTTCAGCACGTTTCGAGCAAGCAGCGCAGAGTTATTCCAATTAATCCCTAATATGGGTTAGGGTTGCAATTAGGGTTAGGGTTAGGGTTGTGATTAGGGTTAGGGTTAGGGTTGCTATTAGGGTTAGGGTTAGGGTTGCTATTAGGGTTAGGGTTAGGGATGAATACCCATTGGAGATCAAGATATTCTTCAATAACTTTTTTTCTGTAGGTCATAGAGACTTGGAAGTTGGTTCCATCTCCACTAATGTGGCTATGCCCGATCCATTGGTACCACCCCCGAGCTTCTACGACCTTTGGAAGGGGTAGGGTTCGGGTTGTGATTAGTGTTTGATTTTTTGGTTGTGATTAGGGTTAGGGTTAGGGATGAAAACCTATAGGAGTTCAAGATATTCTTCAATAACTTTTTTTCTGAAGGTCATAGAGACTTGGAAGTTGGTTCCATCTCCACTAATGTGGCTATGCCCGATCCATTGGGACCATCCCCGAACTTCTACGACCTTCGGAAATGGTGAAACCACCAAATCTATAAAAAAAAAGTACAAGATATTTTTGAATAACTTTTTTTCTGAAAGTCCTAGAGACTTGTGCATTTCATGGTTTATAGAGGGTGGCCTGCCACGCAACCACACCAAATTTCAGCACGTTTCGAGCAGGCAGCGCAGAGTTATTCCAATTAATCCCTAATATGGGTTAGGGTTGCAATTAGGGTTAGGGTTAGTGTTGTGATTAGGGTTAGGGTTAGGGTTGCTATTAGGGTTAGGGTTAGGGATGAATACCCATTGGAGATCAAGATATTCTTCAATAACTTTTTTTCTGTAGGTCATAGAGACTTGGAAGTTGGTTCCATCTCCACTAATGTGGCTATGCCCGATCCATTGGTACCACCCCCGAGCTTCTACGACCTTTGGAAGGGGTAGGGTTAGGGTTGTGATTAGTGTTTGATTTTTTGGTTGTGATTAGGGTTAGGGTTAGGGATGAAAACCTATAGGAGTTCAAGATATTCTTCAATAACTTTTTTTCTGAAGGTCATAGAGACTTGGAAGTTGGTTCCATCTCCACTAATGTGGCTATGCCCGATCCATTGGGACCATCCCCGAACTTCTACGACCTTTGGAAATGGTGAAACCACCAAATCTATAAAAAAAAAGTACAAGATATTTTTGAATAACTTTTTTTCTGAAAGTCCTAGAGACTTGTGCATTTCATGGTTTATAGAGGGTGGCCTGCCACGCAACCACACCAAATTTCAGCACGTTTCGAGCAGGCAGCGCAGAGTTATTCCAATTAATCCCTAATATGGGTTAGGGTTGCAATTAGGGTTAGGGTTAGTGTTGTGATTAGGGTTAGGGTTAGGGTTGCTATTAGGGTTAGGGTTAGGGATGAATACCCATTGGAGATCAAGATATTCTTCAATAACTTTTTTTCTGTAGGTCATAGAGACTTGGAAGTTGGTTCCATCTCCACTAATGTGGCTATGCCCGATCCATTGGTACCACCCCCGAGCTTCTACGACCTTTGGAAGGGGTAGGGTTAAGGTTGTGATTAGTGTTTGATTTTTTGGTTGTGATTAGGGTTAGGGTTAGGGATGAAAACCTATAGGAGTTCAAGATATTCTTCAATAACTTTTTTTCTGAAGGTCATAGAGACTTGGAAGTTGGTTCCATCTCCACTAATGTGGCTATGCCCGATCCATTGGGACCATCCCCGAACTTCTACGACCTTCGGAAATGGTGAAACCACCAAATCTATAAAAAAAAAGTACAAGATATTTTTGAATAACTTTTTTTCTGAAAGTCCTAGAGACTTGTGCATTTCATGGTTTATAGAGGGTGGCCTGCCACGCAACCACACCAAATTTCAGCACGTTTCGAGCAAGCAGCGCAGAGTTATTCCAATTAATCCCTAATATGGGTTAGGGTTGCAATTAGGGTTAGGGTTAGTGTTGTGATTAGGGTTAGGGTTAGGGTTGCTATTAGGGTTAGGGTTAGGGATGAATACCCATTGGAGATCAAGATATTCTTCAATAACTTTTTTTCTGTAGGTCATAGAGACTTGGAAGTTGGTTCCATCTCCACTAATGTGGCTATGCCCGATCCATTGGTACCACCCCCAAGCTTCTACGACCTTTGGAAGGGGTAGGGTTAAGGTTGTGATTAGTGTTTGATTTTTTGGTTGTGATTAGGGTTAGGGTTAGGGATGAAAACCTATAGGAGTTCAAGATATTCTTCAATAACTTTTTTTCTGAAGGTCATAGAGACTTGGAAGTTGGTTCCATCTCCACTAATGTGGCTATGCCCGATCCATTGGGACCATCCCCGAACTTCTACGACCTTCGGAAATGGTGAAACCACCAAATCTATAAAAAAAAAGTACAAGATATTTTTGAATAACTTTTTTTCTGAAAGTCCTAGAGACTTCTACATTTCATGATTTATAGAGGGTGGCCTGCCACGCCACCACACCGAATTTCAGCACGTTTCGAGCAAGCAGCGCAGAGTTATTCCAATTAATCCCTAATATGGGTTAGGGTTGCAATTAGGGTTAGGGTTAGGGTTGCAATTAGGGTTAGGGTTAGGGTTGCTATTAGGGTTAGGGTTAGGGTTGCTATTAGGGTTAGGGTTAGGGATGAATACCCATTGGAGATCAAGATATTCTTCAATAACTTTTTTTCTGTAGGTCATAGAGACTTGGAAGTTGGTTCCATCTCCACTAATGTGGCTATGCCCGATCCATTGGTACCACCCCCGAGC
This sequence comes from Paralichthys olivaceus, assembly GCF_024713975.1. NCBI lineage: Eukaryota > Metazoa > Chordata > Actinopteri > Pleuronectiformes > Paralichthyidae > Paralichthys > Paralichthys olivaceus. The sequence goes on along the minus strand of NC_091110.1, from coordinate 16,176,397 downwards.
TTCTACGACCTTTGGAAGGGGTAGGGTTAGGGTTGTGATTAGTGTTTGATTTTTTGGTTGTGATTAGGGTTAGGGTTAGGGATGAAAACCTATAGGAGTTCAAGATATTCTTCAATAACTTTTTTTCTGAAGGTCATAGAGACTTGGAAGTTGGTTCCATCTCCACTAATGTGGCTATGCCCGATCCATTGGGACCATCCCCGAACTTCTACGACCTTTGGAAATGGTGAAACCACCAAATCTATAAAAAAAAAAGTACAAGATATTTTTGAATAACTTTTTTTCTGAAAGTCCTAGAGACTTCTGCATTTCATGTTGTATAGAGGGTGGCCTGCCACGCCACCACACCGAATTTCAGCACGTTTCGAGCAAGCAGCGCAGAGTTATTCCAATTAATCCCTAATATGGGTTAGGGTTGCAATTAGGGTTAGGGTTAGGGTTGTGATTAGGGTTAGGGTTAGGGTTGCTATTAGGGTTAGGGTTAGGGTTGCTATTAGGGTTAGGGTTAGGGATGAATACCCATTGGAGATCAAGATATTCTTCAATAACTTTTTTTCTGTAGGTCATAGAGACTTGGAAGTTGGTTCCATCTCCACTAATGTGGCTATGCCCGATCCATTGGTACCACCCCCGAGCTTCTACGACCTTTGGAAGGGGTAGGGTTAGGGTTGTGATTAGTGTTTGATTTTTTGGTTGTGATTAGGGTTAGGGTGAGGGATGAAAACCTATAGGAGTTCAAGATATTCTTCAATAACTTTTTTTCTGAAGGTCATAGAGACTTGGAAGTTGGTTCCATCTCCACTAATGTGGCTATGCCCGATCCATTGGGACCATCCCCGAACTTCTACGACCTTCGGAAATGGTGAAACCACCAAATCTATAAAAAAAAAGTACAAGATATTTTTGAATAACTTTTTTTCTGAAAGTCCTAGAGACTTGTGCATTTCATGGTTTATAGAGGGTGGCCTGCCACGCAACCACACCAAATTTCAGCACGTTTCGAGCAGGCAGCGCAGAGTTATTCCAATTAATCCCTAATATGGGTTAGGGTTGCAATTAGGGTTAGGGTTAGTGTTGTGATTAGGGTTAGGGTTAGGGTTGCTATTAGGGTTAGGGTTAGGGATGAATACCCATTGGAGATCAAGATATTCTTCAATAACTTTTTTTCTGTAGGTCATAGAGACTTGGAAGTTGGTTCCATCTCCACTAATGTGGCTATGCCCGATCCATTGGTACCACCCCCGAGCTTCTACGACCTTTGGAAGGGGTAGGGTTAAGGTTGTGATTAGTGTTTGATTTTTTGGTTGTGATTAGGGTTAGGGTTAGGGATGAAAACCTATAGGAGTTCAAGATATTCTTCAATAACTTTTTTTCTGAAGGTCATAGAGACTTGGAAGTTGGTTCCATCTCCACTAATGTGGCTATGCCCGATCCATTGGGACCATCCCCGAACTTCTACGACCTTTGGAAATGGTGAAACCACCAAATCTATAAAAAAAAAGTACAAGATATTTTTGAATAACTTTTTTTCTGAAAGTCCTAGAGACTTCTGCATTTCATGATTTATAGAGGGTGGCCTGCCACGCCACCACACCGAATTTCAGCATGTTTCGAGCAAGCAGCGCAGAGTTATTCCAATTAATCCCTAATATGGGTTAGGGTTGCAATTAGGGTTAGGGTTAGGGTTGTGATTAGGGTTAGGGTTAGGGTTGCTATTAGGGTTAGGGTTAGGGTTGCTATTAGGGTTAGGGTTAGGGATGAATACCCATTGGAGATCAAGATATTCTTCAATAACTTTTTTTCTGTAGGTCATAGAGACTTGGAAGTTGGTTCCATCTCCACTAATGTGGCTATGCCCGATCCATTGGTACCACCCCCGAGCTTCTACGACCTTTGGAAGGGGTAGGGTTAGGGTTGTGATTAGTGTTTGATTTTTTGGTTGTGATTAGGGTTAGGGTTAGGGATGAAAACCTATAGGAGTTCAAGATATTCTTCAATAACTTTTTTTCTGAAGGTCATAGAGACTTGGAAGTTGGTTCCATCTCCACTAATGTGGCTATGCCCGATCCATTGGGACCATCCCCGAACTTCTACGACCTTTGGAAATGGTGAAACCACCAAATCTATAAAAAAAAAGTACAAGATATTTTTGAATAACTTTTTTTCTGAAAGTCCTAGAGACTTGTGCATTTCATGGTTTATAGAGGGTGGCCTGCCACGCAACCACACCAAATTTCAGCACGTTTCGAGCAGGCAGCGCAGAGTTATTCCAATTAATCCCTAATATGGGTTAGGGTTGCAATTAGGGTTAGGGTTAGTGTTGTGATTAGGGTTAGGGTTAGGGTTGCTATTAGGGTTAGGGTTAGGGATGAATACCCATTGGAGATCAAGATATTCTTCAATAACTTTTTTTCTGTAGGTCATAGAGACTTGGAAGTTGGTTCCATCTCCACTAATGTGGCTATGCCCGATCCATTGGTACCACCCCCGAGCTTCTACGACCTTTGGAAGGGGTAGGGTTAAGGTTGTGATTAGTGTTTGATTTTTTGGTTGTGATTAGGGTTAGGGTTAGGGATGAAAACCTATAGGAGTTCAAGATATTCTTCAATAACTTTTTTTCTGAAGGTCATAGAGACTTGGAAGTTGGTTCCATCTCCACTAATGTGGCTATGCCCGATCCATTGGGACCATCCCCGAACTTCTACGACCTTTGGAAATGGTGAAACCACCAAATCTATAAAAAAAAAGTACAAGATATTTTTGAATAACTTTTTTTCTGAAAGTCCTAGAGACTTCTGCATTTCATGATTTATAGAGGGTGGCCTGCCACGCCACCACACCGAATTTCAGCACGTTTCGAGCAAGCAGCGCAGAGTTATTCCAATTAATCCCTAATATGGGTTAGGGTTGCAATTAGGGTTAGGGTTAGGGTTGTGATTAGGGTTAGGGTTAGGGTTGCTATTAGGGTTAGGGTTAGGGTTGCTATTAGGGTTAGGGTTAGGGATGAATACCCATTGGAGATCAAGATATTCTTCAATAACTTTTTTTCTGTAGGTCATAGAGACTTGGAAGTTGGTTCCATCTCCACTAATGTGGCTATGCCCGATCCATTGGTACCACCCCCGAGCTTCTACGACCTTTGGAAGGGGTAGGGTTAGGGTTGTGATTAGTGTTTGATTTTTTGGTTGTGATTAGGGTTAGGGTTAGGGATGAAAACCTATAGGAGTTCAAGATATTCTTCAATAACTTTTTTTCTGAAGGTCATAGAGACTTGGAAGTTGGTTCCATCTCCACTAATGTGGCTATGCCCGATCCATTGGGACCATCCCCGAACTTCTACGACCTTTGGAAATGGTGAAACCACCAAATCTATAAAAAAAAAGTACAAGATATTTTTGAATAACTTTTTTTCTGAAAGTCCTAGAGACTTGTGCATTTCATGGTTTATAGAGGGTGGCCTGCCACGCAACCACACCAAATTTCAGCACGTTTCGAGCAGGCAGCGCAGAGTTATTCCAATTAATCCCTAATATGGGTTAGGGTTGCAATTAGGGTTAGGGTTAGTGTTGTGATTAGGGTTAGGGTTAGGGTTGCTATTAGGGTTAGGGTTAGGGATGAATACCCATTGGAGATCAAGATATTCTTCAATAACTTTTTTTCTGTAGGTCATAGAGACTTGGAAGTTGGTTCCATCTCCACTAATGTGGCTATGCCCGATCCATTGGTACCACCCCCGAGCTTCTACGACCTTTGGAAGGGGTAGGGTTAAGGTTGTGATTAGTGTTTGATTTTTTGGTTGTGATTAGGGTTAGGGTTAGGGATGAAAACCTATAGGAGTTCAAGATATTCTTCAATAACTTTTTTTCTGAAGGTCATAGAGACTTGGAAGTTGGTTCCATCTCCACTAATGTGGCTATGCCCGATCCATTGGGACCATCCCCGAACTTCTACGACCTTCGGAAATGGTGAAACCACCAAATCTATAAAAAAAAAGTACAAGATATTTTTGAATAACTTTTTTTCTGAAAGTCCTAGAGACTTGTGCATTTCATGGTTTATAGAGGGTGGCCTGCCACGCAACCACACCGAATTTCAGCACGTTTCGAGCAAGCAGCGCAGAGTTATTCCAATTAATCCCTAATATGGGTTAGGGTTGCAATTAGGGTTAGGGTTAGGGTTGTGATTAGGGTTAGGGTTAGGGTTGCTATTAGGGTTAGGGTTAGGGATGAATACCCATTGGAGATCAAGATATTCTTCAATAACTTTTTTTCTGTAGGTCATAGAGACTTGGAAGTTGGTTCCATCTCCACTAATGTGGCTATGCCCGATCCATTGGTACCACCCCCGAGCTTCTACGACCTTTGGAAGGGGTAGGGTTAAGGTTGTGATTAGTGTTTGATTTTTTGGTTGTGATTAGGGTTAGGGTTAGGGATGAAAACCTATAGGAGTTCAAGATATTCTTCAATAACTTTTTTTCTGAAGGTCATAGAGACTTGGAAGTTGGTTCCATCTCCACTAATGTGGCTATGCCCGATCCATTGGGACCATCCCCGAACTTCTACGACCTTTGGAAATGGTGAAACCACCAAATCTATAAAAAAAAAGTACAAGATATTTTTGAATAACTTTTTTTCTGAAAGTCCTAGAGACTTCTGCATTTCATGATTTATAGAGGGTGGCCTGCCACGCCACCACACCGAATTTCAGCACGTTTCGAGCAAGCAGCGCAGAGTTATTCCAATTAATCCCTAATATGGGTTAGGGTTGCAATTAGGGTTAGGGTTAGGGTTGTGATTAGGGTTAGGGTTAGGGTTGCTATTAGGGTTAGGGTTAGGGTTGCTATTAGGGTTAGGGTTAGGGATGAATACCCATTGGAGATCAAGATATTCTTCAATAACTTTTTTTCTGTAGGTCATAGAGACTTGGAAGTTGGTTCCATCTCCACTAATGTGGCTATGCCCGATCCATTGGTACCACCCCCGAGCTTCTACGACCTTTGGAAGGGGTAGGGTTAGGGTTGTGATTAGTGTTTGATTTTTTGGTTGTGATTAGGGTTAGGGTTAGGGATGAAAACCTATAGGAGTTCAAGATATTCTTCAATAACTTTTTTTCTGAAGGTCATAGAGACTTGGAAGTTGGTTCCATCTCCACTAATGTGGCTATGCCCGATCCATTGGGACCATCCCCGAACTTCTACGACCTTTGGAAATGGTGAAACCACCAAATCTATAAAAAAAAAGTACAAGATATTTTTGAATAACTTTTTTTCTGAAAGTCCTAGAGACTTGTGCATTTCATGGTTTATAGAGGGTGGCCTGCCACGCAACCACACCAAATTTCAGCACGTTTCGAGCAGGCAGCGCAGAGTTATTCCAATTAATCCCTAATATGGGTTAGGGTTGCAATTAGGGTTAGGGTTAGTGTTGTGATTAGGGTTAGGGTTAGGGTTGCTATTAGGGTTAGGGTTAGGGATGAATACCCATTGGAGATCAAGATATTCTTCAATAACTTTTTTTCTGTAGGTCATAGAGACTTGGAAGTTGGTTCCATCTCCACTAATGTGGCTATGCCCGATCCATTGGTACCACCCCCGAGCTTCTACGACCTTTGGAAGGGGTAGGGTTAAGGTTGTGATTAGTGTTTGATTTTTTGGTTGTGATTAGGGTTAGGGTTAGGGATGAAAACCTATAGGAGTTCAAGATATTCTTCAATAACTTTTTTTCTGAAGGTCATAGAGACTTGGAAGTTGGTTCCATCTCCACTAATGTGGCTATGCCCGATCCATTGGGACCATCCCCGAACTTCTACGACCTTCGGAAATGGTGAAACCACCAAATCTATAAAAAAAAAGTACAAGATATTTTTGAATAACTTTTTTTCTGAAAGTCCTAGAGACTTGTGCATTTCATGGTTTATAGAGGGTGGCCTGCCACGCAACCACACCAAATTTCAGCACGTTTCGAGCAAGCAGCGCAGAGTTATTCCAATTAATCCCTAATATGGGTTAGGGTTGCAATTAGGGTTAGGGTTAGTGTTGTGATTAGGGTTAGGGTTAGGGTTGCTATTAGGGTTAGGGTTAGGGATGAATACCCATTGGAGATCAAGATATTCTTCAATAACTTTTTTTCTGTAGGTCATAGAGACTTGGAAGTTGGTTCCATCTCCACTAATGTGGCTATGCCCGATCCATTGGTACCACCCCCGAGCTTCTACGACCTTTGGAAGGGGTAGGGTTAAGGTTGTGATTAGTGTTTGATTTTTTGGTTGTGATTAGGGTTAGGGTTAGGGATGAAAACCTATAGGAGTTCAAGATATTCTTCAATAACTTTTTTTCTGAAGGTCATAGAGACTTGGAAGTTGGTTCCATCTCCACTAATGTGGCTATGCCCGATCCATTGGGACCATCCCCGAACTTCTACGACCTTTGGAAATGGTGAAACCACCAAATCTATAAAAAAAAAGTACAAGATATTTTTGAATAACTTTTTTTCTGAAAGTCCTAGAGACTTCTACATTTCATGATTTATAGAGGGTGGCCTGCCACGCCACCACACCGAATTTCAGCACGTTTCGAGCAAGCAGCGCAGAGTTATTCCAATTAATCCCTAATATGGGTTAGGGTTGCAATTAGGGTTAGGGTTAGGGTTGTGATTAGGGTTCGGGTTAGGGTTGCTATTAGGGTTAGGGTTAGGGTTGCTATTAGGGTTAGGGTTAGGGATGAATACCCATTGGAGATCAAGATATTCTTCAATAACTTTTTTTCTGTAGGTCATAGAGACTTGGAAGTTGGTTCCATCTCCACTAATGTGGCTATGCCCGATCCATTGGTACCACCCCCGAGCTTCTACGACCTTTGGAAGGGGTAGGGTTAGGGTTGTGATTAGTGTTTGATTTTTTGGTTGTGATTAGGGTTAGGGTTAGGGATGAAAACCTATAGGAGTTCAAGATATTCTTCAATAACTTTTTTTCTGAAGGTCATAGAGACTTGGAAGTTGGTTCCATCTCCACTAATGTGGCTATGCCCGATCCATTGGGACCATCCCCGAACTTCTACGACCTTTGGAAATGGTGAAACCACCAAATCTATAAAAAAAAAGTACAAGATATTTTTGAATAACTTTTTTTCTGAAAGTCCTAGAGACTTCTGCATTTCATGTTGTATAGAGGGTGGCCTGCCACGCCACCACACCGAATTTCAGCACGTTTCGAGCAAGCAGCGCAGAGTTATTCCAATTAATCCCTAATATGGGTTAGGGTTGCAATTAGGGTTAGGGTTAGGGTTGTGATTAGGGTTAGGGTTAGTGTTGCTATTAGGGTTAGGGTTAGGGTTGCTATTAGGGTTAGGGTTAGGGATGAATACCCATTGGAGATCAAGATATTCTTCAATAACTTTTTTTCTGTAGGTCATAGAGACTTGGAAGTTGGTTCCATCTCCACTAATGTGGCTATGCCCGATCCATTGGGACCATCCCCGAACTTCTACGACCTTTGGAAATGGTGAAACCACCAAATCTATAAAAAAAAAGTACAAGATATTTTTGAATAACTTTTTTTCTGAAAGTCCTAGAGACTTGTGCATTTCATGGTTTATAGAGGGTGGCCTGCCACTTAACCACACCAAATTTCAGCACGTTTCGAGCAGGCAGCGCAGAGTTATTCCAATTAATCCCTAATATGGGTTAGGGTTGCAATTAGGGTTAGGGTTAGTGTTGTGATTAGGGTTAGGGTTAGGGTTGCTATTAGGGTTAGGGTTAGGGATGAATACCCATTGGAGATCAAGATATTCTTCAATAACTTTTTTTCTGTAGGTCATAGAGACTTGGAAGTTGGTTCCATCTCCACTAATGTGGCTATGCCCGATCCATTGGTACCACCCCCGAGCTTCTACGACCTTTGGAAGGGGTAGGGTTAAGGTTGTGATTAGTGTTTGATTTTTTGGTTGTGATTAGGGTTAGGGTTAGGGATGAAAACCTATAGGAGTTCAAGATATTCTTCAATAACTTTTTTTCTGAAGGTCATAGAGACTTGGAAGTTGGTTCCATCTCCACTAATGTGGCTATGCCCGATCCATTGGGACCATCCCCGAACTTCTACGACCTTTGGAAATGGTGAAACCACCAAATCTATAAAAAAAAAGTACAAGATATTTTTGAATAACTTTTTTTCTGAAAGTCCTAGAGACTTCTGCATTTCATGATTTATAGAGGGTGGCCTGCCACGCCACCACACCGAATTTCAGCACGTTTCGAGCAAGCAGCGCAGAGTTATTCCAATTAATCCCTAATATGGGTTAGGGTTGCAATTAGGGTTAGGGTTAGGGTTGTGATTAGGGTTAGGGTTAGGGTTGCTATTAGGGTTAGGGTTAGGGATGAATACCCATTGGAGATCAAGATATTCTTCAATAACTTTTTTTCTGTAGGTCATAGAGACTTGGAAGTTGGTTCCATCTCCACTAATGTGGCTATGCCCGATCCATTGGTACCACCCCCGAGCTTCTACGACCTTTGGAAGGGGTAGGGTTAAGGTTGTGATTAGTGTTTGATTTTTTGGTTGTGATTAGGGTTAGGGTTAGGGATGAAAACCTATAGGAGTTCAAGATATTCTTCAATAACTTTTTTTCTGAAGGTCATAGAGACTTGGAAGTTGGTTCCATCTCCACTAATGTGGCTATGCCCGATCCATTGGGACCATCCCCGAACTTCTACGACCTTTGGAAATGGTGAAACCACCAAATCTATAAAAAAAAAGTACAAGATATTTTTGAATAACTTTTTTTCTGAAAGTCCTAGAGACTTCTGCATTTCATGATTTATAGAGGGTGGCCTGCCACGCCACCACACCGAATTTCAGCACGTTTCGAGCAAGCAGCGCAGAGTTATTCCAATTAATCCCTAATATGGGTTAGGGTTGCAATTAGGGTTAGGGTTAGGGTTGTGATTAGGGTTAGGGTTAGGGTTGCTATTAGGGTTAGGGTTAGGGATGAATACCCATTGGAGATCAAGATATTCTTCAATAACTTTTTTTCTGTAGGTCATAGAGACTTGGAAGTTGGTTCCATCTCCACTAATGTGGCTATGCCCGATCCATTGGTACCACCCCCGAGCTTCTACGACCTTTGGAAGGGGTAGGGTTAGGGTTGTGATTAGTGTTTGATTTTTTGGTTGTGATTAGGGTTAGGGTTAGGGATGAAAACCTATAGGAGTTCAAGATATTCTTCAATAACTTTTTTTCTGAAGGTCATAGAGACTTGGAAGTTGGTTCCATCTCCACTAATGTGGCTATGCCCGATCCATTGGGACCATCCCCGAACTTCTACGACCTTTGGAAATGGTGAAACCACCAAATCTATAAAAAAAAAGTACAAGATATTTTTGAATAACTTTTTTTCTGAAAGTCCATGAGACTTGTGCATTTCATGGTTTATAGAGGGTGGCCTGCCACGCAACCACACCAAATTTCAGCACGTTTCGAGCAGGCAGCGCAGAGTTATTCCAATTAATCCCTAATATGGGTTAGGGTTGCAATTAGGGTTAGGGTTAGTGTTGTGATTAGGGTTAGGGTTAGGGTTGCTATTAGGGTTAGGGTTAGGGATGAATACCCATTGGAGATCAAGATATTCTTCAATAACTTTTTTTCTGAAGGTCATAGAGTCTTGGAAGTTGGTTCCATCTCCACTAATGGGGCTATGCCCGATCCATTGGGACCACCCCCGAGCTTCTACGACCTTTGGAAGGGGTAGGGTTAGGGTTGTGATTAGTGTTTGATTTTTTGGTTGTGATTAGGGTTAGGGTTAGGGATGAAAACCTATAGGAGTTCAAGATATTCTTCAATAACTTTTTTTCTGAAGGTCATAGAGTCTTGGAAGTTGGTTCCATCTCCACTAATGTGGCTATGCCCGATCCATTGGGACCATCCCCGAACTTCTACGACCTTTGGAAATGGTGAAACCACCAAATCTATAAAAAAAAAGTACAAGATATTTTTGAATAACTTTTTTTCTGAAAGTCCTAGAGACTTCTGCATTTCATGATTTATAGAGGGTGGCCTGCCACGCCACCACACCGAATTTCAGCACGTTTCGAGCAAGCAGCACAGAGTTATTCCAATTAATCCCTAATATGGGTTAGGGTTGCAATTAGGGTTAGGGTTAGGGTTGTGATTAGGGTTAGGGTTAGGGTTGCTATTAGGGTTAGGGTTAGGGTTGCTATTAGGGTTAGGGTTAGGGATGAATACCCATTGGAGATCAAGATATTCTTCAATAACTTTTTTTCTGTAGGTCATAGAGACTTGGAAGTTGGTTCCATCTCCACTAATGTGGCTATGCCCGATCCATTGGTACCACCCCCGAGCTTCTACGACCTTTGGAAGGGGTAGGGTTAGGGTTGTGATTAGTGTTTGATTTTTTGGTTGTGATTAGGGTTAGGGTTAGGGATGAAAACCTATAGGAGTTCAAGATATTCTTCAATAACTTTTTTTCTGAAGGTCATAGAGACTTGGAAGTTGGTTCCATCTCCACTAATGTGGCTATGCCCGATCCATTGGGACCATCCCCGAACTTCTACGACCTTTGGAAATGGTGAAACCACCAAATCTATAAAAAAAAAGTACAAGATATTTTTGAATAACTTTTTTTCTGAAAGTCCTAGAGACTTCTGCATTTCATGATTTATAGAGGGTGGCCTGCCACGCCACCACACCGAATTTCAGCACGTTTCGAGCAAGCAGCGCAGAGTTATTCCAATTAATCCCTAATATGGGTTAGGGTTGCAATTAGGGTTAGGGTTAGGGTTGTGATTAGGGTTAGGGTTAGGGTTGCTATTAGGGTTAGGGTTAGGGATGAATACCCATTGGAGATCAAGATATTCTTCAATAACTTTTTTTCTGTAGGTCATAGAGACTTGGAAGTTGGTTCCATCTCCACTAATGTGGCTATGCCCGATCCATTGGTACCACCCCCGAGCTTCTACGACCTTTGGAAGGGGTAGGGTTAGGGTTGTGATTAGTGTTTGATTTTTTGATTGTGATTAGGGTTAGGGTTAGGGATGAAAACCTATAGGAGTTCAAGATATTCTTCAATAACTTTTTTTCTGAAGGTCATAGAGACTTGGAAGTTGGTTCCATCTCCACTAATGTGGCTATGCCCGATCCATTGGGACCATCCCCGAACTTCTACGACCTTTGGAAATGGTGAAACCACCAAATCTATAAAAAAAAAGTACAAGATATTTTTGAATAACTTTTTTTCTGAAAGTCCATGAGACTTGTGCATTTCATGGTTTATAGAGGGTGGCCTGCCACGCAACCACACCAAATTTCAGCACGTTTCGAGCAGGCAGTGCAGAGTTATTCCAATTAATCCCTAATATGGGTTAGGGTTGCAATTAGGGTTAGGGTTAGTGTTGTGATTAGGGTTAGGGTTAGGGTTGCTATTAGGGTTAGGGTTAGGGATGAATACCCATTGGAGATCAAGATATTCTTCAATAACTTTTTTTCTGAAGGTCATAGAGTCTTGGAAGTTGGTTCCATCTCCACTAATGGGGCTATGCCCGATCCATTGGGACCACCCCCGAGCTTCTACGACCTTTGGAAGGGGTAGGGTTAGGGTTGTGATTAGTGTTTGATTTTTTGGTTGTGATTAGGGTTAGGGTTAGGGATGAAAACCTATAGGAGTTCAAGATATTCTTCAATAACTTTTTTTCTGAAGGTCATAGAGTCTTGGAAGTTGGTTCCATCTCCACTAATGTGGCTATGCCCGATCCATTGGGACCATCCCCGAACTTCTACGACCTTTGGAAATGGTGAAACCACCAAATCTATAAAAAAAAAGTACAAGATATTTTTGAATAACTTTTTTTCTGAAAGTCCTAGAGACTTCTGCATTTCATGATTTATAGAGGGTGGCCTGCCACGCCACCACACCGAATTTCAGCACGTTTCGAGCAAGCAGCACAGAGTTATTCCAATTAATCCCTAATATGGGTTAGGGTTGCAATTAGGGTTAGGGTTAGGGTTGTGATTAGGGTTAGGGTTAGGGTTGCTATTAGGGTTAGGGTTAGGGTTGCTATTAGGGTTAGGGTTAGGGATGAATACCCATTGGAGATCAAGATATTCTTCAATAACTTTTTTTCTGTAGGTCATAGAGACTTGGAAGTTGGTTCCATCTCCACTAATGTGGCTATGCCCGATCCATTGGTACCACCCCCGAGCTTCTACGACCTTTGGAAGGGGTAGGGTTAGGGTTGTGATTAGTGTTTGATTTTTTGGTTGTGATTAGGGTTAGGGTTAGGGATGAAAACCTATAGGAGTTCAAGATATTCTTCAATAACTTTTTTTCTGAAGGTCATAGAGACTTGGAAGTTGGTTCCATCTCCACTAATGTGGCTATGCCCGATCCATTGGGACCATCCCCGAACTTCTACGACCTTTGGAAATGGTGAAACCACCAAATCTATAAAAAAAAAGTACAAGATATTTTTGAATAACTTTTTTTCTGAAAGTCCTAGAGACTTGTGCATTTCATGGTTTATAGAGGGTGGCCTGCCACGCAACCACACCAAATTTCAGCACGTTTCGAGCAGGCAGCGCAGAGTTATTCCAATTAATCCCTAATATGGGTTAGGGTTGCAATTAGGGTTAGGGTTAGTGTTGTGATTAGGGTTAGGGTTAGGGTTGCTATTAGGGTTAGGGTTAGGGATGAATACCCATTGGAGATCAAGATATTCTTCAATAACTTTTTTTCTGTAGGTCATAGAGACTTGGAAGTTGGTTCCATCTCCACTAATGTGGCTATGCCCGATCCATTGGTACCACCCCCGAGCTTCTACGACCTTTGGAAGGGGTAGGGTTAGGGTTGTGATTAGTGTTTGATTTTTTGGTTGTGATTAGGGTTAGGGTTAGGGATGAAAACCTATAGGAGTTCAAGATATTCTTCAATAACTTTTTTTCTGAAGGTCATAGAGACTTGGAAGTTGGTTCCATCTCCACTAATGTGGCTATGCCCGATCCATTGGGACCATCCCCAAACTTCTACGACCTTCGGAAATGGTGAAACCACCAAATCTATAAAAAAAAGTACAAGATATTTTTGAATAACTTTTTTTCTGAAAGTCCTAGAGACTTGTGCATTTCATGGTTTATAGAGGGTGGCCTGCCACGCAACCACACCGAATTTCAGCACGTTTCGAGCAAGCAGCGCAGAGTTATTCCAATTAATCCCTAATATGGGTTAGGGTTGCAATTAGGGTTAGGGTTAGGGTTGTGATTAGGGTTAGGGTTAGGGTTGCTATTAGGGTTAGGGTTAGGGTTGCTATTAGGGTTAGGGTTAGGGATGAATACCCATTGGAGATCAAGATATTCTTCAATAACTTTTTTTCTGTAGGTCATAGAGACTTGGAAGTTGGTTCCATCTCCACTAATGTGGCTATGCCCGATCCATTGGTACCACCCCCGAGCTTCTACGACCTTTGGAAGGGGTAGGGTTCGGGTTGTGATTAGTGTTTGATTTTTTGGTTGTGATTAGGGTTAGGGTTAGGGATGAAAACCTATAGGAGTTCAAGATATTCTTCAATAACTTTTTTTCTGAAGGTCATAGAGACTTGGAAGTTGGTTCCATCTCCACTAATGTGGCTATGCCCGATCCATTGGGACCATCCCCAAACTTCTACGACCTTCGGAAATGGTGAAACCACCAAATCTATAAAAAAAAGTACAAGATATTTTTGAATAACTTTTTTTCTGAAAGTCCTAGAGACTTGTGCATTTCATGGTTTATAGAGGGTGGCCTGCCACGCAACCACACCGAATTTCAGCACGTTTCGAGCAAGCAGCGCAGAGTTATTCCAATTAATCCCTAATATGGGTTAGGTTTGCAATTAGGGTTAGGGTTAGGGTTGTGATTAGGGTTAGGGTTAGGGTTGCTATTAGGGTTAGGGTTAGGGTTGCTATTAGGGTTAGGGTTAGGGATGAATACCCATTGGAGATCAAGATATTCTTCAATAACTTTTTTTCTGTAGGTCATAGAGACTTGGAAGTTGGTTCCATCTCCACTAATGTGGCTATGCCCGATCCATTGGTACCACCCCCGAGCTTCTACGACCTTTGGAAGGGGTAGGGTTCGGGTTGTGATTAGTGTTTGATTTTTTGGTTGTGATTAGGGTTAGGGTTAGGGATGAAAACCTATAGGAGTTCAAGATATTCTTCAATAACTTTTTTTCTGAAGGTCATAGAGACTTGGAAGTTGGTTCCATCTCCACTAATGTGGCTATGCCCGATCCATTGGGACCATCCCCAAACTTCTACGACCTTCGGAAATGGTGAAACCACCAAATCTATAAAAAAAAGTACAAGATATTTTTGAATAACTTTTTTTCTGAAAGTCCTAGAGACTTGTGCATTTCATGGTTTATAGAGGGTGGCCTGCCACGCAACCACACCAAATTTCAGCACGTTTCGAGCAGGCAGCGCAGAGTTATTCCAATTAATCCCTAATATGGGTTAGGGTTGCAATTAGGGTTAGGGTTAGTGTTGTGATTAGGGTTAGGGTTAGGGTTGCTATTAGGGTTAGGGTTAGGGATGAATACCCATTGGAGATCAAGATATTCTTCAATAACTTTTTTTCTGTAGGTCATAGAGACTTGGAAGTTGGTTCCATCTCCACTAATGTGGCTATGCCCGATCCATTGGTACCACCCCCGAGCTTCTACGACCTTTGGAAGGGGTAGGGTTAGGGTTGTGATTAGTGTTTGATTTTTTGGTTGTGATTAGGGTTAGGGTTAGGGATGAAAACCTATAGGAGTTCAAGATATTCTTCAATAACTTTTTTTCTGAAGGTCATAGAGACTTGGAAGTTGGTTCCATCTCCACTAATGTGGCTATGCCCGATCCATTGGGACCATCCCCAAACTTCTACGACCTTCGGAAATGGTGAAACCACAAAATCTATAAAAAAAAGTACAAGATATTTTTGAATAACTTTTTTTCTGAAAGTCCTAGAGACTTGTGCATTTCATGGTTTATAGAGGGTGGCCTGCCACGCAACCACACCGAATTTCAACACGTTTCGAGCAAGCAGCGCAGAGTTATTCCAATTAATCCCTAATATGGGTTAGGGTTGCAATTAGGGTTAGGGTTAGGGTTGTGATTAGGGTTAGGGTTAGGGTTGCTATTAGGGTTAGGGTTAGGGTTGCTATTAGGGTTAGGGTTAGGGATGAATACCCATTGGAGATCAAGATATTCTTCAATAACTTTTTTTCTGTAGGTCATAGAGACTTGGAAGTTGGTTCCATCTCCACTAATGTGGCTATGCCCGATCCATTGGTACCACCCCCGAGCTTCTACGACCTTTGGAAGGGGTAGGGTTCGGGTTGTGATTAGTGTTTGATTTTTTGGTTGTGATTAGGGTTAGGGTTAGGGATGAAAACCTATAGGAGTTCAAGATATTCTTCAATAACTTTTTTTCTGAAGGTCATAGAGACTTGGAAGTTGGTTCCATCTCCACTAATGTGGCTATGCCCGATCCATTGGGACCATCCCCAAACTTCTACGACCTTCGGAAATGGTGAAACCACCAAATCTATAAAAAAAAGTACAAGATATTTTTGAATAACTTTTTTTCTGAAAGTCCTAGAGACTTGTGCATTTCATGGTTTATAGAGGGTGGCCTGCCACGCAACCACACCGAATTTCAGCACGTTTCGAGCAAGCAGCGCAGAGTTATTCCAATTAATCCCTAATATGGGTTAGGGTTGCAATTAGGGTTAGGGTTAGTGTTGTGATTAGGGTTAGGGTTAGGGTTGCTATTAGGGTTAGGGTTAGGGATGAATACCCATTGGAGATCAAGATATTCTTCAATAACTTTTTTTCTGTAGGTCATAGAGACTTGGAAGTTGGTTCCATCTCCACTAATGTGGCTATGCCCGATCCATTGGTACCACCCCCGAGCTTCTACGACCTTTGGAAGGGGTAGGGTTAAGGTTGTGATTAGTGTTTGATTTTTTGGTTGTGATTAGGGTTAGGGTTAGGGATGAAAACCTATAGGAGTTCAAGATATTCTTCAATAACTTTTTTTCTGAAGGTCATAGAGACTTGGAAGTTGGTTCCATCTCCACTAATGTGGCTATGCCCGATCCATTGGGACCATCCCCGAACTTCTACGACCTTTGGAAATGGTGAAACCACCAAATCTATAAAAAAAAAGTACAAGATATTTTTGAATAACTTTTTTTCTGAAAGTCCTAGAGACTTCTGCATTTCATGATTTATAGAGGGTGGCCTGCCACGCCACCACACCGAATTTCAGCACGTTTCGAGCAAGCAGCGCAGAGTTATTCCAATTAATCCCTAATATGGGTTAGGGTTGCAATTAGGGTTAGGGTTAGGGTTGTGATTAGGGTTAGGGTTAGGGTTGCTATTAGGGTTAGGGTTAGGGTTGCTATTAGGGTTAGGGTTAGGGATGAATACCCATTGGAGATCAAGATATTCTTCAATAACTTTTTTTCTGTAGGTCATAGAGACTTGGAAGTTGGTTCCATCTCCACTAATGTGGCTATGCCCGATCCATTGGTACCACCCCCGAGCTTCTACGACCTTTGGAAGGGGTAGGGTTAGGGTTGTGATTAGTGTTTGATTTTTTGGTTGTGATTAGGGTTAGGGTTAGGGATGAAAACCTATAGGAGTTCAAGATATTCTTCAATAACTTTTTTTCTGAAGGTCATAGAGACTTGGAAGTTGGTTCCATCTCCACTAATGTGGCTATGCCCGATCCATTGGTACCACCCCCGAGCTTCTACGACCTTTGGAAGGGGTAGGGTTAAGGTTGTGATTAGTGTTTGATTTTTTGGTTGTGATTAGGGTTAGGGTTAGGGATGAAAACCTATAGGAGTTCAAGATATTCTTCAATAACTTTTTTTCTGAAGGTCATAGAGACTTGGAAGTTGGTTCCATCTCCACTAATGTGGCTATGCCCGATCCATTGGGACCATCCCCGAACTTCTACGACCTTTGGAAATGGTGAAACCACCAAATCTATAAAAAAAAAGTACAAGATATTTTTGAATAACTTTTTTTCTGAAAGTCCTAGAGACTTCTGCATTTCATGATTTATAGAGGGTGGCCTGCCACGCCACCACACCGAATTTCAGCACGTTTCGAGCAAGCAGCGCAGAGTTATTCCAATTAATCCCTAATATGGGTTAGGGTTGCAATTAGGGTTAGGGTTAGGGTTGTGATTAGGGTTAGGGTTAGGGTTGCTATTAGGGTTAGGGTTAGGGATGAATACCCATTGGAGATCAAGATATTCTTCAATAACTTTTTTTCTGTAGGTCATAGAGACTTGGAAGTTGGTTCCATCTCCACTAATGTGGCTATGCCCGATCCATTGGTACCACCCCCGAGCTTCTACGACCTTTGGAAGGGGTAGGGTTAGGGTTGTGATTAGTGTTTGATTTTTTGGTTGTGATTAGGGTTAGGGTTAGGGATGAAAACCTATAGGAGTTCAAGATATTCTTCAATAACTTTTTTTCTGAAGGTCATAGAGACTTGGAAGTTGGTTCCATCTCCACTAATGTGGCTATGCCCGATCCATTGGGACCATCCCCGAACTTCTACGACCTTTGGAAATGGTGAAACCACCAAATCTATAAAAAAAAAGTACAAGATATTTTTGAATAACTTTTTTTCTGAAAGTCCATGAGACTTGTGCATTTCATGGTTTATAGAGGGTGGCCTGCCACGCAACCACACCAAATTTCAGCACGTTTCGAGCAGGCAGTGCAGAGTTATTCCAATTAATCCCTAATATGGGTTAGGGTTGCAATTAGGGTTAGGGTTAGTGTTGTGATTAGGGTTAGGGTTAGGGTTGCTATTAGGGTTAGGGTTAGGGATGAATACCCATTGGAGATCAAGATATTCTTCAATAACTTTTTTTCTGAAGGTCATAGAGTCTTGGAAGTTGGTTCCATCTCCACTAATGGGGCTATGCCCGATCCATTGGGACCACCCCCGAGCTTCTACGACCTTTGGAAGGGGTAGGGTTAGGGTTGTGATTAGTGTTTGATTTTTTGGTTGTGATTAGGGTTAGGGTTAGGGATGAAAACCTATAGGAGTTCAAGATATTCTTCAATAACTTTTTTTCTGAAGGTCATAGAGTCTTGGAAGTTGGTTCCATCTCCACTAATGTGGCTATGCCCGATCCATTGGGACCATCCCCGAACTTCTACGACCTTTGGAAATGGTGAAACCACCAAATCTATAAAAAAAAAGTACAAGATATTTTTGAATAACTTTTTTTCTGAAAGTCCTAGAGACTTCTGCATTTCATGATTTATAGAGGGTGGCCTGCCACGCCACCACACCGAATTTCAGCACGTTTCGAGCAAGCAGCACAGAGTTATTCCAATTAATCCCTAATATGGGTTAGGGTTGCAATTAGGGTTAGGGTTAGGGTTGTGATTAGGGTTAGGGTTAGGGTTGCTATTAGGGTTAGGGTTAGGGTTGCTATTAGGGTTAGGGTTAGGGATGAATACCCATTGGAGATCAAGATATTCTTCAATAACTTTTTTTCTGTAGGTCATAGAGACTTGGAAGTTGGTTCCATCTCCACTAATGTGGCTATGCCCGATCCATTGGTACCACCCCCGAGCTTCTACGACCTTTGGAAGGGGTAGGGTTAGGGTTGTGATTAGTGTTTGATTTTTTGGTTGTGATTAGGGTTAGGGTTAGGGATGAAAACCTATAGGAGTTCAAGATATTCTTCAATAACTTTTTTTCTGAAGGTCATAGAGACTTGGAAGTTGGTTCCATCTCCACTAATGTGGCTATGCCCGATCCATTGGGACCATCCCCAAACTTCTACGACCTTCGGAAATGGTGAAACCACCAAATCTATAAAAAAAAGTACAAGATATTTTTGAATAACTTTTTTTCTGAAAGTCCTAGAGACTTGTGCATTTCATGGTTTATAGAGGGTGGCCTGCCACGCAACCACACCGAATTTCAGCACGTTTCGAGCAAGCAGCGCAGAGTTATTCCAATTAATCCCTAATATGGGTTAGGGTTGCAATTAGGGTTAGGGTTAGGGTTGTGATTAGGGTTAGGGTTAGGGTTGCTATTAGGGTTAGGGTTAGGGTTGCTAATAGGGTTAGGGTTAGGGATGAATACCCATTGGAGATCAAGATATTCTTCAATAACTTTTTTTCTGTAGGTCATAGAGACTTGGAAGTTGGTTCCATCTCCACTAATGTGGCTATGCCCGATCCATTGGTACCACCCCCGAGCTTCTACGACCTTTGGAAGGGGTAGGGTTCGGGTTGTGATTAGTGTTTGATTTTTTGGTTGTGATTAGGGTTAGGGTTAGGGATGAAAACCTATAGGAGTTCAAGATATTCTTCAATAACTTTTTTTCTGAAGGTCATAGAGACTTGGAAGTTGGTTCCATCTCCACTAATGTGGCTATGCCCGATCCATTGGGACCATCCCCAAACTTCTACGACCTTCGGAAATGGTGAAACCACCAAATCTATAAAAAAAAGTACAAGATATTTTTGAATAACTTTTTTTCTGAAAGTCCTAGAGACTTGTGCATTTCATGGTTTATAGAGGGTGGCCTGCCACGCAACCACACCGAATTTCAGCACGTTTCGAGCAAGCAGCGCAGAGTTATTCCAATTAATCCCTAATATGGGTTAGGTTTGCAATTAGGGTTAGGGTTAGGGTTGTGATTAGGGTTAGGGTTAGGGTTGCTATTAGGGTTAGGGTTAGGGTTGCTATTAGGGTTAGGGTTAGGGATGAATACCCATTGGAGATCAAGATATTCTTCAATAACTTTTTTTCTGTAGGTCATAGAGACTTGGAAGTTGGTTCCATCTCCACTAATGTGGCTATGCCCGATCCATTGGTACCACCCCCGAGCTTCTACGACCTTTGGAAGGGGTAGGGTTCGGGTTGTGATTAGTGTTTGATTTTTTGGTTGTGATTAGGGTTAGGGTTAGGGATGAAAACCTATAGGAGTTCAAGATATTCTTCAATAACTTTTTTTCTGAAGGTCATAGAGACTTGGAAGTTGGTTCCATCTCCACTAATGTGGCTATGCCCGATCCATTGGGACCATCCCCAAACTTCTACGACCTTCGGAAATGGTGAAACCACCAAATCTATAAAAAAAAGTACAAGATATTTTTGAATAACTTTTTTTCTGAAAGTCCTAGAGACTTGTGCATTTCATGGTTTATAGAGGGTGGCCTGCCACGCAACCACACCAAATTTCAGCACGTTTCGAGCAGGCAGCGCAGAGTTATTCCAATTAATCCCTAATATGGGTTAGGGTTGCAATTAGGGTTAGGGTTAGTGTTGTGATTAGGGTTAGGGTTAGGGTTGCTATTAGGGTTAGGGTTAGGGATGAATACCCATTGGAGATCAAGATATTCTTCAATAACTTTTTTTCTGTAGGTCATAGAGACTTGGAAGTTGGTTCCATCTCCACTAATGTGGCTATGCCCGATCCATTGGTACCACCCCCGAGCTTCTACGACCTTTGGAAGGGGTAGGGTTAGGGTTGTGATTAGTGTTTGATTTTTTGGTTGTGATTAGGGTTAGGGTTAGGGATGAAAACCTATAGGAGTTCAAGATATTCTTCAATAACTTTTTTTCTGAAGGTCATAGAGACTTGGAAGTTGGTTCCATCTCCACTAATGTGGCTATGCCCGATCCATTGGGACCATCCCCAAACTTCTACGACCTTCGGAAATGGTGAAACCACAAAATCTATAAAAAAAAGTACAAGATATTTTTGAATAACTTTTTTTCTGAAAGTCCTAGAGACTTGTGCATTTCATGGTTTATAGAGGGTGGCCTGCCACGCAACCACACCGAATTTCAACACGTTTCGAGCAAGCAGCGCAGAGTTATTCCAATTAATCCCTAATATGGGTTAGGGTTGCAATTAGGGTTAGGGTTAGGGTTGTGATTAGGGTTAGGGTTAGGGTTGCTATTAGGGTTAGGGTTAGGGTTGCTATTAGGGTTAGGGTTAGGGATGAATACCCATTGGAGATCAAGATATTCTTCAATAACTTTTTTTCTGTAGGTCATAGAGACTTGGAAGTTGGTTCCATCTCCACTAATGTGGCTATGCCCGATCCATTGGTACCACCCCCGAGCTTCTACGACCTTTGGAAGGGGTAGGGTTCGGGTTGTGATTAGTGTTTGATTTTTTGGTTGTGATTAGGGTTAGGGTTAGGGATGAAAACCTATAGGAGTTCAAGATATTCTTCAATAACTTTTTTTCTGAAGGTCATAGAGACTTGGAAGTTGGTTCCATCTCCACTAATGTGGCTATGCCCGATCCATTGGGACCATCCCCAAACTTCTACGACCTTCGGAAATGGTGAAACCACCAAATCTATAAAAAAAAGTACAAGATATTTTTGAATAACTTTTTTTCTGAAAGTCCTAGAGACTTGTGCATTTCATGGTTTATAGAGGGTGGCCTGCCACGCAACCACACCGAATTTCAGCACGTTTCGAGCAAGCAGCGCAGAGTTATTCCAATTAATCCCTAATATGGGTTAGGGTTGCAATTAGGGTTAGGGTTAGTGTTGTGATTAGGGTTAGGGTTAGGGTTGCTATTAGGGTTAGGGTTAGGGATGAATACCCATTGGAGATCAAGATATTCTTCAATAACTTTTTTTCTGTAGGTCATAGAGACTTGGAAGTTGGTTCCATCTCCACTAATGTGGCTATGCCCGATCCATTGGTACCACCCCCGAGCTTCTACGACCTTTGGAAGGGGTAGGGTTAAGGTTGTGATTAGTGTTTGATTTTTTGGTTGTGATTAGGGTTAGGGTTAGGGATGAAAACCTATAGGAGTTCAAGATATTCTTCAATAACTTTTTTTCTGAAGGTCATAGAGACTTGGAAGTTGGTTCCATCTCCACTAATGTGGCTATGCCCGATCCATTGGGACCATCCCCGAACTTCTACGACCTTTGGAAATGGTGAAACCACCAAATCTATAAAAAAAAAGTACAAGATATTTTTGAATAACTTTTTTTCTGAAAGTCCTAGAGACTTCTGCATTTCATGATTTATAGAGGGTGGCCTGCCACGCCACCACACCGAATTTCAGCACGTTTCGAGCAAGCAGCGCAG
Source organism: Paralichthys olivaceus (assembly GCF_024713975.1). NCBI lineage: Eukaryota > Metazoa > Chordata > Actinopteri > Pleuronectiformes > Paralichthyidae > Paralichthys > Paralichthys olivaceus. The sequence continues at coordinate 16,154,257 of NC_091110.1, read as the reverse complement.
AGTTATTCCAATTAATCCCTAATATGGGTTAGGGTTGCAATTAGGGTTAGGGTTAGGGTTGTGATTAGGGTTAGGGTTAGGGTTGCTATTAGGGTTAGGGTTAGGGATGAATACCCATTGGAGATCAAGATATTCTTCAATAACTTTTTTTCTGTAGGTCATAGAGACTTGGAAGTTGGTTCCATCTCCACTAATGTGGCTATGCCCGATCCATTGGTACCACCCCCGAGCTTCTACGACCTTTGGAAGGGGTAGGGTTAGGGTTGTGATTAGTGTTTGATTTTTTGGTTGTGATTAGGGTTAGGGTTAGGGATGAAAACCTATAGGAGTTCAAGATATTCTTCAATAACTTTTTTTCTGAAGGTCATAGAGACTTGGAAGTTGGTTCCATCTCCACTAATGTGGCTATGCCCGATCCATTGGGACCATCCCCGAACTTCTACGACCTTTGGAAATGGTGAAACCACCAAATCTATAAAAAAAAAGTACAAGATATTTTTGAATAACTTTTTTTCTGAAAGTCCATGAGACTTGTGCATTTCATGGTTTATAGAGGGTGGCCTGCCACGCAACCACACCAAATTTCAGCACGTTTCGAGCAGGCAGTGCAGAGTTATTCCAATTAATCCCTAATATGGGTTAGGGTTGCAATTAGGGTTAGGGTTAGTGTTGTGATTAGGGTTAGGGTTAGGGTTGCTATTAGGGTTAGGGTTAGGGATGAATACCCATTGGAGATCAAGATATTCTTCAATAACTTTTTTTCTGAAGGTCATAGAGTCTTGGAAGTTGGTTCCATCTCCACTAATGGGGCTATGCCCGATCCATTGGGACCACCCCCGAGCTTCTACGACCTTTGGAAGGGGTAGGGTTAGGGTTGTGATTAGTGTTTGATTTTTTGGTTGTGATTAGGGTTAGGGTTAGGGATGAAAACCTATAGGAGTTCAAGATATTCTTCAATAACTTTTTTTCTGAAGGTCATAGAGTCTTGGAAGTTGGTTCCATCTCCACTAATGTGGCTATGCCCGATCCATTGGGACCATCCCCGAACTTCTACGACCTTTGGAAATGGTGAAACCAACAAATCTATAAAAAAAAAGTACAAGATATTTTTGAATAACTTTTTTTCTGAAAGTCCTAGAGACTTCTGCATTTCATGATTTATAGAGGGTGGCCTGCCACGCCACCACACCGAATTTCAGCACGTTTCGAGCAAGCAGCACAGAGTTATTCCAATTAATCCCTAATATGGGTTAGGGTTGCAATTAGGGTTAGGGTTAGGGTTGTGATTAGGGTTAGGGTTAGGGTTGCTATTAGGGTTAGGGTTAGGGTTGCTATTAGGGTTAGGGTTAGGGATGAATACCCATTGGAGATCAAGATATTCTTCAATAACTTTTTTTCTGTAGGTCATAGAGACTTGGAAGTTGGTTCCATCTCCACTAATGTGGCTATGCCCGATCCATTGGTACCACCCCCGAGCTTCTACGACCTTTGGAAGGGGTAGGGTTAGGGTTGTGATTAGTGTTTGATTTTTTGGTTGTGATTAGGGTTAGGGTTAGGGATGAAAACCTATAGGAGTTCAAGATATTCTTCAATAACTTTTTTTCTGAAGGTCATAGAGACTTGGAAGTTGGTTCCATCTCCACTAATGTGGCTATGCCCGATCCATTGGGACCATCCCCGAACTTCTACGACCTTTGGAAATGGTGAAACCACCAAATCTATAAAAAAAAAGTACAAGATATTTTTGAATAACTTTTTTTCTGAAAGTCCTAGAGACTTGTGCATTTCATGGTTTATAGAGGGTGGCCTGCCACGCAACCACACCAAATTTCAGCACGTTTCGAGCAGGCAGCGCAGAGTTATTCCAATTAATCCCTAATATGGGTTAGGGTTGCAATTAGGGTTAGGGTTAGTGTTGTGATTAGGGTTAGGGTTAGGGTTGCTATTAGGGTTAGGGTTAGGGATGAATACCCATTGGAGATCAAGATATTCTTCAATAACTTTTTTTCTGTAGGTCATAGAGACTTGGAAGTTGGTTCCATCTCCACTAATGTGGCTATGCCCGATCCATTGGTACCACCCCCGAGCTTCTACGACCTTTGGAAGGGGTAGGGTTCGGGTTGTGATTAGTGTTTGATTTTTTGGTTGTGATTAGGGTTAGGGTTAGGGATGAAAACCTATAGGAGTTCAAGATATTCTTCAATAACTTTTTTTCTGAAGGTCATAGAGACTTGGAAGTTGGTTCCATCTCCACTAATGTGGCTATGCCCGATCCATTGGGACCATCCCCAAACTTCTACGACCTTCGGAAATGGTGAAACCACCAAATCTATAAAAAAAAGTACAAGATATTTTTGAATAACTTTTTTTCTGAAAGTCCTAGAGACTTGTGCATTTCATGGTTTATAGAGGGTGGCCTGCCACGCAACCACACCGAATTTCAGCACGTTTCGAGCAAGCAGCGCAGAGTTATTCCAATTAATCCCTAATATGGGTTAGGTTTGCAATTAGGGTTAGGGTTAGGGTTGTGATTAGGGTTAGGGTTAGGGTTGCTATTAGGGTTAGGGTTAGGGTTGCTATTAGGGTTAGGGTTAGGGATGAATACCCATTGGAGATCAAGATATTCTTCAATAACTTTTTTTCTGTAGGTCATAGAGACTTGGAAGTTGGTTCCATCTCCACTAATGTGGCTATGCCCGATCCATTGGTACCACCCCCGAGCTTCTACGACCTTTGGAAGGGGTAGGGTTCGGGTTGTGATTAGTGTTTGATTTTTTGGTTGTGATTAGGGTTAGGGTTAGGGATGAAAACCTATAGGAGTTCAAGATATTCTTCAATAACTTTTTTTCTGAAGGTCATAGAGACTTGGAAGTTGGTTCCATCTCCACTAATGTGGCTATGCCCGATCCATTGGGACCATCCCCAAACTTCTACGACCTTCGGAAATGGTGAAACCACCAAATCTATAAAAAAAAGTACAAGATATTTTTGAATAACTTTTTTTCTGAAAGTCCTAGAGACTTGTGCATTTCATGGTTTATAGAGGGTGGCCTGCCACGCAACCACACCAAATTTCAGCACGTTTCGAGCAGGCAGCGCAGAGTTATTCCAATTAATCCCTAATATGGGTTAGGGTTGCAATTAGGGTTAGGGTTAGTGTTGTGATTAGGGTTAGGGTTAGGGTTGCTATTAGGGTTAGGGTTAGGGATGAATACCCATTGGAGATCAAGATATTCTTCAATAACTTTTTTTCTGTAGGTCATAGAGACTTGGAAGTTGGTTCCATCTCCACTAATGTGGCTATGCCCGATCCATTGGTACCACCCCCGAGCTTCTACGACCTTTGGAAGGGGTAGGGTTAGGGTTGTGATTAGTGTTTGATTTTTTGGTTGTGATTAGGGTTAGGGTTAGGGATGAAAACCTATAGGAGTTCAAGATATTCTTCAATAACTTTTTTTCTGAAGGTCATAGAGACTTGGAAGTTGGTTCCATCTCCACTAATGTGGCTATGCCCGATCCATTGGGACCATCCCCAAACTTCTACGACCTTCGGAAATGGTGAAACCACAAAATCTATAAAAAAAAGTACAAGATATTTTTGAATAACTTTTTTTCTGAAAGTCCTAGAGACTTGTGCATTTCATGGTTTATAGAGGGTGGCCTGCCACGCAACCACACCGAATTTCAACACGTTTCGAGCAAGCAGCGCAGAGTTATTCCAATTAATCCCTAATATGGGTTAGGGTTGCAATTAGGGTTAGGGTTAGGGTTGTGATTAGGGTTAGGGTTAGGGTTGCTATTAGGGTTAGGGTTAGGGTTGCTATTAGGGTTAGGGTTAGGGATGAATACCCATTGGAGATCAAGATATTCTTCAATAACTTTTTTTCTGTAGGTCATAGAGACTTGGAAGTTGGTTCCATCTCCACTAATGTGGCTATGCCCGATCCATTGGTACCACCCCCGAGCTTCTACGACCTTTGGAAGGGGTAGGGTTCGGGTTGTGATTAGTGTTTGATTTTTTGGTTGTGATTAGGGTTAGGGTTAGGGATGAAAACCTATAGGAGTTCAAGATATTCTTCAATAACTTTTTTTCTGAAGGTCATAGAGACTTGGAAGTTGGTTCCATCTCCACTAATGTGGCTATGCCCGATCCATTGGGACCATCCCCAAACTTCTACGACCTTCGGAAATGGTGAAACCACCAAATCTATAAAAAAAAGTACAAGATATTTTTGAATAACTTTTTTTCTGAAAGTCCTAGAGACTTGTGCATTTCATGGTTTATAGAGGGTGGCCTGCCACGCAACCACACCGAATTTCAGCACGTTTCGAGCAAGCAGCGCAGAGTTATTCCAATTAATCCCTAATATGGGTTAGGGTTGCAATTAGGGTTAGGGTTAGTGTTGTGATTAGGGTTAGGGTTAGGGTTGCTATTAGGGTTAGGGTTAGGGATGAATACCCATTGGAGATCAAGATATTCTTCAATAACTTTTTTTCTGTAGGTCATAGAGACTTGGAAGTTGGTTCCATCTCCACTAATGTGGCTATGCCCGATCCATTGGTACCACCCCCGAGCTTCTACGACCTTTGGAAGGGGTAGGGTTAAGGTTGTGATTAGTGTTTGATTTTTTGGTTGTGATTAGGGTTAGGGTTAGGGATGAAAACCTATAGGAGTTCAAGATATTCTTCAATAACTTTTTTTCTGAAGGTCATAGAGACTTGGAAGTTGGTTCCATCTCCACTAATGTGGCTATGCCCGATCCATTGGGACCATCCCCGAACTTCTACGACCTTTGGAAATGGTGAAACCACCAAATCTATAAAAAAAAAGTACAAGATATTTTTGAATAACTTTTTTTCTGAAAGTCCTAGAGACTTCTGCATTTCATGATTTATAGAGGGTGGCCTGCCACGCCACCACACCGAATTTCAGCACGTTTCGAGCAAGCAGCGCAGAGTTATTCCAATTAATCCCTAATATGGGTTAGGGTTGCAATTAGGGTTAGGGTTAGGGTTGTGATTAGGGTTAGGGTTAGGGTTGCTATTAGGGTTAGGGTTAGGGTTGCTATTAGGGTTAGGGTTAGGGATGAATACCCATTGGAGATCAAGATATTCTTCAATAACTTTTTTTCTGTAGGTCATAGAGACTTGGAAGTTGGTTCCATCTCCACTAATGTGGCTATGCCCGATCCATTGGTACCACCCCCGAGCTTCTACGACCTTTGGAAGGGGTAGGGTTAGGGTTGTGATTAGTGTTTGATTTTTTGGTTGTGATTAGGGTTAGGGTTAGGGATGAAAACCTATAGGAGTTCAAGATATTCTTCAATAACTTTTTTTCTGAAGGTCATAGAGACTTGGAAGTTGGTTCCATCTCCACTAATGTGGCTATGCCCGATCCATTGGTACCACCCCCGAGCTTCTACGACCTTTGGAAGGGGTAGGGTTAAGGTTGTGATTAGTGTTTGATTTTTTGGTTGTGATTAGGGTTAGGGTTAGGGATGAAAACCTATAGGAGTTCAAGATATTCTTCAATAACTTTTTTTCTGAAGGTCATAGAGACTTGGAAGTTGGTTCCATCTCCACTAATGTGGCTATGCCCGATCCATTGGGACCATCCCCGAACTTCTACGACCTTTGGAAATGGTGAAACCACCAAATCTATAAAAAAAAAGTACAAGATATTTTTGAATAACTTTTTTTCTGAAAGTCCTAGAGACTTCTGCATTTCATGATTTATAGAGGGTGGCCTGCCACGCCACCACACCGAATTTCAGCACGTTTCGAGCAAGCAGCGCAGAGTTATTCCAATTAATCCCTAATATGGGTTAGGGTTGCAATTAGGGTTAGGGTTAGGGTTGTGATTAGGGTTAGGGTTAGGGTTGCTATTAGGGTTAGGGTTAGGGTTGCTATTAGGGTTAGGGTTAGGGATGAATACCCATTGGAGATCAAGATATTCTTCAATAACTTTTTTTCTGTAGGTCATAGAGACTTGGAAGTTGGTTCCATCTCCACTAATGTGGCTATGCCCGATCCATTGGTACCACCCCCGAGCTTCTACGACCTTTGGAAGGGGTAGGGTTAGGGTTGTGATTAGTGTTTGATTTTTTGGTTGTGATTAGGGTTAGGGTTAGGGATGAAAACCTATAGGAGTTCAAGATATTCTTCAATAACTTTTTTTCTGAAGGTCATAGAGACTTGGAAGTTGGTTCCATCTCCACTAATGTGGCTATGCCCGATCCATTGGTACCACCCCCGAGCTTCTACGACCTTTGGAAGGGGTAGGGTTAAGGTTGTGATTAGTGTTTGATTTTTTGGTTGTGATTAGGGTTAGGGTTAGGGATGAAAACCTATAGGAGTTCAAGATATTCTTCAATAACTTTTTTTCTGAAGGTCATAGAGACTTGGAAGTTGGTTCCATCTCCACTAATGTGGCTATGCCCGATCCATTGGGACCATCCCCGAACTTCTACGACCTTTGGAAATGGTGAAACCACCAAATCTATAAAAAAAAAGTACAAGATATTTTTGAATAACTTTTTTTCTGAAAGTCCTAGAGACTTCTGCATTTCATGATTTATAGAGGGTGGCCTGCCACGCCACCACACCGAATTTCAGCACGTTTTGAGCAAGCAGCGCAGAGTTATTCCAATTAATCCCTAATATGGGTTAGGGTTGCAATTAGGGTTAGGGTTAGGGTTGTGATTAGGGTTAGGGTTAGGGTTGCTATTAGGGTTAGGGTTAGGGTTGCTATTAGGGTTAGGGTTAGGGATGAATACCCATTGGAGATCAAGATATTCTTCAATAACTTTTTTTCTGTAGGTCATAGAGACTTGGAAGTTGGTTCCATCTCCACTAATGTGGCTATGCCCGATCCATTGGTACCACCCCCGAGCTTCTACGACCTTTGGAAGGGGTAGGGTTAGGGTTGTGATTAGTGTTTGATTTTTTGGTTGTGATTAGGGTTAGGGTTAGGGATGAAAACCTATAGGAGTTCAAGATATTCTTCAATAACTTTTTTTCTGAAGGTCATAGAGACTTGGAAGTTGGTTCCATCTCCACTAATGTGGCTATGCCCGATCCATTGGGACCATCCCCGAACTTCTACGACCTTTGGAAATGGTGAAACCACCAAATCTATAAAAAAAAAGTACAAGATATTTTTGAATAACTTTTTTTCTGAAAGTCCTAGAGACTTGTGCATTTCATGGTTTACAGAGGGTGGCCTGCCACGCAACCACACCAAATTTCAGCACGTTTCGAGCAGGCAGCGCAGAGTTATTCCAATTAATCCCTAATATGGGTTAGGGTTGCAATTAGGGTTAGGGTTAGGGTTGTGATTAGGGTTAGGGTTAGGGTTAGGGTTGCTATTAGGGTTAGGGTTAGGGATGAATACCCATTGGAGATCAAGATATTCTTCAATAACTTTTTTTCTGTAGGTCATAGAGTCTTGGAAGTTGGTTCCATCTCCACTAATGTGGCTATGCCCGATCCATTGGGACCATCCCCGAACTTCTACGACCTTTGGAAGGGGTAGGGTTAAGGTTGTGATTAGTGTTTGATTTTTTGGTTGTGATTAGGGTTAGGGTTAGGGATGAAAACCTATAGGAGTTCAAGATATTCTTCAATAACTTTTTTTCTGAAGGTCATAGAGACTTGGAAGTTGGTTCCATCTCCACTAATGTGGCTATGCCCGATCCATTGGGACCATCCCCGAACTTCTACGACCTTTGGAAATGGTGAAACCACCAAATCTATAAAAAAAAAGTACAAGATATTTTTGAATAACTTTTTTTCTGAAAGTCCTAGAGACTTCTGCATTTCATGTTGTATAGAGGGTGGCCTGCCACGCCACCACGCCGAATTTCAGCACGTTTCGAGCAAGCAGCGCAGAGTTATTCCAATTAATCCCTAATATGGGTTAGGGTTGCAATTAGGGTTAGGGTTAGGGTTGTGATTAGGGTTAGGGTTAGGGTTGCTATTAGGGTTAGGGTTAGGGTTGCTATTAGGGTTAGGGTTAGGGATGAATACCCATTGGAGATCAAGATATTCTTCAATAACTTTTTTTCTGTAGGTCATAGAGACTTGGAAGTTGGTTCCATCTCCACTAATGTGGCTATGCCCGATCCATTGGTACCACCCCCGAGCTTCTACGACCTTTGGAAGGGGTAGGGTTAGGGTTGTGATTAGTGTTTGATTTTTTGGTTGTGATTAGGGTTAGGGTTAGGGATGAAAACCTATAGGAGTTCAAGATATTCTTCAATAACTTTTTTTCTGAAGGTCATAGAGACTTGGAAGTTGGTTCCATCTCCACTAATGTGGCTATGCCCGATCCATTGGGACCATCCCCGAACTTCTACGACCTTCGGAAATGGTGAAACCACCAAATCTATAAAAAAAAGTACAAGATATTTTTGAATAACTTTTTTTCTGAAAGTCCTAGAGACTTGTGCATTTCATGATTTATAGAGGGTGGCCTGCCACGCAACCACACCGAATTTCAGCACGTTTCGAGCAAGCAGCGCAGAGTTATTCCAATTAATCCCTAATATGGGTTAGGGTTGCAATTAGGGTTAGGGTTAGGGTTGTGATTAGGGTTAGGGTTAGGGTTAGGGTTGCTATTAGGGTTAGGGTTAGGGTTGCTATTAGGGTTAGGGTTAGGGATGAATACCCATTGGAGATCAAGATATTCTTCAATAACTTTTTTTCTGTAGGTCATAGAGACTTGGAAGGTGGTTCCATCTCCACTAATGTGGCTATACCCGATCCATTGGTACCACCCCCGAGCTTCTACGACCTTTGGAAGGGGTAGGGTTAAGGTTGTGATTAGTGTTTGATTTTTTGGTTGTGATTAGGGTTAGGGTTAGGGATGAAAACCTATAGGAGTTCAAGATATTCTTCAATAACTTTTTTTCTGAAGGTCATAGAGACTTGGAAGTTGGTTCCATCTCCACTAATGTGGCTATGCCCGATCCATTGGGACCATCCCCGAACTTCTACGACCTTTGGAAATGGTGAAACCACCAAATCTATAAAAAAAAAGTACAAGATATTTTTGAATAACTTTTTTTCTGAAAGTCCTAGAGACTTCTGCATTTCATGTTGTATAGAGGGTGGCCTGCCACGCCACCACACCGAATTTCAGCACGTTTCGAGCAAGCAGCGCAGAGTTATTCCAATTAATCCCTAATATGGGTTAGGGTTGCAATTAGGGTTAGGGTTAGGGTTGTGATTAGGGTTAGGGTTAGGGTTGCTATTAGGGTTAGGGTTAGGGTTGCTATTAGGGTTAGGGTTAGGGATGAATACCCATTGGAGATCAAGATATTCTTCAATAACTTTTTTTCTGTAGGTCATAGAGACTTGGAAGTTGGTTCCATCTCCACTAATGTGGCTATGCCCGATCCATTGGTACCACCCCCGAGCTTCTACGACCTTTGGAAGGGGTAGGGTTAGGGTTGTGATTAGTGTTTGATTTTTTGGTTGTGATTAGGGTTAGGGTTAGGGATGAAAACCTATAGGAGTTCAAGATATTCTTCAATAACTTTTTTTCTGAAGGTCATAGAGACTTGGAAGTTGGTTCCATCTCCACTAATGTGGCTATGCCCGATCCATTGGGACCATCCCCGAACTTCTACGACCTTCGGAAATGGTGAAACCACCAAATCTATAAAAAAAAGTACAAGATATTTTTGAATAACTTTTTTTCTGAAAGTCCTAGAGACTTGTGCATTTCATGATTTATAGAGGGTGGCCTGCCACGCAACCACACCGAATTTCAGCACGTTTCGAGCAAGCAGCGCAGAGTTATTCCAATTAATCCCTAATATGGGTTAGGGTTGCAATTAGGGTTAGGGTTAGGGTTGTGATTAGGGTTAGGGTTAGGGTTAGGGTTGCTATTAGGGTTAGGGTTAGGGATGAATACCCATTGGAGATCAAGATATTCTTCAATAACTTTTTTTCTGTAGGTCATAGAGACTTGGAAGTTGGTTCCATCTCCACTAATGTGGCTATGCCCGATCCATTGGTACCACCCCCGAGCTTCTACGACCTTTGGAAGGGGTAGGGTTAGGGTTGTGATTAGTGTTTGATTTTTTGGTTGTGATTAGGGTTAGGGTTAGGGATGAAAACCTATAGGAGTTCAAGATATTCTTCAATAACTTTTTTTCTGAAGGTCATAGAGACTTGGAAGTTGGTTCCATCTCCACTAATGTGGCTATGTCCGATCCATTGGTACCACCCCCGAGCTTCTACGACCTTTGGAAGGGGTAGGGTTAAGGTTGTGATTAGTGTTTGATTTTTTGGTTGTGATTAGGGTTAGGGTTAGGGATGAAAACCTATAGGAGTTCAAGATATTCTTCAATAACTTTTTTTCTGAAGGTCATAGAGACTTGGAAGTTGGTTCCATCTCCACTAATGTGGCTATGCCCGATCCATTGGGACCATCCCCGAACTTCTACGACCTTTGGAAATGGTGAAACCACCAAATCTATAAAAAAAAAGTACAAGATATTTTTGAATAACTTTTTTTCTGAAAGTCCTAGAGACTTGTGCATTTCATGATTTATAGAGGGTGGCCTGCCACGCAACCACACCGAATTTCAGCACGTTTCGAGCAAGCAGCGCAGAGTTATTCCAATTAATCCCTAATATGGGTTAGGGTTGCAATTAGGGTTAGGGTTAGGGTTGTGATTAGGGTTAGGGTTAGGGTTGCTATTAGGGTTAGGGTTAGGGTTGCTATTAGGGTTAGGGTTAGGGATGAATACCCATTGGAGATCAAGATATTCTTCAATAACTTTTTTTCTGTAGGTCATAGAGACTTGGAAGTTGGTTCCATCTCCACTAATGTGGCTATGCCCGATCCATTGGTACCACCCCCGAGCTTCTACGACCTTTGGAAGGGGTAGGGTTAGGGTTGTGATTAGTGTTTGATTTTTTGGTTGTGATTAGGGTTAGGGTTAGGGATGAAAACCTATAGGAGTTCAAGATATTCTTCAATAACTTTTTTTCTGAAGGTCATAGAGACTTGGAAGTTGGTTCCATCTCTACTAATGTGGCTATGCCCGATCCATTGGGACCATCCCCGAACTTCTATGACCTTCGGAAATGGTGAAACCACCAAATCTATAAAAAAAAGTACAAGATATTTTTGAATAACTTTTTTTCTGAAAGTCCTAGAGACTTGTGCATTTCATGATTTATAGAGGGTGGCCTGCCACGCAACCACACCGAATTTCAGCACGTTTCGAGCAAGCAGCGCAGAGTTATTCCAATTAATCCCTAATATGGGTTAGGGTTGCAATTAGGGTTAGGGTTAGGGTTGTGATTAGGGTTAGGGTTAGGGTTAGGGTTGGTATTAGGGTTAGGGTTAGGGTTGCTATTAGGGTTAGGGTTAGGGATGAATACCCATTGGAGATCAAGATATTCTTCAATAACTTTTTTTCTGTAGGTCATAGAGACTTGGAAGGTGGTTCCATCTCCACTAATGTGGCTATACCCGATCCATTGGTACCACCCCCGAGCTTCTACGACCTTTGGAAGGGGTAGGGTTAAGGTTGTGATTAGTGTTTGATTTTTTGGTTGTGATTAGGGTTAGGGTTAGGGATGAAAACCTATAGGAGTTCAAGATATTCTTCAATAACTTTTTTTCTGAAGGTCATAGAGACTTGGAAGTTGGTTCCATCTCCACTAATGTGGCTATGCCCGATCCATTGGGACCATCCCCGAACTTCTACGACCTTTGGAAATGGTGAAACCACCAAATCTATAAAAAAAAAGTACAAGATATTTTTGAATAACTTTTTTTCTGAAAGTCCTAGAGACTTCTGCATTTCATGTTGTATAGAGGGTGGCCTGCCACGCCACCACACCGAATTTCAGCACGTTTCGAGCAAGCAGCGCAGAGTTATTCCAATTAATCCCTAATATGGGTTAGGGTTGCAATTAGGGTTAGGGTTAGGGTTGTGATTAGGGTTAGGGTTAGGGTTGCTATTAGGGTTAGGGTTAGGGTTGCTATTAGGGTTAGGGTTAGGGATGAATACCCATTGGAGATCAAGATATTCTTCAATAACTTTTTTTCTGTAGGTCATAGAGACTTGGAAGTTGGTTCCATCTCCACTAATGTGGCTATGCCCGATCCATTGGTACCACCCCCGAGCTTCTACGACCTTTGGAAGGGGTAGGGTTAGGGTTGTGATTAGTGTTTGATTTTTTGGTTGTGATTAGGGTTAGGGTTAGGGATGAAAACCTATAGGAGTTCAAGATATTCTTCAATAACTTTTTTTCTGAAGGTCATAGAGACTTGGAAGTTGGTTCCATCTCCACTAATGTGGCTATGCCCGATCCATTGGGACCATCCCCGAACTTCTACGACCTTCGGAAATGTTGAAACCACCAAATCTATAAAAAAAAGTACAAGATATTTTTGAATAACTTTTTTTCTGAAAGTCCTAGAGACTTGTGCATTTCATGATTTATAGAGGGTGGCCTGCCACGCAACCACACCGAATTTCAGCACGTTTCGAGCAAGCAGCGCAGAGTTATTCCAATTAATCCCTAATATGGGTTAGGGTTGCAATTAGGGTTAGGGTTAGGGTTGTGATTAGGGTTAGGGTTAGGGTTAGGGTTGCTATTAGGGTTAGGGTTAGGGTTGCTATTAGGGTTAGGGTTAGGGATGAATACCCATTGGAGATCAAGATATTCTTCAATAACTTTTTTTCTGTAGGTCATAGAGACTTGGAAGTTGGTTCCATCTCCACTAATGTGGCTATGCCCGATCCATTGGTACCACCCCCGAGCTTCTACGACCTTTGGAAGGGGTAGGGTTAGGGTTGTGATTAGTGTTTGATTTTTTGGTTGTGATTAGGGTTAGGGTTAGGGATGAAAACCTATAGGAGTTCAAGATATTCTTCAATAACTTTTTTTCTGAAGGTCATAGAGACTTGGAAGTTGGTTCCATCTCCACTAATGTGGCTATGCCCGATCCATTGGTACCACCCCCGAGCTTCTACGACCTTTGGAAGGGGTAGGGTTAAGGTTGTGATTAGTGTTTGATTTTTTGGTTGTGATTAGGGTTAGGGTTAGGGATGAAAACCTATAGGAGTTCAAGATATTCTTCAATAACTTTTTTTCTGAAGGTCATAGAGACTTGGAAGTTGGTTCCATCTCTACTAATGTGGCTATGCCCGATCCATTGGGACCATCCCCGAACTTCTATGACCTTCGGAAATGGTGAAACCACCAAATCTATAAAAAAAAGTACAAGATATTTTTGAATAACTTTTTTTCTGAAAGTCCTAGAGACTTGTGCATTTCATGATTTATAGAGGGTGGCCTGCCACGCAACCACACCGAATTTCAGCACGTTTCGAGCAAGCAGCGCAGAGTTATTCCAATTAATCCCTAATATGGGTTAGGGTTGCAATTAGGGTTAGGGTTAGGGTTGTGATTAGGGTTAGGGTTAGGGTTAGGGTTGGTATTAGGGTTAGGGTTAGGGTTGCTATTAGGGTTAGGGTTAGGGATGAATACCCATTGGAGATCAAGATATTCTTCAATAACTTTTTTTCTGTAGGTCATAGAGACTTGGAAGGTGGTTCCATCTCCACTAATGTGGCTATACCCGATCCATTGGTACCACCCCCGAGCTTCTACGACCTTTGGAAGGGGTAGGGTTAAGGTTGTGATTAGTGTTTGATTTTTTGGTTGTGATTAGGGTTAGGGTTAGGGATGAAAACCTATAGGAGTTCAAGATATTCTTCAATAACTTTTTTTCTGAAGGTCATAGAGACTTGGAAGTTGGTTCCATCTCCACTAATGTGGCTATGCCCGATCCATTGGGACCATCCCCGAACTTCTACGACCTTTGGAAATGGTGAAACCACCAAATCTATAAAAAAAAAGTACAAGATATTTTTGAATAACTTTTTTTCTGAAAGTCCTAGAGACTTCTGCATTTCATGTTGTATAGAGGGTGGCCTGCCACGCCACCACACCGAATTTCAGCACGTTTCGAGCAAGCAGCGCAGAGTTATTCCAATTAATCCCTAATATGGGTTAGGGTTGCAATTAGGGTTAGGGTTAGGGTTGTGATTAGGGTTAGGGTTAGGGTTGCTATTAGGGTTAGGGTTAGGGTTGCTATTAGGGTTAGGGTTAGGGATGAATACCCATTGGAGATCAAGATATTCTTCAATAACTTTTTTTCTGTAGGTCATAGAGACTTGGAAGTTGGTTCCATCTCCACTAATGTGGCTATGCCCGATCCATTGGTACCACCCCCGAGCTTCTACGACCTTTGGAAGGGGTAGGGTTAGGGTTGTGATTAGTGTTTGATTTTTTGGTTGTGATTAGGGTTAGGGTTAGGGATGAAAACCTATAGGAGTTCAAGATATTCTTCAATAACTTTTTTTCTGAAGGTCATAGAGACTTGGAAGTTGGTTCCATCTCCACTAATGTGGCTATGCCCGATCCATTGGGACCATCCCCGAACTTCTACGACCTTCGGAAATGGTGAAACCACCAAATCTATAAAAAAAAGTACAAGATATTTTTGAATAACTTTTTTTCTGAAAGTCCTAGAGACTTGTGCATTTCATGATTTATAGAGGGTGGCCTGCCACGCAACCACACCGAATTTCAGCACGTTTCGAGCAAGCAGCGCAGAGTTATTCCAATTAATCCCTAATATGGGTTAGGGTTGCAATTAGGGTTAGGGTTAGGGTTGTGATTAGGGTTAGGGTTAGGGTTAGGGTTGCTATTAGGGTTAGGGTTAGGGTTGCTATTAGGGTTAGGGTTAGGGATGAATACCCATTGGAGATCAAGATATTCTTCAATAACTTTTTTTCTGTAGGTCATAGAGACTTGGAAGTTGGTTCCATCTCCACTAATGTGGCTATGCCCGATCCATTGGTACCACCCCCGAGCTTCTACGACCTTTGGAAGGGGTAGGGTTAGGGTTGTGATTAGTGTTTGATTTTTTGGTTGTGATTAGGGTTAGGGTTAGGGATGAAAACCTATAGGAGTTCAAGATATTCTTCAATAACTTTTTTTCTGAAGGTCATAGAGACTTGGAAGTTGGTTCCATCTCCACTAATGTGGCTATGCCCGATCCATTGGTACCACCCCCGAGCTTCTACGACCTTTGGAAGGGGTAGGGTTAAGGTTGTGATTAGTGTTTGATTTTTTGGTTGTGATTAGGGTTAGGGTTAGGGATGAAAACCTATAGGAGTTCAAGATATTCTTCAATAACTTTTTTTCTGAAGGTCATAGAGACTTGGAAGTTGGTTCCATCTCCACTAATGTGGCTATGCCCGATCCATTGGGACCATCCCCGAACTTCTACGACCTTTGGAAATGGTGAAACCACCAAATCTATAAAAAAAAAGTACAAGATATTTTTGAATAACTTTTTTTCTGAAAGTCCTAGAGACTTCTGCATTTCATGATTTATAGAGGGTGGCCTGCCACGCAACCACACCGAATTTCAGCACGTTTCGAGCAAGCAGCGCAGAGTTATTCCAATTAATCCCTAATATGGGTTAGGGTTGCAATTAGGGTTAGGGTTAGGGTTGTGATTAGGGTTAGGGTTAGGGTTGCTATTAGGGTTAGGGTTAGGGTTGCTATTAGGGTTAGGGTTAGGGATGAATACCCATTGGAGATCAAGATATTCTTCAATAACTTTTTTTCTGTAGGTCATAGAGACTTGGAAGTTGGTTCCATCTCCACTAATGTGGCTATGCCCGATCCATTGGTACCACCCCCGAGCTTCTACGACCTTTGGAAGGGGTAGGGTTAGGGTTGTGATTAGTGTTTGATTTTTTGGTTGTGATTAGGGTTAGGGTTAGGGATGAAAACCTATAGGAGTTCAAGATATTCTTCAATAACTTTTTTTCTGAAGGTCATAGAGACTTGGAAGTTGGTTCCATCCCCACTAATGTGGCTATGCCCGATCCATTGGGACCATCCCCGAACTTCTACGACCTTTGGAAATGGTGAAACCACCAAATCTATAAAAAAAAAGTACAAGATATTTTTGAATAACTTTTTTTCTGAAAGTCCTAGAGACTTGTGCATTTCATGGTTTATAGAGGGTGGCCTGCCACGCAACCACACCAAATTTCAGCACGTTTCGAGCAGGCGGCGCAGAGTTATTCCAATTAATCCCTAATATGGGTTAGGGTTGCAATTAGGGTTAGGGTTAGTGTTGTGATTAGGGTTAGGGTTAGGGTTGCTATTAGGGTTAGGGTTAGGGATGAATACCCATTGGAGATCAAGATATTCTTCAATAACTTTTTTTCTGTAGGTCATAGAGACTTGGAAGTTGGTTCCATCTCCACTAATGTGGCTATGCCCGATCCATTGGGACCATCCCCGAACTTCTACGACCTTCGGAAATGGTGAAACCACCAAATCTATAAAAAAAAGTACAAGATATTTTTGAATAACTTTTTTTCTGAAAGTCCTAGAGACTTGTGCATTTCATGATTTATAGAGGGTGGCCTGCCACGCAACCACACCGAATTTCAGCACGTTTCGAGCAAGCAGCGCAGAGTTATTCCAATTAATCCCTAATATGGGTTAGGGTTGCAATTAGGGTTAGGGTTAGGGTTGTGATTAGGGTTAGGGTTAGGGTTGCTATTAGGGTTAGGGTTAGGGTTGCTATTAGGGTTAGGGTTAGGGATGAATACCCATTGGAGATCAAGATATTCTTCAATAACTTTTTTTCTGTAGGTCATAGAGACTTGGAAGTTGGTTCCATCTCCACTAATGTGGCTATGCCCGATCCATTGGGACCATCCCCGAACTTCTACGACCTTTGGAAATGGTGAAACCACCAAATCTATAAAAAAAAAGTACAAGATATTTTTGAATAACTTTTTTTCTGAAAGTCCTAGAGACTTGTGCATTTCATGATTTATAAAGGATGGCCTGCCACGCAACCACACCGAATTTCAGCACGTTTCGAGCAAGCAGCGCAGAGTTATTCCAATTAATCCCTAATATGGGTTAGGGTTGCAATTAGGGTTAGGGTTAGGGTTGTGATTAGGGTTAGGGTTAGGGTTGCTATTAGGGTTAGGGTTAGGGATGAATACCCATTGGAGATCAAGATTTTCTTCAATAACTTTTTTTCTGTAGGTCATAGAGACTTGGAAGTTGGTTCCATCTCCACTAATGTGGCTATGCCCGATCCATTGGTACCACCCCCGAGCTTCTACGACCTTTGGAAGGGGTAGGGTTAGGGTTGTGATTAGTGTTTGATTTTTTGGTTGTGATTAGGGTTAGGGTTAGGGATGAAAACCTATAGGAGTTCAAGATATTCTTCAATAACTTTTTTTCTGAAGGTCATAGAGACTTGGAAGTTGGTTCCATCTCCACTAATGTGGCTATGCCCGATCCATTGGGACCATCCCCGAACTTCTACGACCTTTGGAAATGGTGAAACCACCAAATCTATAAAAAAAAAGTACAAGATATTTTTGAATAACTTTTTTTCTGAAAGTCCTAGAGACTTGTGCATTGCATGATTTATAAAGGATGGCCTGCCACGCAACCACACCGAATTTCAGCACGTTTCGAGCAAGCAGCGCAGAGTTATTCCAATTAATCCCTAATATGGGTTAGGGTTGCAATTAGGGTTAGGGTTAGGGTTGTGATTAGGGTTAGGGTTAGGGTTGCTATTAGGGTTAGGGTTAGGGATGAATACCCATTGGAGATCAAGATTTTCTTCAATAACTTTTTTTCTGTAGGTCATAGAGACTTGGAAGTTGGTTCCATCTCCACTAATGTGGCTATGCCCGATCCATTGGTACCACCCCCGAGCTTCTACGACCTTTGGAAGGGGTAGGGTTAGGGTTGTGATTAGTGTTTGATTTTTTGGTTGTGATTAGGGTTAGGGTTAGGGATGAAAACCTATAGGAGTTCAAGATATTCTTCAATAACTTTTTTTCTGAAGGTCATAGAGACTTGGAAGTTGGTTCCATCTCCACTAATGTGGCTATGCCCGATCCATTGGGACCATCCCCGAACTTCTACGACCTTTGGAAATGGTGAAACCACCAAATCTATAAAAAAAAAGTACAAGATATTTTTGAATAACTTTTTTTCTGAAAGTCCTAGAGACTTCTGCATTTCATGATTTATAGAGGGTGGCCTGCCACGCCACCACACCGAATTTCAGCACGTTTCGAGCAAGCAGCGCAGAGTTATTCCAATTAATCCCTAATATGGGTTAGGGTTGCAATTAGGGTTAGGGTTAGGGTTGTGATTAGGGTTAGGGTTAGGGTTGCTATTAGGGTTAGGGTTAGGGATGAATACCCATTGGAGATCAAGATTTTCTTCAATAACTTTTTTTCTGTAGGTCATAGAGACTTGGACGTTGGTTCCATCTCCACTAATGTGGCTATGCCCGATCCATTGGTACCACCCCCGAGCTTCTACGACCTTTGGAAGGGGTAGGGTTAGGGTTGTGAATAGTGTTTGATTTTTTGGTTGTGATTAGGGTTAGGGTTAGGGATGAAAACCTATAGGAGTTCAAGATATTCTTCAATAACTTTTTTTCTGAAGGTCATAGAGACTTGGAAGTTGGTTCCATCTCCACTAATGTGGCTATGCCCGATCCATTGGGACCATCCCCGAACTTCTACGACCTTTGGAAATGGTGAAACCACCAAATCTATAAAAAAAAAGTACAAGATATTTTTGAATAACTTTTTTTCTGAAAGTCCTAGAGACTTCTGCATTTCATGTTGTATAGAGGGTGGCCTGCCACGCCACCACACCGAATTTCAGCACGTTTCGAGCAAGCAGCGCAGAGTTATTCCAATTAATCCCTAATATGGGTTAGGGTTGCAATTAGGGTTAGGGTTAGGGTTGTGATTAGGGTTAGGGTTAGGGTTGCTATTAGGGTTAGGGTTAGGGTTGCTATTAGGGTTAGGGTTAGGGATGAATACCCATTGGAGATCAAGATATTCTTCAATAACTTTTTTTCTGTAGGTCATAGAGACTTGGAAGTTGGTTCCATCTCCACTAATGTGGCTATGCCCGATCCATTGGTACCACCCCCGAGCTTCTACGACCTTTGGAAGGGGTAGGGTTAGGGTTGTGATTAGTGTTTGATTTTTTGGTTGTGATTAGGGTGAGGGTTAGGGATGAAAACCTATAGGAGTTCAAGATATTCTTCAATAACTTTTTTTCTGAAGGTCATAGAGACTTGGAAGTTGGTTCCATCTCCACTAATGTGGCTATGCCCGATCCATTGGGACCATCCCCGAACTTCTACGACCTTCGGAAATGGTGAAACCACCAAATCTATAAAAAAAAGTACAAGATATTTTTGAATAACTTTTTTTCTGAAAGTCCTAGAGACTTGTGCATTTCATGGTTTATAGAGGGTGGCCTGCCACACAACCACACCAAATTTCAGCACGTTTTGAGCAAGCAGCGCATAGTTATTCCAATTAATCCCTAATATGGGTTAGGGTTGTGATTAGGGTTAGGGTTAGGGTTGTGATTAGGGTTAGGGTTAGGGTTGCTATTAGGGTTAGGGTTAGGGATGAATACCCATTGGAGATCAAGATATTCTTCAAGAACTTTTTTTCTCAGGTCATAGAGACTTGGAAGTTGGTTCCATCTCAACTAATGTGGCTATGCCCGATCCATTGGGACCATCCCCGAGCTAGTTAACTAGCTAGTTAGTGAACTAACTAACTCTCATAGCCTCAAGCATGCTAACTTTGCTTGAGCCCTGGACCCTTCAAATAAGTGCTCTTAATGTTCTGAATGAAAGCTTCTTCGCAATAACTTTATCCAACTAATATCTTTCACTGAACCTTTAACTTCTCCTTACTGCACACAGTAGGATAGCTGTCAGTGTCAAGCTGTTTCGTTTCACCTCAATCAGATGCAGAGAGACAGTTCTGCGACTTCCTGTATCCATGTCAAATTAACAGCCATCGTTTCAAATTAAAAGCCCTCTAGCATTTCATACACGGTCCAGCCATATAGGCTTTGACGAGGTCTGGACCTCGTTGGCCTCATAGCTGGCTACGGCCATTTTTGAAACATATTTAGCTGACTTCAAAATTTGCAATTGGTCAATCTCCTTAATGTATTATCTTTTAGAAATTGCCTTTTACCTTCATAATGAATCCTCATTAATGATGAATTGTAGAAATCCATACTTGAATGAGTCACCTGTAATGGTGCTTTTTGCTCCATGAGGTCTCATCCTTCATCACTGTTATTGTGCATGCAAATAAGTCACAGACATTCACAGTGGTAATGAGTTAAAGATTTCTCCTCAAGCTGGTGATAATAATGAGCTGGAAAGTGACACATGGAGAAGAGATGAAGTCACAGAGAAAAAGGGAAGATGAAGAAAAACTGAAAATGTCTGGGAAGGAGAGCTGAGGCACTGAGGCTTGCCAACTAGCCTAATGCGGGTCTGGGTTCAAACCAGCCGAGCTCCCCTCTCCCACATACCATTTATCTCTAAAGACAGACACACACACCTTAACTATTCATATCTGTCATGAATTTAACATGGTCAATTTAGGAAGAGTAGATCGCTTGCAGATGATTCACTCATGACTGAATCTCTTATGTGAGTGTTCATGCTGCAGCTGAGGCTTTTCCATCTTACTTTACTGTGTCAAAGCGGCCTGGGGCTTACACAATGTCTCCTGACACCACTACCATTTGAAGCATAGATTCTGTCCCTTCTGTGTGCTCTTGCTTGCTTAAACCCTTGCACTGTATCTTACAGGGAAACCAACGGCTTTGTCCTACCACAGCATGATGGCACGGACACGCAAAAGCCTGAGGCAGAGAAAAAGCATGAGCTGGCTGCAAAACACAGGGAAACATTAGAAACACAGGAAATGTGAATATATTGATTTGTAGTGCATTTTGTTACTCCTGCAATCCAATAAAGATAAATTAGAGATAAAACATTTAAAAAATAGTTTTACGTGTCAAAACTAATTCTCCAAAGCGATGCAGGATCGGCCTGTGATCTCGTCTGCCAAACTGACAAATGGTCAACACAGAACTGGGCAGACTCTCTCACACACAAACCACCGGATCATCACCTGCTGCCATTTCCTTCTTTCACGCCCCATATGGCTTCTCTACAAAGAGCATTCACGTGCCTCATGAGTTTGGTCTTTGTCTCGAGTTGTTACTCGCCAGACAATCAATAAAACTATAAAGTGTTGGAGCAGGATAAATTCATATCTGTGAACAGTGTAATGACAGAACTGCCACAGCCAAGCGGCTTCAAACTGAGTTTCTGTCTCACTGTTTCAGTTTTGGTGTTGTTCTTGCCATGGTGCTTTGTTAACTGAAGCAGGAATAATTAATATCTGTATTATAAAAAAAAGATCATCTAAAATTAACATCCAGCCAAACTGACAAATGTTCATGTTCTGTAATATCCTGGCCAAAGACTTTAGAAGCAGATGATGAAATTATGACGAGCCGTTCCTTTGCCAGATCGTCAACTTGCTTTGCAACTTTATGGGTATTAGCATTTAGCCACACGGGCAGACGAACCAACTCTGCATCCACACTGAAATATCTCAACAACTCCTGGATGGATTGTTCTCAAAGGATGAATCCTAACATTGGTGATCTCCTGACTTTTCACCCCGGGGCCACCATGAGGTTGACATTAGTCATTTTGCATTAAATTTCTCTGAAGTTATTGGATGGATCGTTGTGAAATTTGGTGAAGACGTGCATGTTACCCAACAGGGTGAATTTTAAAGACAATGTTTTCTTAGCATTTCATCCAGCAGAATTGTGGGAAAACGGTTGCACAGCAATAGAAGAAGACAAAGAAGAAGAAAACAAGAAATGCTAAAATGATCTTCAGGGAATCATGGACAAACTATAAAACAATACAATCGTGCTGAAACAAACAAAAAAAGATGTTCTTTTTGAATGGCACACCTCATTTATACATCTGCCTTTAACATTTTCATCTGCCTCAATGCCTGTCTCCACTCATCCGTCCCTAAATCACACCATTCACGCTGCGTCCGTCCATTCATCCAACGGTCCTCTGCTCATATTCACATTCCCCAGCCTTACATTTATTACATTCTACTGCTCCGTCCAACTTCTCTCTGTCCACATTCACAGTTTATCCTTTACAACCTCACACCTTGAATCTCTGAGACTCTGGGTATGTGTGTATGTACTGTTATCTTTCTCCAGGTGTATTCATCCACTCTTCACCCTTCATGTTCAAGTCCTGCAGCCCCTCAGGATCTGCGGCCGTTCTTGAAAAGCAGCGCTGATTTCTTCCTCTTTCCTGCTCCGAGAGTGACTGAGCTCTGAGAGTGAATACAGTCCAATCAGCGCACATCGCCCGGGCCACTTGTGCGTTGGCACTCCAAAAGCAATACTTTACATCATCAGCCTGATTCATAGCCAGGAAACGTCTTCTGGTTGCTCACTCAATCACTCTTTTCTTTTGCCTGTTTTTTTTTTTTTTTCTATCTGCAAGTGTATGTGTGAATGTGTGTGTGCAGAAATGAAAGTGCAAGGAAGAGACAGTAAGAGATGTTCAGGGCTAATCTTCTTGTTTCACACTGTCAACTCCTTTTGCAGACTGTTGCTCCACTGTGACTGGATACCGCACGATTCCATGTGTGTGCACGCACAGATACACACACTTTAAGGATATTACTCACAGGTGCAGAATCCCTCGGAGAGAGGAGCCGTCGTAAATCAGGCGCGATTGAGATGTAAAACCGATGTTCTCTCGCTTTTACAACCCTGAGTCATTGAAATGCAACACGGCTGAGTTTGTGTGTTTTTCTAAGAGACTCAGGAAGTGTAAAAGAAGTGGAGAATCTGTAAATCCGCTTTTTTTAATTTAACTTTTCACGATCGTCCATGTGCTGAGGAAGTTTTTTCCAGTGTAAATTATGTTTAGCTGACGAGAGACGTTAAACATTAAAAAGTTTAAATTTTACAGTCAAATTTAATTTAAAATGATCTCGGTGGAAGTTCATTATCTCGCAAAAGCTAAGTTCATGCTGTGTGCGTTTACTTTTTTGTTTTTCTTCATGTTTTATGGCTCGGATGACCCCAGCATGGATCTTGACTTTTCTCCGCATGGATGGAAGAACACCAACATCAACACAACCTCTACAAGACTAAACTGTTTGCCCAGTGAATAAATCTCTCCATCACGACTTGAATCTCACCTCTCCTTCTTTAACTATAACCGAGGTCGTGAGAAACCTGGCTGCCGTGTTTGACGAGAAACTCTTTGACCACATTGTCCTCCTCTCCCGGTTGTGCTGCTTTGTGTTAACCTGGCTCAGTACGTCTCACAACTCTCATCCTCCATGATGTCCGATTATCTCTCACCTCAACTCCCTCATGCAGAGTGAAACCTTTTACATGTGCTGCAGAATGTGGCAGCGTGTCTGGTCTTCAATCAGCCCAAAAGGGCACATGTCACTCTGCTGCTCATCGACTTCCACTGGATACCAATGACGGCCCAAATCAAATTCGAGTCACTGGTGCCTGCAGAGTGGATTCCAGCTCTGCCTGCACTCAGTCACACGGGCTTATGCTGTGTCCGAGTTAGCCCACCGCCATCTGAGCAGAAGTGCCCCACTCTTTTTTTAAGCACCTCTTGACGACCCATCTCATCTAAGAGCGTCTTCTTTCCCATCCCCTCTAACACCAACCTAACTCACTCTCACTGTGCACTTTCTCTGCACTTCTCTACCTGATCTCTGTGCTCTTTGTCTTATTGAACAGATTTAGCTCTTGATGCTTATCCCTCACTCGCAAGTTTCTTTGGATGAAAGTGTCTGCCAGATGAATTTCAGGGCCCACATAGTCTGTTGGAATATTTAAATGTTAAAGGTTAAATCATACATAGGTGCTGCAGCTCTTAGAGGTTGTAGTTTGATGAAATCACTTATTTCTCAGTGTTACTTTTCTATTCATTCAGATTTTTCTGTTACTTTACTTTGAATTTACAGTTAACAGATGTTCTTGTACTGATAATCCATCGCACTTGCTCAACTCATCCTGACAATTATTCTGTTGTGTGACTACATGACAGATTTTATTGGAAAACATTACTGTGCCTGTGCACTGTTAATAAAGAGCACATGTTAGTGGATTATGAGACGATACACCAGTTTAACTCTGTGTTGATATTGTTGTGAGGAGAGATTTCATTTTACTCATTGAGGACATTGCTGCTTTGTGAGGACATTTTTCCAAAAGCCTGTTTAAAGAAAGTGGTTTAACGGTTAATGGTAGAATTAAGTTAAGGTATCTATGTAGTTGTATTAGTTAAGTTTAGGGGCAAAAATGTTTAACCTTAATACATAAATATATTTATGATTTATGATTAAACTCAGTTTAAGCCTCATGGAGGAAAGTCTTCATAATAGGACGTCCTCAAAAGTACATTATTACACATCTGTGTAGTTAGTTGAGTTAATGGTGACGCATTTGACTATGTGGGCAACTGCAAGTGACAAAGCACGTGTCCTCGCGTGTGCTTATCTGCAGGTGTGTTTGTGCACATAAATCATGGCAGCGACGGAGACATGGGTCTCTGCCTTCCGTCCTCACAGTTCTAGATCCGCAGATTCCAGCTCATGTTGCAAATGTTCACTCTCCAACCAACAGTCTCCATCTGCAGATCTGTCACTCTGTAGAATATTAATTTATGATGCTTAAAAGTCCTGAACAATTAGACAGCTCCCCTCTGTCCTCGTTATATCCCTAAAGCCAGTCCTTCCACATCCTCGTATCCTCCCATCTCATCCCCTCCTCCCTTCTCTCCGCTCCACTCTCCCTCTGTTCTGTCCTCCTGTGTGATATGTTGCTCCTCAGGGTGACGTTTTTCGGCAGATTGATGGCGTTGAAGTCTGACTCGGGTCAGCAAGGCCCTGCTCCTTCCCACATGTCTTCCCATCTCTCCCCCGGTTCCTCTGTGGCTGAATTCCTGCTCCGTACCTCCTTCCCTACATCAGCTCTCCCCCATACGGTCCTGCACTTCATCAGTTCCACCTCCTCCTCTTTACGAAGGGACCGTCCATCTCTTCTTCCCCTTGTCCCTGCATTCTTTCTTCCTCCCTCCTCCCTTCCTCTGCCTGGACAGATTGATAGTTTTCCCGCCCTGTAGAAACCTACAAAGGCCTGTCCCTCCCCTGACAACACTAAACTAAGTCTCTCGCTCTCTTTCTCACTTTTCTTTTCCGACTCGCTTCTCGTTCACTCACTCCCAGTGACCTGTGCTTCCTCTGAGTGCACTATACCACTATACCTCCATAACTTTCACTCTCATCTCCCTCTGTTAAAACACTCACTGTTTCCACTCCGTTGTTTTCTTCTCTTCACTCGTTCTCATACAAAAGAAGTGATTAAATATGGCCCATGGTTTTGCTCTGTACTGAACAGAAATCACAAGTTAAATTTCCATATTTCTTCACCATTTCCATTTATATACAAATAAAATTTGAAATGAGCAGAAAATATAAATACTGCAGAGATTCTTGATCCTACATTTTGCATTTCAACAACACACTTAAAATTCCTCTTATCCAAACATTGTTGCTGTTTACAATTTTCAAAATATATTTAGTTATGTTGATAAAAAAACATTACAGAACTTTTTTATGTTATGTTTTTAAATTTGGCTGGTACGAGAACACAAATAACAATAAGAGCTGGACTTCCTGAGAAAACATGGACAGCAGAGTTTTCCAACCTCGGTGAACACAACATAGCTCTTCAGTGTCGGATTGACCCAGAGGCTGAGCTCAGGAGAACGAGCAGTGAGAACCTATAATCAGAACACAATGAATCTGTGACACGTCAGGCTGGTGCACAACCATGACAAAGCTGTGGAATTTGAAAACCCAAACGTCTAAACACTGTGGTCAGTCATCATCTCACGTCTGTGTGGACACTGGACAGTGAACGGATACTGAGTTCAATATCCACCCTTCTGCAGTTTACTCTATGCACCTTATGAAGTTGTGGGAGATTCTGGTGAAGATTTAACTCTCTGACGACTCTTTGGAAGTCTACATAAATCTTCTTGGAGCCTCTGTTGGACTTGGACATGGAAATCATGAACCTCTGGGATTGCACCAGACATTTGGATTCAGCCTGTGTATGTTTGCGTGTGTCTGCACTTTACTCCACCCCCTTTTTAAACACTCATCTCCTCGTAAACTTTTCTAAAAACCTCCAGCATAGATCCTCGGAAAACTCCTGAATCACAACGTTTGCTGCATGTCATTAATGTCGCCATCCTTTCCCTGACCTTCCTCTGTTTTACTGCAAGAACTAAAAAAAGTGGAAATAAAAAAGTCTTTTAAATGAAATTTAGAAAGTGGAAGAGGAGATAACAGTAGAGTGCAAAGGGAGGGCGAGGTTGAGACTAATGCCACGTGTCGAGAGGACACGCAGATAGGAACATAGGATGGGACAGACGGAGGAAGAGAGATGGGCAAATGGAGGAAGTGAAGGGATAGGACTGTCTCCTGTCCCCTCAGGCTTACGTGGCTTCCCAGCAGTGCAAGTTCAGCAAAGTTCAAGGTTGGATTGATTTGTACTTTGGAGACAAAAAAACTCATTCGGTGCAACGCTGCTCTTTGGCAGCACATGGTTTCACTTATGGAGCATAAAAACAATAAATAGACCATAATCATTAATATTATGACACATCATAACATATCATAGCAACATCCAGGGTGTCAGCCTTGAATCCAGTTGCATTGGGGTGTATTGTGAAACAACATCTGGCTCATTCACAGTGAATTCCACCAGTCAGAAACAGTTCTGCTCTGCTCTCTGTCAGATGTTCTGAGTAAACATGATTAATTAGACTGAAGCTCCTTGATGGCAGACACGTAAAGGTCAGCATTCATTCCCAGTGTGGAAAATTAAATCAGTGCATGTTTACTTTTGCACACTGTTTATTCAGACTCCCAGTGATGCATTGCGTTATCCGGTGGAAACTAATGGTAATGACGTTCAGTTTTTTAATAGCCGATTTTGTTTATCGCTGCTTTGCTGCTTGAGAATAACGCTCGTATTTGCAGCCGAACAACAAAGCACAGATAACTGGTGTTTATTTCAAATACACAGTAGGTGTTAAGCACAAATACATGTAATTGATGTTGTGAATGTGGCTAATGAGATAGAGACACCATGGAAATCAGAATGAACACACTGGAGTCAGTTGATTATGAGTCTGTGTGTGTGTGTGTGTGTGTGTCCTCTTGTGTATGAGCAGCTGCGGACTGGCCATTGTGTTGACACAAATACAAAGATGCAAAACAACAAAAGAAAATGATGTTGGGACAATTGTATATTCAGATTCACAATTCTTAAAATCAGCTGGTTGCCTGTCACAAAAAAAAAAAAGATTAATATTAATAAACAGTTAATTTGATTGGCAGGTTCTCTGAGAAGGGTTTTGTATCTATTATTATGTATTTATGTTAAAGTAGCACAACAATAAAAAAACTAAATATAACAAAGCATCACATTGACGAGTTTTCAACTTTGCCTAGAAAAAAATGAAACTTCTAAAATGTTGTGTCTCAGCTTCTTCACACTCTCCAGCTCCCAAACTGGATTTTCTCACCACTGATAACATTCAAATATCCAGTCAGATGACATTTAAGTGTTCTAAGTGTCATCTTAGTGGATTCATGCAGAGGTCTCTAAGAGTGTGTAGTGGAGGGTTCTTATAGACTCACAAAGGTTTGTAAGCAGGATGATGTTAGAGTGTTTCCACAGTTGTTGAACAAGCCAGGCTGCGCACATCCAAACTATTGTGCTACAAAGCCACAGAGATAAAGGCAGGGGAGCATATTCAAGTATTTCTTGAATGAAAGTCAAGTTGTTGTACAAACAAACAGAGTTGCATGTTACAATTCGTCTGTATCTGTGAAGGCACAGTGAGATTTATAAGAATCTGAATTAATCTACTGTGTATAAGGTTTTCACTCTATTGTATAAAGGCTATAAACCTCTCTCATGTTACTATAAAGCTGCTTTCAGACATGCACTGAAGTCAGGACATTTTTTCTTGAAATTTTCCAGTGGAGCTTTAGGAGAGGACGCAAATGTCCGAGACGTTTTCCAGACCTCTTCGAAAAAAGAGTTGCCGTACGTATAGAGGACGCAGACAAAGATAGAGGGTGTTTATTTATTCTAACCCTGAGAATCGCCTGCAGTCTCCCCCTCAGTCACAACAACCTCCAGCAACAAGGTGGAGCAGAGCACCTTTAGCTTAAGAGCCAAAACCCAGGGATGAAAATAAGTCTGCACAGCTCTCTCTGACTGGCTCCTTAAACAGGTGAGTGGACAACATGCTGATTCTTTATTCTTGCAGGACTGACTGAGGACTTGACGTGAAGAGAGTTTAGAGAGGAAATCAACCAGGTAGAATGAAAGAGGAGGAAACGTCCACCCATTAGGTTCCAGTAACCAGACACCTGGGAAACTCGAGTGTGTTTTCTGGAGGTACAGCTCAGCTTTTAGATC
Source organism: Paralichthys olivaceus (assembly GCF_024713975.1). NCBI lineage: Eukaryota > Metazoa > Chordata > Actinopteri > Pleuronectiformes > Paralichthyidae > Paralichthys > Paralichthys olivaceus. The sequence continues at coordinate 16,125,721 of NC_091110.1, read as the reverse complement.
AATAGCTGCAGAGAGGAACAGCTTTGTGTGGTTGGTGCAGCAGTCATGCAGAATCGATGCAGGGCTGATGGATAATAGGACACTTCAACAATGTTTATCATTGAGAGGAACCAGGAGGTGTGTGGAACAGCTTGACTTTTTACAGGTGTTCCTTTTTGCATCTTGTGTAGATTTATCGTTGGGTATCCAGTCATGAAATAGCTTCAGCAGAGCAGCTGCTGCACCCATCTGCTCCACTGGACCTCCCTAACTACACATACACTCAAACACAGGTATTCTATGAATGTGGAGTACATGAAGTCAGTTTCATTGATAGTTTTGACATTTACTGAGCACGCATTAGTGATATGTGTGTTTCACATCTTCCTGCCAAAACAATAGACTGAAAATAAAGATAAAAGATGTGTCTCCACTTCCTCCCAGTATTCTGAAATACAAACGATGACATTTTGTGCCAATAGTCATTTGGAGCCAGATTCTGGAGACAGTTGAGATTAAGGGATGGAGCTGGGGCATCGTGATCCTGCCCTTACATGCTCTCAAACAATCCCGGGTCAGTCCCAGCTGTCAATCATGATGTTTAACCCCATGTCTGTAGCATCAAATAAGTAATTAAAACCCAACTTACATGAATAAAGAGCATTTAAACATGCATCAGTGATAAGAAGCACCTAAAATGATGAACAAATTTACTTGATGTGCTTTGGCTTTTATTTTGGAGAGCTGTCATGTTGTCCTTCTTTACAAACTATCTATGGTCAATACACACACACACACACACAGATTTTCTTTTAGCCTGAACTCCTGCAGACATGTGAGGGCCTCTGGGACCTGAGTGTGTGATGTCAGTGTGAGATTTCTGGTCAAAGAGATGCAGCCAGGTTAAAAACTCGACACAGCAGATCAAAGACACGTCTCACACACACACACGAGTCATGTACACAGAACAGCAACCATACTGTATACACCTATACTCTCTCTCTCTCTCTCTCTCTCTCTCTCTCTCTCTCTCTCTCTCTCTCTCACACACACACACGTCTTTAATATACACCCCCAAGCTCCAGAGAGCATTACACATTTCAGCTGCCTTCTGATACACTGCATATTCAATTAAATATAACTACACCTATATATTATATCGTCTTGGATCATTGGCATGTGAACAAAACAACTTGATGAGTGTGTGATGTCAGCAAAAATATACTTCCCATCTTTCTTCTCCGTCAACACTTTCCTCCACCTCTTCATCCTCTGCTTCTCTCACCACATCCTCTGAACCTCCTCTCTCACTCTCACTCTCTCCTGGTCCAATTTTCCGTGCTGCCAGCGTGATGACATCTCTGTTCACCACATGTATTCTGGTGTAATTAGACAAACCCTGAGCCTCAAGCTTTTCAAAAAAAGGAATAATGTTCTCCACCTTGCACCTGCCTCTTATCCCCCATCTTTCATTCTCATCAGTTGTTTCACATTTTGTTTTCATCTCTATTTATTCGTTTCTCTTTATTTGAAGTTTAATTTTCTCCTCTATTTTCCCCTCGTTTTTCAATTTCTCTTTTCTCTCATTCCGTGTGTCGCTTTTTAATCCTCTACTGAGAGCTTTGTCTCTCCAGAGAGAGAGAGAGAGAGAGAGAGAGACCTTGTGTTTTGTTTCTATTTCGCTCGACTTTCTCTCACACAAACAACAACATCATTTCAGCGCTTTCTATCTCCCACTCTTCGTAACAATTTAATTTTCAATTATGCTTTACAATGTCTGCCGGTAGCTGTTGTTGCCAGAGAAATTAGATATTGAACAATAACAAAGCCATTATTTTTTTAACCTTTAATAAAGACAGACTCATTGAACCGTGACTCTGGATAACAGACTGGATGGATGCATGAGTGGACAGATGTGTGCGAATGGACTGAACCATTTATACTGGCAACAGCAACAACCATCAATAAAAAAGATTAATGTTGGGATTTGTGTGCAACAGAACATTAAGGTCATTTTAGGGAAATAAATAAATAAATTATAGAGCAGAGGGAGGAAGGTGATGCTTTTTTTCTGACATTACTAATTTAACGTTTTTGCAAGAAACTGTCACTGTCATGTTTTAGCAAATGAGTATATTTTGCCACCAGGTTTTGCAAAATACTCCTGATATGAGCCCAGAATCAGTACAAGTAGGTAGAAGTGATGAAGAGAAGAGATGATGGCTCTGCTCGGCTCTGTTCTGGCAGGTAAAGACTGAGGTCAACGAGGACACGACAGTTTGCAGGAGGGGGCCAAAGCAGACGGAGCTGTGAGCGGGGGTGGATGACCGGTCAGTCAGGGGAATGGAGAGCGGACTGACGGGGCAGGAGGTGAAGCTGGAGATGAGCTGCTCGTCTGAAGAGAGTCAAGCAGAATTACTGAAGCAAAGAAGCTAATGTTACTCAGAGAAAATCCCAAATCCCATTTGAATCACCTGTAGAAAACACAGAGATACTTCTGTTCATTGTATTGTTGTTCCTGATGCTCTCAATGTTCAGAGAATATTCAAGTATGTTGTCTCGTAAAAAGTACAAGCTTAATATGGAATAATAATACATAAAAAATAATAATATTACAACACAGAGGACAAATAAAAAGATGAAAACCAAACATTAATGGCAAAATACAAAACAAAGACAACATATGATAAATGAATAAATCATCAATTTAAACAAAAACAGTTCAGAGTTATGTTAATAGACAAGTTAATCAATTCAGTTTAATTTGAACCTCCAACTAGAACGTTGCTAAAATCCCTTTTGACAGAGGATTGGCTAAAAAGACAGATGTGACGTTCTGCATCACATCATAATGAAAGATGACAAACTGTATGAGATGTGACGGCGTAAAGGAAAATGAATTCAGAATTCCTAATTCCCTCTCACTTCTTCTCTCAGCCCTGTGGCTGCGTTATGAATAAAAATCACCTCTCACATGACTAACTACTGTTTTAAATCCTTAATCCCTATTTTTTATTTGAAGATTTCAGCTCACACACACACACACACAAACACACACTCACACACAATGAACTATGCTCCATTGCTCCCAGTCTCTCCTTCTCAACCTTATACACACATATGCATACTCAAACATGCATTTGCATACCCCCTGGCATGTGCACACCAGAAGGCAAACATCATCACACAGAACATACATGCCAGGACACATAATCCAGTCTCCCTGTGCCTTTGTATCAAATACTGTGTATGGACACACATATTTCATCAAGTCATTTCCTTGCACTTCAGCGGGGGACATATTTAACACTTCCGGCTCTATCTCAGGGTGTTTGTCTATCGGGGACGCTCTCCCACTGTGCCCTCTCGCTGCCCCGGGTCATGTGTCTCCTGTGTCATATCCGATGTCTTTGGCTGCCTTCTCCCTTTGAAGCCTCGGAGCCGGCAGCAGGCCACGCTGCCACTGGGCATTACAGTCAACTGTTGGGTCTTCAAAGTCCTCACGTGTGATTCTGCTTTTCCTTTTCCTTCAGCCGCTCTTTTAAATGTTTCATGAGCGCTCACGCTGACCGCCGATATTATGCAAAAAAGACGGGATCCAAAAAAAGCTGGCTGATCCCGGGGCATGCTGATGGTGTCCCCAAGTCGGCACAGCTGGTGCTGGGTGATTGGCTGCTGACATTTCTGTCCGTCTACCACAAGTAGAGGCAGTTGTTTTTTTTTCTTTCTACTTATGTGAGACAAAAATCAAGACAAGTCAAGGAAGTAGTCGGCAACTGTAGTTATGTTTTTGATGGCAGGAGAGTTTTCCTTCATCTGGTTAAAGATGTTAAACTGACCTCTACTACCACAAAATTACTACTTAACAAAAAATATATAAATGCATCAATGCAAAAAACTTTTCTGCATCCCCTGTTGTTTATTATAATTGTATATCGGCAACCATAAACGCAGATGTCTGTGAAAAGCTCATTTCAGATGGTGGCGCATCCGGACACAGTTTCTTGTTGCTGCTCTGCAATATTTATTTATCACATTCATCATGCCACCTAATATATATATATATATATATATATATATATATGTACATATATATACATTTTATTATATAGTTGCTTAATTTTTAGATTTGTATATTTCTCATATGTAAATCTTCATAACAGGCACAATTTTGTTTGTGCTTCTACATGATGACAATGAATCTAAATTTAAATTTTCCATCACAACAAGACACTGACATTCTCCCTCTAATTTGCTGCCATGCTGTCTTTCTCGTGTTCTTATTTTCCTGTTTATCTGCCTCTTCTCCTCCTTTTCTTTGTTTTCCCAGCCTCTCACTTTACCACAGAAGTGTTTCATTCTCTCCGACCCACTGTTTCTGTTGCTGCTGTTGTTTTCCATCGGTCTCGGCCTGACACCTCAGGGCTCTCTCGCTGTTATATCTCGGGGGTGTTAAACAAAGTTCGATAACACAAACAATCACGTGCTCTTTCCTTTTTCTGAAATAAGTCCAACAGATGGCGTCCAGGCCTCCCTCAAAGCAGGGGAATGCAAAGCAGTGAAATTTCTTATTTGGCACTCACAGGAGCGAGAAGATAGAACGATAGTACGCTTGTGGATTAGTCTGGTACAAAAACGTATGTACACGGGTATATATACGCAGTTTCACAAATGTACAAATATTTATTGAGCTTGATTATCTTCTTTCATCCCTTTATCCTTGTATCCATCCTTTGTTTACAACCCCTGTCTATTGTTCCATCAAAATCCACATATTAAACTAAGAATGGCATCTCTGCCAAGGCCAAACACTCCTGTTAAATTCAATCATGCTGCACCAAACTGCAAACATTCATCATTCTATTTTCATCAAGATCCAGAAAACATGGCAATATTCCTTGATAAAATCTGTAAAACTTTCAAACAACACCACCGATCTTGCAATGTTAAAGAAAGTTAAAGCAGAATCCCTGAATCTGCCCCTTTTGCCAAGATTTTGCACCAAACTTTAATGGCTTCTCTCTCATCCCATGTTCCATCCTTCCATCCGTTCCCACCCCTTTATCATTCCCGATTCCAGGTTTTAAAAGTTCTCACGTACCATCTGCAGACTGCTTTTTCTCACTCAGAATCCCCATAAGCGTGTTAAAACCGAATTACTTCAACCATAAAAAAACTAAATTCACAATAACAAAACCACATCTGCCCCGAATATGTTTTTCATCCTTGACTTTACAAGGCTAAAATATGGGCTGAATTACCCAAAGACAACTGGCTCTCATCTGCCGCTGATGTTTTCCTCCTCTCTGCATGTCCGCCTGCCTCTCTGTGTGTCTCTCTGTTTATACGCTTGTTAGTGCGCCGCTCGTGTCTGTTGCTGCTGATTTCATCTGCTTCCTTTTATTGCAGCACAGGTCGTCCATGTTGCTGCCGTGTCCGGGGTCAGTCCGACCATGTTAATGAGGTCAAAGTTCAGCGGCTCACGACCCTCAATCGGACTTCGACGTGTTGCTGTGGTCTCAACACCATGTTGCCTCAGTCTCCCTCCTCGCCATCCATCACACACCTCCACCTGTCTCTCATCAACCCTGTGGTTTTCAGCCCTCTTCTCCTTCGCCTGTCCAGTCTCTCCATTCTTTCCCTTCACTCCATCCATCTGTCTTTCATCACCTGCTACCTTTTGTCAGTCCTCTGATTCAACGCTGCCCTCTTCCTCTCGAACTTTCCTTGCCCCTGCTGTCTTTTTTTCTTCTTTCACATTTCCTCTCTGTTCTTTTATCCTGTTTTTCGTCTCCACACCTTCTTTACCCTTCTGACTTCTCTCACTCATCTCATCATTCACCTCCAGTCAAATCTTTTCTTCCTGTCCACCATCACGGACTCCACTTCTCCTCATCCATTTCCACTGACTCGCCACTTTTCTATTTGCCGTCTCTTCTGTTCATCCCCTCCATTGTTATGAAATCCTCTGCCCCCATGTCATCGCCTGATTCCATCAAATATGATGTTCTTTTTGCACCGAGCAAAATAATACAACTTTTATTACTTAATCTATAACTATTTAAAACACTTCAATCTTTTCTTTGTAGTTTAGAAATATAATATATCATTAAATTCACCATAACAAGCTCTTGATCATCACACAAAGTCTCAGTTTTTTACAATATCAACTCTACTTGCAACTTTATGTACTTCTGTACTTATACATAGCATATTGTATAATATGCCTGGGCTTATACTATATGGTCCATTTTTGCCAAACAAGACAGAGCACTGTAGCTTGGAAAACAAACCGGCCTGTGAGCAAAACAAAATGATAGAAGCGATGAGCTAGTCAGTCTAGAGACAACACAAGTGGGCGGTTAATCATAACATAAAATCTCTCACAGATCCACTTCAGTTTCAGCTAATTTAATCTTTTCTTTTTTTCTTTTTTTTTTTCTTTTATCTGTTTGTCGTTTGTTCACCTTTTGAATGTCGTATTTTTCTGTGATGCCACTTCTTTGATGTTGCTTTGTCAATTCAGATTACTGCATGAATGGGAGACTCGGGAATCATTTGGACACACAAACACACCTTAATCAAATATCTCTGTGTTCGAATACAAATCAAAACGCATTCAGATCAGCTTGAGCTTGGTGTAAAAGAAAAAGTTGTGCTGAAAAGGTTGAACCAGGCTCAACCTTCGCTGTGGTAAAAATGCAGATTGTTGGCAGATGACCTCAATAAGTAAACTTGTTTCTACGCTGATGGTTTGCAAACCATTATACACTCCTTTGAAGTCTGATATACCTTTAAACACGTTCCTGAGGACGTGAACGTGTTGCAGCAGATACTGGGGCCAATCCATCCCCCCACTCAGATCCACTGTCTTCCCACAGACGGCGGGTTGACGGACGCCTGCCTGTGTTCTCCTCAATCTTTAAAGCGTTTAGTCTTCAGCACCTGTGCAACACTGGCACTACATGCGATGCCATCAGTTCAGCTGCCAGACACACGATTTGTTGCTTTAAATAAAACAACATTATGACTGTGGAAAAAAAAAAACAGTTTTCATGGAGCCGGGTAATTCAGTACAGCTCATTCTGCTGCAGAGCCAAACAAAGGCCGTCTCCCCAGCAGATGAATTAAAGTGGTCATAAAAAGTCAGGTATGAGGCAAAATATATGACACGGTGGAGGCAGTTCAATACATCTCCGAGAGAAGGTGTTAGTGGGAGTGAATGACAAAGCTCAAGGCAGACGGGGAGACGTGTTTTTGCAGGAAAAATAGAGAAGGCGACATGGAGACAGTGAAAACAGGAGGAATAAATAGTGAAAAGAAAGAGAAGAGGAGGAACAAAAAGCCGACAGACACATGCATATAAGTGCAATAGAGACAGCAGTTTCTCTCCTCAGCTGTATTACTCCCTGTGATCTCCTTAACATAAATCACAGCGGTTTATCTTGCCAACAATGCACTTACTGCACTGTTCATAAACAATGCTTTTATAGCTTCTCATCAGATTAACTTACTTAGCCGGGGAGCGTGATGGAGTGAAATGCATATTTATAGCTGCGGCATGCGCGGAGAGAGAGCGGGAGAGAGAGAGAGACATGAAGACATTGCAGGAGGCCAGAGGAGAGGAAGGGTGAGAAGGAGTCGGGGATGAAGCTAATTGCCTGGAAGAGATGACATTTATGTGGTGGCTGAGAGGAGGGTGGAGGAGAAAGAGAGATCATAAAAAGGGAAAGTGGAGATGCAGGGACGGAGAAAAGCATTTTGGAGGAGACTCGTCATGAAATTGTGATTATTGAACATCTGTGTTGAGACTGTCCTCTCAAGAAAACAACTAAATCACTCACTTCAGCGAATCCAACAAAATAAAATCTGTATCCTAATATTCCACTTGTCTTTTTTCCTTTCTAAACTTGATGCAACAGTGAATATCAAGGACTAAATGAAGAAACTGATTCAAAACAGGTTTTTTGTTGTATGCTTTTCATTTTGGTCGATCATGTTTATCCATCATTTCCCTTTCTGCTCCTTTTTCTTTTGTTTTCAAAATTATATTTTTATTTTTTCCACTATTATGTTTTATTTTTTTATTTTTTTATTATTCTTTGAAAAGACTTGTTATCTCATTGATTGTCACACTGACATAAATGGATGCATAAAACAATCAGTCCCTCTTTATTTGAAACCATGAGGAAAATCTATTTTTTTATTTTTTCTCTTTTACTTATAAAAGGCCTTTTATCAAACGTTCTCCTGCTCCTTTACACACGAGGGCATGGAGTGTGCTCATGTTTGTGGCTGTGATTTACAAAAAAAAGAAAAAACATCTTATTTTAATTTGCAAGATTTTTATACGAGCCAGACATGTCATGATTTTTTTAAATCCTAGGTCGAGGTTATGGAAAAGCCAAAGTCAAACTATAACATTTAAATAAGTAAACATTGAAATTGTCAGTTCTCTTGCATTTGTGAAATCAGACCTCTCAGATAAAGTCATGCAATAATATCTAATGTATAAATGCATGATGTTTGTTTATCAAATGAACCAAAGCTTAGTTTTACCTCTTTGTGTGGTTTAGCTTTTTACCTCAAGGTTTTCTCATCCTCTTTATATGTGTGTGTTTGTGTGCACTTAACATATTAGCTTACTTGTATTCAGTATTCATGGTTACCACTTGTCTGTTGAAGATCCACCTGGCTGAATGCTTTCAGTCCAAGGAGACTTGTTAAAATATCAAGTATACAGCAACAGGTTTCAGTCGGGGAAAAAACCAAACAAACAAAATAAAAGCATTCCTGCTGCATGAGGTCACAGGTTTAGGAAGCCCCCATACATAACCACTTCATTGCCTGTCAGACAACAAGGAAGGAGAACAAAACTAATGGAGAGGAGAGAATGTCTTTTAACCAGAAACACATTTTCCATAAAATCTGGTTTTCACCTTGGCCTGACAGCCGCAGTCATATCCTCGACTCCAACAGTGAAAATGGGCTCCTCTCTGCTCCACATGCACACACTCACTGTAAAACTTTTAAGGGGCTCCGTGGTTGCAGCGCAGAGAAATGGTGGGAAACATGTGACTTTTGACCTCGCTGGTCAGGGTCACCGCCGGGCCGAGGGAGACCTCAGAGGGAAGGAACATCGTGAAGATGATCAGACATGACAGCCCAACTCCTTCCCAGACAGGAAGTCAGGTGGATGGCTCGTCACTGAACTCCATACCGACATTATCACCTGCTTTAAAGTCACAGTAGGAGCCGGACTAAGATTAAAGCTTCACAAGAGTAACTAACAGATCAGATTCCACATTAAAAGTTAAAAAAGTTAGGACCTGTCAGGCTTTGTTTAGATGTCTAAAGTTTAGTTTAATAGGAATTATATTACCTTGTCCCTGCTCTTTATCAACAGCTTTACTACAGTTGGAAACAGGCTCTGGGGTGGATGTAAATTCTTATTTTATGTGTTCACAGTATTTCAACATTCAACAAGACGTTTAATTCCTTTATTTTATTCCATTTTATTAAGTTTTGATTAAATTAGCCATTAAGGAAGCTGCAGAGAGGTACTTTATTTACAGGGTAAATACATTTCATCTCATTTTGAATGGAGCCAATGAGACAAAAAGTATTTACCCTCACTGATACATAGTGTTAGAGGTGCAGGGCAGCAGGAACAGTTTTCTACTTTAGTGTAACAGACGCCTAAATCTACTTTTCTCTTTTCACACTAAATTTGCTTCACGTTACACAGGAGAAAGAAAAAAAAAATCAGCAACCTCCAAGTCCATTAAGCTCTACTGTAGCAATGCCATTGATAATGGATGTATATCTGGCCTCGGGCTAAATCGACTTCGCCAATACGCTGCTATCTGCGGCGGCAGGCTGGGTAGCAAGTCTGCGGTACATATTAGTGATTTACTGGGCTATTTATAATGCTGCCGCAGCCCCTATCCCTCACATTGTAACTCAAAACTACATTACAGGTTCAGCCGCCTGCTTATCTCAAGTCATAATAAAAGTTTGGGTTCCCTCCATTTAGATGGACTATCATTCCCCTCCAGGAAAAACAACTTTATTTTGCTGTGAGGCATGTCTTATTTATTTATTTTTTAAAATGAGTGATGTCAGATATGGAGTTAAGCTGTTTGATGAACGAGACAGTTCAGGCAACAGGCACAAAATTGCACACAGCAAATCTTAATGTACACACAGACACACACATATAGGATCATTATGTGTGATAAGTGAGGACATCTTATGTGTGAAGCAGTTCAAATATTGAACTAACACAAATTCAAAACTGGGTCAAATACTCCACGGCCAATTTTTTAAGTTATTTTTCACATATTATAAGAAAAAATACAATTTTGTTGTGGTATATTGTATAAAAAGATTTTAAGATTGATTCTAACCAAGGACATCATTGTCAATATCATCATATGCCTGAAAACCTAACCTGAAACCTGCAGATTATTTTACAAACATCCGTCTTTTATCTATTGTGCATCCTTGGCTTGGCAGGTGGACTGAAGTCGATCGCACCTGACATTGGACAAAAGTTCCCCCCGACACCATTCATGAACAATCTCACTCCACACAAGAACTTTGGCTCTGTATGAAGTTTAATTATTGTCCACACTATCACACTTGAAATGTGTATCACACAGCCACTCACATACACACTACGCTGTTTCTGCTTGTCCAAACTAAAATGGTGCCAGCAGCTGTTCCTTCTCATTTAAGCGACTCTAAAACTCCAGAGTGGTTTGGACGCCCGGTGTCTTTGAGTGTTATTCCTCGAGCAGTTCAGTGAACAGGTGTGAAGTGGCCCAACTCGCAGTGTCTAAAAAAATCAAATTGGTCGTCACAAAGACAGAAGAGCGCTGACGCACAGAGCAAACACTGTGTTGCAGGTTGGGCGGCTCACATCCTACTGTTTGTTTATCTCCTCTCAGACACCAGTTACGCTTTACTGGCCTTCGGGGAGTTGAGTTTGGAAGTAGAACAAATTACCATGCACACATCCGCCCACATACACAAATGCATGCACATACAGTACGTGCATGTGCGCACACCCGCATAATTTCACTCAGGCGTATACTAACGTTCACTGAAAAAGGTGAAAACACAAATAGAAACACAGAAACACACATTTCTCCCTGCAGCAGAATCATGCACGTATGTGTGCATGCAGAGTGACAGAGACACACACAATATCAGTAACAGTCAAAACAGCCTAAAGAGAAAAGCTCTCACAGCAGCTTCCAGGTGAATGGATACGCTGTGCCAAATGGCTTCCTTGATAAGGTTTGACAGTGTGGAATAAAATGTGACTCACACTCAATTTAACTTTTCACTGAACTTGGGAAAAGTTGAACACCGACAATTCTAGTGATGCCAAGGAGAAACAACAGACTGTTGTGGTGTCACCTGTTTGAATTTTGTGGTTCTCTCATCTCTCTTTTCATCTTTTAATGAACTAACTGCACTTGTGCCAAATCCACTTTTATTGCATAGCCCCAAATGAATCACGTGTGTGTCTGTGTTTACGTTCCACTGCCTGAGGACAGCAGTGTGCCAACACTGGACAATGTGGACACCACCACCACACAAACACAATGGAACTATTTTTTATTTAACTAATCAAAGATGACCCCTGTTCTTAGTGATTCTTTGGCTGCTCTGAATCCTGTTTTATAACAAAGTTGTTTTTAGTTAGTGTTGGTGTATCGGTGTGAGCTAGAAGATACTGGAATTTCCCCAAAGTGTTTTATTATTTTATCTGACCCAATAAATAAGGATGGAAAACAACATTCGAACACCGCACGTGCCCGTAATGAGGGTTTGGACACTACACACAGGTTTGGCTTGATGCATGGGTTCAAAGACGGAACATTGAAATAACAGGAAAGATGGAAATTTGCGACTGATGTGCACACCTCAGAGTTAAAGCTCAGATTGGTTTAAATCTATTTATCCCACGTTAAAACTGACAACAAGTGAAAACTATGTGCTCATGTGTTGTATTGAAGTAAATCTCATAGGAACACAGTCATAATTTGGAGTTGTGCAGGGTTTAATCAAGCCATGTTTCAGGAATCACAAATAGCTAATTTCCCCTTTCAACTTCTCTTTTTTCTGTGTAATTTCCATCACTCGTCATGACAACAGTGGGGATTTTACAGAATTATTCGTGATGAGTTTGTTGCCAGTAAGGAGATGAAGGGAAAGCAGGTAAAAAGTGAATCACACACACCTGCGTCTGGATGAGTGGACGCAGCTGTGTGTGTGTGATTCAGGATAAAACATTCCCACTGGAAGGCACATGAGGCCTCCTCATACATGTGCATGTGTTTATAGTGGCGTGCGACCAAAAGATGAATGTTTACACAAACACACACAAACGGGAAAGACAAACCAAGGTGCCTTCCATTGTTCAGCCACTGATACGTGCACACACACACACACACACACACACACAACGCTTCCTGTGCAGACACGCATGCCAAACAGAGAGCTCATACCCTCGTGCCACTAAGAAACTGAAAGAGTAGAAATGAGCGTGAGATCTGTATCAGGGCATTTAAATCAGGAACAGGTGCACACACACACACACACACACACACACACAAATATACATCTCAATATTCAGCGTGACATTATCTTGCAAATCTGTTAATTGAATTTAAGGCGAATTAGATTTTCTGTGAACTTTGACCTCTACATCAATGTTCTTGTTATGCAGACAGGAAATTGTTCGATAACCATTACATGGCCGTCAGACCAGGTCTAAGTGAGCCACAGTGTTTCAGATTAGTCTCACGTATCTTTTTCCTTTTTTCAATCTTACATAGGGCTCCGATCAAAATGTCTTTTCAAGAATATCTTGGACCGATCACGGATGTGAGGAGATAATCTTTTTGGAGATAATACAAAACTGTCAGTCAGGAGAAAGAGAGGGAGAATAGATGGAAAGACAAAAAGAAAAAGCTGAGGTTGAAGAAGGAGAAGAGTTACTACATGTTTTATGGGAAGTGACCGGTCATGAAGGCAGGTTGAGACCTAAACTGTGAGCAGACACGGGCGAGAGATGAGTTACTGCAACTGGCTGCACTTCGTCCCAGAGGAAGACGCTCACATCTGAAACAAACATAGCCGAGGACCTGAGAGAGCCATGAGGCTGACTGAAAATAATTATTTCATTTTGTTTCCATTACTCTTCATTTCCCCTTTGCTTCCCTCAGAGCAGGACATCACTCTCAGACCTCTTTAAAACTATATTAAGTTATGATGAACAGTTGTAATTAAGGTTTAAAAACAGAACATTTGCAAATAAACTATTGACCTGGGAAGAGAGAGAAGGGCCACAGGAGTTTTGTACCGACAGGTGGAGTCTGGGATGTGACTATGTCTTGATGTCTCGAAAAACTTTACAATCTATGACGGCTTCATATTCTGTCAAATGTGAGTATTTCCTGTTTTTTGTTTTCACTCTTGGATTGCAGGAAAGTTTTCCGTCTTTGTGTTTGGGATCGTCGGCTGGACAAAATAAGAAATTAGAAAATGTTTACTCAGACTCAACGGGAATTGTTTATCGCAGCTCCAATCTTGAATGCAGGGACATGAGCTCTCACCTGCAAACACAAGCTTTGTCCAAGTGTTCAGGGGTTTAGTCTCCTCGCTTTGACTTTGTCTTCGTCTCTGCAGACTTTGGAGGCTGAACGAGAATGAGACAGCCTGGTCAATGAAGGATTTCCTTTGTCCTTGCTGTGTTACTCTGGACATCTGCATAGCTCAGCATCACTTGCAGGTTATGAGTCAGTGGAAGGATCCACCCATTTCCCTGGATTGGAAGGACAGATTTATTTCTGTATGGGACTTTCGGAGTGGTACAGTAGTCGTGCCGCTGTGATGCAGCCTCCAAAGGATGCAGGACACAGCTTCCGTCAGATGTGTTTAATGAGGGACCCATTTCAAAACACATAGAAGTTATTGGAATGCTCCGCATCAACACAGACGCTGCTGGTAATCAGTTTCCCATTGATCGTCTCTCTGTTGTTTGTCCCTCGGCTGGCATGTGTTGTTTGGTGACTTTAAAGAATCATTAACTAAGTTAAACAACACGTTGCTTGTCTCCAGTAGAATCACGAAGCTCCAGTCCAGCGACACCAAACTGAATCTTCCAGCATTCTGCTCTCGCTCGGAAATCTCACATCCATCTCTCTGCCTCAAAGATAATTTCTTTTTTCGTGATGAAAGATGAGAGTGAGGGAGATGAAAGTCTTCAGTGTCTCTCTCTCTCTCCTCCCTATTGGCCTTTTTTCCTCATATCACATTTTTTCCCCCCACTCATCCAAACACATCTCACCGCCTCTCTCCTTAAAACCCACTTTCTCATCCAGTCACTCGCGCTCATTTTTCAAATTGCACTTCTTATTAGAATTTGGTCGGGAAAACAAGTTTTGCCACAGCTTTATCTTCCTCTCCTCTCGCGCCGTCTCTCTTTTCATATTGCAGTTTTTGACGTGCCTTCCCCGCGACGCATTCCCGCCCACCCTCCGTCGCCGCCACCACTCGAACATCTTTTCGCCTCACACCCAAAACCTCATACCCGTTTGAATCTAAATGCTAATGACAGCTCAAGTCCTTGACCCTTCCCTTCCACGAGTCTTCCTTACTGCTGAATTTTGTATGATGGAGGGGAAACGGGAAGTAAGAGATGAGAGGAGAGTTTATTGTGGAGGGGTTAAAGGCTACCGGCTCTCATTATAAAGATCTGAAAGAGAGAAGTGACAGTGATGGATGCATTTAAAAAAGGCAATCTTCGAGATTAAAAATGCATATATAGTGTTTAAAATCAGAGGCCTGGGGTCAGGCAGGTATAATAGCTGAGGTGTGTGCTTGAATGTGGTGACTGTCATTTGCTTGTGGGCTTCTTTCACATCATATACCCAGTCCTGCAGGGTCGGATCAATAGGGTGCATGAAATTCGATTTTATTGAAGTTGTCAGATATTAGAAGATTTAGGCTGAGAGATGGGAAGTGTGATAGGCAGCGAGGTGATCGACAGCAGACTTTTAGAGTTATCGGAGTGTGTTTGTGTGCTCGTGTGGGAGCGTGCCATGCCAGTGTCTGTGTGTGTGTGTGTGTGTGTGTGTGTGAGTTTCTGTCAGGTATCGAGCCAAGTCCTCTTTAAGCTGCTGACCTTCAAAGGCAGCTAAATGACAGGTGGGATCACAGCCCTTTGGTTTAATAATGAACCACCTGACATTTGAAGATCAGATCAGCAGCCGCATCAACGTCGGCGCTGAGGAGTAACAGATACGGAAGGCGTGAATTCACATTCCCACACACGCCGTAGATCCTGAGGTGTCACCCCTCATCGACAATGACCGCAAAGGTTGAAGACGAGTGGGAACCTCTCGTGCTTCAGAGATCATGTATCACAGTACGATGTCCTGCTAATGGATGTTTCCATGTATTTCTCTATTGATTTGTGTCTTTGACATTTTCAAATGAATTAGGTGAACTGCAAACAACTTTTACTCTTTGTATAATGTGTGTAAAGAAACAAGTTTAGAGGTTTGACTTTTAAAAGAGCCCTTCAAAGATCTTGATGAATTTAAAATGTTGTCAATTGAAACGAATGCATTAGTCACCACAGTAAAACGATCACAGATCTGTTTGGTGCTCACACTGAGGTTCTCATTAATAAAACGGTCTTACGATCGCAAATTTCTTTTTCGGCAATGACTTCACAGAAAAACCACATTATCAGAAAAACACCCAAGAAAACCACGACTTGCCGACTCTGGCGTGGAAACGAGCCCAGTGCAGTTGCTCAAGAAGTTTTAAATAACCTCAAGCTCAGTCTGCCGTGCTCATAAAAGAAACAATGTATGAACAACTGCATTGTCATAGTTCATTACCGCTTACATGCGAGAGGAATTAACCGTCTGATCCAATGTGGTTCCAGTTAAAAACAAGATGAGATCTGCTGTTGATTTCTGACTTGGTTGTCGGGTTGTTTCTTTTCTCCTTTCTTTTGGAAGAGCAACCATCATCATCACAAAATCATCCAACTAGGTCTTTGTGATCGTTTCTATTGAGAGGCCCGTTGTGGTTGAAGTTACAAAATATACGTTAAAGCCTGTCAAACAGAACCGAAATTAGTTAACCTGAAGAGTTAACTTTAATTAGATTTTGAATAAGTATTGTTCGGGCTAAACCAAGATCGGTGCATAACCTGGGGCCTTTGTGAAAATCAAGTGGCTCCGACACAAAGGGTCACTGACGAAGGCTCAATGACAGTTCTGACGAATTTACCATTTCTTCTTGTTTAACATAATAATAATAATGTTAAACATTTTGCATAATATGTTGTGTTACTGTTGCGTGTAGTTTTGTCACGGGGATGAATTCCCTCCATTGAACTGTGTGGAATATAGTGTCTCAGTTCACTGGGTACATTAGTGAATCAGTAATCAGAGAGCTTTTACATTTTGTGCCACTTGACTAATTTGCTCCTCGATAAATCACGTGCATGAGCAATAATTCAGAGAACACACGGTGCCTATTCGTCATCGTATTAGCGGCTGTCAGGAAAACACAGCTAATAAGATGCTGTAGTGTAAAATCGATGCTTTTGATTTCTTACCATTGTTTTTCTGTTACTAAACACATGATGGAAACACAACATTTACAGAAACACCTAGTTTAAATGTAATTTTTTGAAACCGTTCATTTCGTTGGACAAGACTTCAGACAAGAAAATTAAAAACCAATTAAAGTTCTCATAGCATCAAACTGTTTTATTATATAATTTGCATTTTTATTATTAGATGTTTATTATCAGATGTCTATTAAAAAGTCATACAGTGTATTTCAAATCAACACTTTTATTATTTAAAAAAACCTCATTGAAGCATTATCATAAAATCAATTTAATTAATTGCCTCTTGGCACTTACAGGATGTCATTGGCTACAGCTGCCATCCCCATGTTAGGAAGTAAGTTTGCAGATCATGATAATCACAGATGGTTTTGATGGTGAAAACCTTGAGATGATGATGTAATGATGTGACTGTTATTATTTCAGTAAAGTGTTTGCAGGAAGATGATCTAAATACACGGCAGAGCCACATCCAGAACATAAATGTTGTTATTTTATTATGTGTGCACTGTTCTCGGCCTCGGATATAAAACTGACTCATTTGATTATATGCTTGTTTTTTACCGACTGCTTGTGCATGATGTGTGTCTGTGCACACTCTGGCATTTACCTTGCTTTCAATTTACTGTATTCGTTGATAATTAGAGTGTGTGTGTATACTGCTGTGAGGGAGGGGTGGAGACATCTCGCCAAATGACGAAGGGAAGAAGCGCGAGCTGCTATTAATCTTGATTTATTTTCCTGGTTGCCTCTCAAGACAATTCATGAAGTGATGTAATTGCATTCTCCAGCATCTCACGAACAATGTTCGTATTGGATTATTCTGTAGGGCTAAAAGTGTCAAAGACAAACTTTTCTTTTGTTTAGCATCCCCCAGATAATCTATCATGAAGTATAGATGTTTAAAACCACATTGTTAAGATAAGTCCAACATGGCACACATCCATTAACCTCCTGATCGCCACACCCATACTTTACGTCGTGACATATAAATGACACACTTCCCGAAAAGGATGTAAATCATGTGAAGCTCAATCTTTCAGAATGGACATAATTCAATAATGTGTGTGTGTGTGTGTGTGTGTGTGACTTGACAAGGTCAACCAGGGCAACAAGTTGTTGTTGTATGTACAGCCTAAATGTCCTAATTGTGCAGATCCCACCTATTCAGTAAATAATCTAATTTATCATGCGTCCCTCAAGAGCTGCTGAGGTTTGGACTTTTTTCCTGAAATATTCCAGAGGGTCTGAATCAGTTGCTGCAGAACTCTTCCTGCCAGCGACCTGGTAAAACATCCGGAAAATGTCCATGAGTGAGTCCATGTGAGAATATTTTCAGTCACAGTGAATCCATGAGAAAGTTTTAGTTTTGTTACTCAAAGCTTTATCTCTGTTTTTTATCAATCTCATGTGCAGGAAGGGAACTAACCAGAGCCTCAACTTCAGTGTTTCCTCACATGCACACAAACACATTTCGGTCATAAATCCTCTTTTGCATTGGTTTTTACTGTTTACACTGAGATCTGCAGTGGCTGCAAATGGTTTTTGGAGGATGATAAACATTTTGATAGATGAAAACACTCGTCCTTGAGTTTCTCTCATGAACTCATTCTCAGCCTGTTTGGCCGCACCAGTTGTAAATTACACAGACAATTATCCGCTATCAGGAAACTCCCTCGCAGAGTTCGGTCGTGGTGTTTGTGAGTGTATCCATCTGGCCTCTTTTGTGGTTACTGGAGTGTGTGTGATGCTCCGTCGGGGGGGGGACTCCCCGGTATAATCCCTGCTGTCAGATTAAAGATCGATTGAGGTAAACCAGAGATAGTCTGGTGTTACACAAGGGTGACATCATGGGGGTCTCTCGAGTGCTAAGGATGAGAGCAGAAGAAACAAAGAAGGAGGGAAACGATACAGAAGAAGAGAAGATAAGCATCTGCAATAAATTATTACTGTGTGAGTGTTTTATCTTGAGATTTGGCACCTTGTCTTTAAATCACTTCTCTGACCTGCTCGTTTGTTTAAAGCACTTAATAAATAATTAGTACCTTAGTGTCTTCAGTTCACTGAGAGAGCAAAGTGTTTATTCTTACATTTCCAAAATGTGGTTTCAAGTTCAACCGTAGAACTTTTAATTTTTAACCTGAACTGGGAGTTTTTGCTTTTCTTTTTTTTGGTATGTCCATGTGTTTCCTTGGTGTGTGACTCATTACCAGAAAGAGGTTTGTGGTTGCGTCCAACCATAATGGGTTCCATTTGCAATTTTAACAGATTTTCTAATCTGCGTGTGATGGATGAGAGTCGAACACACATGGAGACGTGTTCCAGGAGAACTTTCATGCTGCCGCCAGACTGTGGCTGGATGTACAAATGAAATAAATGTCCTGTTGATAGATCTAAAACACACACACATACACACACACACACACATAAAGAGAGAATGTGCACAAAGTGATGTTTGTATCCAAACCAGTGTGTATATGTTCCTCTCTGCTCAAAGGTGAAATGCAAATGTAATTATTTTCTAACGGGACCCATATTCTTTATATAACATTTATATTTTGTATTGATAATTTTTTTGTACATTCATTAGTCAAGGCTATGACTTTAATGTTCGGTCGAAATCAATTATTTGAAACAAGGCCTAAATTATGATAATGTGCCTCACGCCAAACTGTATTTCTAATGAGAGCCTCTGTGATTTTCAGCCTCACTGAATAAAAACGATGATAGATGAAAACATTTTGTATATTGCTGGAGGGCAACAGTCTTCTCTTCTCTCCCTGACAATGTTATTTAAGATTCAGGTTGAAAATGAAAGTCATTCTTGAACTGTCTTTAATGTTTTTAAGTCAGATCCACATTCATACATCAACTAAATGGTGATTCTGATGACTGTGTCTCACCTCTTTTTCTGTGTTCTCCTCTTCTTCTCTTTCTTCCTGGGTGTGGTTACCTGAATTACCTGTGGTTCTTCTGCTGGGTTTCTTCAGTGCTGCTGTATTTAAACCCTAAACACTGAGTTTTGCAGATTTCTTATACTGAGTTTGCCTCGTTTATCCGTCACTTCCAGCTCCCTCTGTGTTACCTGAATCCTGTTTGTATCCCTTCATCGCTTCTGCCATCTAGAGACTCCGAACCTGCTTCTAATGTGATCCCCTGCCCTGCTTCTACGAAAGACTTAAAACGATCCATCTCTCAAAGCAAAAGACACTGTTCCTAAATCTTTTCAACCTTCAAGTCTGAGTTCTGCATTGTTTTTCTTTTCAAAATCTAGGACCCATATTCATGACCAACCACTGAAGTAAGTTTTCTGCCCAAAAGTAAACATCAAAAATAAGACAAAGAAAAAAGGTGGAAATCTATAGAAGATGAAAAAGAAGAAAGAAATTGAAGGAGAGACTTTGTCAAAGGGCAGAAGAAAATGCCAGATAAGAACAAAACAAGAAAAAGTCATAGACAAAGAGATCCACGGGGGAAACCCAGACAATGATCAGCGTCCTCTTCTTCTCATTAAAATCTCATTTGCATTTTCCCTTTTTCTTTTTCTTTCTCCCACTGGGCTCCACACGTTATCATCAAGTGGTCAAAAGCATCCACACATCCCTGTGTCTGTGGTCCCCAAGGTCTCTGTGTCTGTCTCCTTCTATTCACTTGCAAGGTGCATCAATAAAGCAGGAGGAAATATAATTTCTCCTCATTACAGAATCTTAGTAACGGAGAGGATGTTCTCTCTCTCTCACTCTCTCTCTCTCTCTCTCGGCCAGTTCTTTACTCCTGGAGATGACAGAAAGTTACGAACTGTCTTAAATTGGATGAAATATTTGAAAGTCACATTATTAAACATGTCCACAAGCAAGAAGATGCAGATAAAGATGGAGAATTTGAATAGATCACGATGCTTCCATACAGGACAAGAGGGTGACGAAATGTTTCGAGTATTTGACAATCACCTGATCTCAAATGAGAAAATGGAGCAACCACCATTATCATCCGCATCGCTGTCATCGGTGTTAATTTGAGGACGTGAAGTTCGATGCCGGACGCTCTTGGCTCACAGCCTGCACAAATTAAACTTTCAAATTAGGTGAGATGCTCATTTCCATGGCAACACTGACATGTACTGAGACACGTTTCATCGTTCTGGCAACGCAGCAGCTCGACTGAGCCGGTGTGAGCGTGGAGTTGTTCAGAGAGACACCGTGACAGAGAGAAAGCTGGTCTGGATCTGTGTTCAGGGGAAATAACTGTGCTGCTCAATCTCAGAGCGCAGAAGTGAAATAATAAATGTTGGGGGAAACTAAAAACTAACTAAACTAAAATTTTACACTGCTGCAATGATAAAGGATAAATGATGGGATTCAAACAGACACTAAAATAATCACCTGGATGTGACTGGAAAAGAACAATTGACCAGGAGAAAGAAAAGAGGAGCAACCAGAGCTTTATATCATTTCCAGATAAAATGATTTCTGAGAAAAGACAGACAAAGAGAAACGATGAAGACAGTGAAGCCATTTCATGAAAATGATTGATTTCACTGTAGAGAAATAAAAAAAAAGGAAAGAAAAGTTAGGGATGGGTAAATAAAACTCAGAGAGAGACCAAGGAGCAGTGTGAAGTAGAGAACGAACTTAATTTTGACATGATGATTTTTTTATAGTAACAATACCAATACTCATATAGATATTAATCAGTTTTAATGTGATTTTTAAAAAACAAGACAAATAACACTTACCCAAGTATGGCAATGACATGCTGATGTTTAACAAGTATAATTCTCTACACTCACCATCTTAGTTTTGTGTTTTGTGTTAGTATTTGCAGATTATAACTCAGCCTAATTGGAAATTCCTGTTGTATTGCAGGTTTTGGTAAAAAAGGTTAAAAGACAAAACTCTTGACCTGATGGAGATGACATGAAATTGATGAGAAAAGTCCTCAGGATCCATCTGCAGGAATCTAATGTCAAAATATGTCAGTGTGGACTGAAGTCCTGGACCATCGCAGGCGAATAAAAACTTTCAGCTGCAGTGTAATCATGTCTGTCTCCCCCCCTTCATGTTTGGTGTTTGACACAGTCATCTATCCAGCCGAAGCAATCTGGAGAAGAGATAGGACACACTGGCAGTGAATGAATGAAATATGATAATGGGTTGAGGCTAGACAACCAGGCAGACACACACACACACACACATGTACACTGAGTGGCACAAAGTTAAAGAAGAAGACAGGGAGAAAGACACTGGGAAGAGGTCGGCGCACTAAATGTCACTTTGTGTCTGAGCGGACGGAGACGTTAAACACGATTGATGTCACTCACCAGACGAACATTTTGTGCCTGCTCTTGAGGGGCTGTTTGCAAATTAGATGAGTTACAAAATGACCCCTGGAACCACACTGAGACCCGTATTTTGGATCAGACACGAACTTGTTGCACCGGGGGACATGTTTTATAAGTAGACTGCAGAGAAAACACCATTTTGAGTCCATATGTACGACATAAAACATGTTTATGAATAGAAAGGAAATTGGTTTTAAGACATTGGAAAGTGATGGTTCTATTAAGTGATGTATTTTTCTGATGAAACTGTCAAACATGGTGATTTTGGGTGAAGGATGTCGTGGTCTTAAATGGAACCAGCTGAGAAACCAATTTAAGGAATTGTGGAAAAATAGGACCAGAGGTTATTATAATAGCTTGGTTCAGTTTGGGACACTTTCTTTTTGAATTGACCATTTGTGTAATATCCCAATGTGGGAAACTTAAATGCTAATACAATTGAAACAGAGCACAGTGAAGTGTCTTTGGCTGGAATAAAAGCTGTTTTATGGTTCGACTGATATCAAGAATCTGGTACTTTTATTGTATTCTTATAATATATATTTTATTTTTAAATCACATTTATTCAGAGGGTGAAAAACAGAATATTGATCATGTAAAACTTTGTCTCTGAAGAGATTCTCTTGCTCTCACAAACTTGAATGTGCGATATTTGGTGCAGATCCAAATACAAATCCAGATCTAATGAATTTAAATATGGTTTCATGGACCTTGATGAAGATATGTGCTCTCTGATTGCTTCTAGTTGTAATTATAGGTCTAGAGCTGATTACAATAATGTACGACCTACATCTTCAATTTAATCCAGCTTTATTTGAGCAAATAATCACAACATAATTATCTCAATGCACTTTGCATAGAGAAACCCAACAGTACCGAAAACGAGCAAGCAATTGTCAACTGTGGGGAAGAAATGTGGAGAAAACTAGCCGAGAAGAGACGGGGAGAGAGGAGACCTGTTCTTAAGAAAATCTAAAATGATTCAGGATCCAGTGGCAATTGGTTGTTTTAAAATATTTGCAAGGTGAATGTTCCAAGTTTCCACTGAAAAAAAAGAAAATCATCACCATGTTCTTCATAATAGAAACAGAAAGAATGTGTGCTGCAGCTGCTAAATTAAAAAAACTCAGAGTGACACTGCAATCACTTGAAACTCTGCCGCTGCTGCTGATTTTGGTAATTGGAATATTTTTGCTGACTTCCGGAGCTGATGGAAACGTTTATTCAAAGAAATGTGACTGTCCAAAGTCTCCAGTAATTGTGTCAGACGTTTCTGTGAACCAAATGAGCTAAAGGACTTGTTATGAATTATTATGATTGTAAGTTTTATGTTGAATAATTTGGATAGAAATGAGTGAATAAAAAGTGCTGTGGGAACATTTTCTTGACTGAACACGACAGATAAGATTTGAGAGTCGCTCCGGTGACAGTCATTTGAATAGACCTGCGGTGACGCACCGTGCCAGGGAGAAAACAGACAGAACATATATTTATTCACGAGCGGGACCTGTACAGAGAGACAGACATTTGTCAGATAAATGTACCTGTCAGACTGTAGACACCCAAACAATCTGTGCTTTTGTAAATGGAGTGAACACAACAACTTATCAAGATTGCTGCAGCACTTTTGACAGAAGGTTAAATGAAACGAGGTAGAGTGAAGAAAAAACATGAGACTGTTATTTTACCCACTTTTATCCTCAAAGTAAAACTTGTTCCGATGAGCGGGGACAAACTATTTGTCCGACCCCAGGGAACCGTTTCTTATCCCAGCGTGAACTTGTCAGTTCAACAGTTTTTGTGAAATTAGGTTCAACGAAATCACTGAGATTTATTGGCAATGTGGAGTTAATTGCGAGGAACACTTACGAGAACAATACCGCTGACATTACATTGTCATCTTGGCAAGAGTCTTGTGGGGAAAGAAAATCTGGCCTCATAATAATTTTATGATGCCATAAAATAAATTCTATAAGCTGAATGACAGTATAAACCCTGCTGCAAACCTATGTGCAGTTCATGGTTTGTGCCAAGATGCATTTTGTCTTTGCCGTCCTCAGCGGTGTCACTGCAGATGCCACCTATCGATCACTGTCAGACGTTCGGCTGTTTTATTTTTTGCTAAGTATAGTTCCTGGCCCAGACGACATTTTGATAAGACGTGAAAACCTGATCACATTCTTTCTGAAGAGATGCATGACTCTAGATTATATTACTGGATGATAAAATACCCTCTCCAGTGAGCAGGTTCTCGCTCATGTTCGGAAGGGGAGGGTGAGGTGAGGGGGTATTCTGCTGCAATATGCAACTTCACCACTAGATGTCACTAGGTTCTACACACTGAACCTTTAATTCAGGGCCCTGGTTAGTGATAGGTCAGCTCAGACAGAGGAAACCAATGAGCAGGCATGACTGGACTGACCAGGAAGCTAATCAGGAAGGAAAAAAGAAAAGCAGGAGGAGAGACAAGGAAGCTCTGTAACCCTGCATGGCCTCTAAACACACTCTGCTAACACCTTAAAGTTTAAGTGTCAACCAGGGGAACCCTGCATAAAAACAAGTAAGCTTAATCCTTGATATTAAAGGTGGTATGATTCTATTTGGTCTGTATCCAAGCTCTTGCAAAACCAGGTATCTCATGGGAGAATAATGATGTCGCTTGTTGTTGTGTGTACTATTAGCTCAAGCACATTGTCTTTGTCTATATTTGAGATTTAGATGAACTTCATTTATATTTTATAACCAATTAAAGGTTTCAAAAACATTTTGAATGGCTGAATATCTCCATAATGTTGTTGAATGTTACCACCCAAACTTTCCCTCGGTAATCATTGAATAACCTTGGAGTCATCAGAACTTTAATTATACCTTTCAGTAACTTTAAAATGGTTGAGACAAGTGTCTAATTATTCCAAGGTTTTGACACACTGTGCTTGGATGTTACCTGTTGTCAAAATGTTTTTTATTCTGACCAACTTGTCAGGTTTTGATAATTAACTACTTAAAAACTAAAGTTTAATTGCTCCCAAGGGATATGAATGGAATAATCAGACTAACAGACCTGAGGCAGGAAAAAAAATGTTTATCAAGGCTTTTTTGAGCTTTTATTTCTGTCCCGGTCTCGTTACTAAATTATATTTCAATCTCTCTCACTACCTGGCAGGTATGAACCAGCACAATCTATATGAAGACATCTCCTCGGCATCAGGAGTCACGACCATTGGAGAGGATCAGGTAGGAAGAAACAGGAATCAGGGTGCATCTTGGGACAAGCCGACAGACATAAAATCAGTGCCAGTGGGATTAGAGGAGGAGGTGGAGAGTAAATTGGGGGGAAGTGAAAAGGTGGCTGAGGGAAGAAGCTTGGATATTGTCAGACGTTTCCTCGAAGAAGGTGCCAAACTGTTTGGCAGGGAGTGAGATGGTGGGGATGGTGTAGAGGTGGAGGATTGGATTTACACAGGATGGGAGTCGTGAAATGTTGATTGCGGAGGTAACTTTCGCCGGGGCATCAACCGTGATGTCTTAAGCGGCGGAGACGGATGCAGAGACGGGGGAGAGGGGGGGCAGATTGAAAGTGGAGGAGGGTTATTTATCAAGCCGTCCTCTCCCGGCTGCCTTCCATCCTGCAGACTTAACTTGTCAGAGGAGTGGTGGAGACAGGGTGAGGTGTGGAGGAGAGGGGATGGAAGAGGTGAGTGACAGCGGAGAGGGAAAGTGACAGTACAGGTGTCTGTGGAGCGAGCGAGCGGGAGCTGGAAGGGCAGAAGTTCTGTCAGCCACACGGTTGAGAGCGATGAGGAAATATTGAACAGTTTTCACCATGTGTGGCTGTTTACAATGTCAGACTGAGGGAAATATATCGCTCACTGAGTCAGAATCTTAACTCCCCAAACATCCTGCAGAGTATTCACTGTAAGATCCGTTCTGTATGGATGCAATATTTAAGAGACAGGGTTTCATCTTGATGCTGAGAAACTGATAAGAGCTTTAATATGGGGAAGGAAAGTCTCCAAGACTATGTGACGTGTTGCTGCAGAGAACGGGGTCTTGAGGACTGATAGGCTAATAAAAGAGAAGTTGCACTTTCCCTTATTATTAATGGAAGACCATGTCCTAAATGTTGTAAACTAAGTAAGACTTACCATTATGTGTAGATGAAGTTCAGATTGGACCTTTAAGAGCCGACTGTGCTTTGTTTTAACTTGTGGTGCAGCTAAAGTCCTGCAAAACTGACAAAACATTAGGTGGCATGTGATGATGCATTCAGATATTTTCTGCAAGCAATATGTTTGTTTCTATGGCAACATATCCAGCTGTAATGCTCTGCAGAGGAATTGTAAGTAAATCAAAGTTCACCAAAGTTGAACTCCATGATGGAAGGTGAAGGTTTGGCTCTGACATTATTTACGAACGATGTATGTTTGGCTAACTTGGACAGTGTGATAGTTATGTTTTATATTTTTGTGCTGAACTTACTCAACTAACTTACTAAAGGTCATGAAGGAAAACAGATAAACAGACATAACACCAGGAAAAACTAAAAATGAAATCATTTGTTGCACCAAATGAAACGGCGTCCAGCAGAGAAGGCTTTAGGTGTTTTTCTGTTTTCACTGAAGTCGTCTGAGACAGTGAGGAAGTGCGGCAACAGCAGGGAGGCATGAGGCAAGAGGAGACGCTATCTGAAGAGCTGACTGACAGTCTGTCACCGGTGGAGGAACCACATCCTTTAAAGCACCAATGCATCAATCTGAAACCGTTCTGTTCCAAGCGCAGATCTCGTCCTGTTTCGCTGATACATTGTTTTATATGACAACATTATGATTAATTCCGCAGCATCGGTGTGTGTGTAGAATCTTTGCTGTTGTAGCTGCTGCAGGTGGAGCTAGTTCAAACTTTATATACAGTTTTACATACAGGGACGACTCATAAATCTGAGGGTTTATGATGATTTATGGAAGAGGGAAGGAGAAAGTTCTGATACACACATCTGTTTTCACTTTTTCTCTAATCTTTGATTTTTGTTGAGATATGGGAGTATTTTCTACATTTATTGAAATGAAACCATGTGAGAAGTTTAGAGGGAAAAATCATAATGTGGCTGAGCTGTTAACAAATCATCTGAAATATGACCCCGACTACACTCTGCTTCTCATAAGAAGTCAGAAACCACAAAAGATTGGAAACCACTGATGAAACACTGTCTTGAACAGCGTTGTATTTTAATAACACGTTTTCTGTGTCATTTCTTAAAATGCAGTTGTGCACGATTGGAAAGTTTTGCATGACCGTGCTCGGCTCCTTGTCGACTGTGAACTTTATCGTTTCCTCATGAACAAAGTTGAGGAACATGACAGTGTGGAAATCTGATTTGCTGTCGCTGCTGTGACCATGAAAGAATCATCTGTGCCCAACTGTCCTTGGCCTAGGGTTCCGTTGATTTGCCAGTCAGGCCGTCTTCTGTCTCCCCCTCTCTATTGAAATTCCCTCAATGGAAATTGAATGGAATTTAGAGAGCAGCTCATTGTGTTATTCACAGTCAGAATGAATGGTAACTGGATGGTCTGCATGGTTACTAAAAGCCTGATGGACCATAAAAGCTCTGGACCGAGACCTCGTCAAATGTGTTCAGAGAAATCTGTTCAATTGTTTTTGGAAATCAAATTGAAATAGATTTAAACACAGTGTTGTCCTGTACCCACACCACCTCGGGCTCGTTGTCGTTGGCGACTAAATGCCCACACATAGCAGAACACATGCTAACCATTCTCACATTCAGTCAATCACCTGTCCTGTGTGGCGCCTGACCCCCAGGATTAGCTGTGATCCCAGCAGTCATTTTCACAGCATTAACTCGGATCATTGGTTGTGTTTGGCCTGAGCTGTGAACTTGGTGACCTGGGAATAGACACACACACACACACACACACACACACAAATTGGCACAATCACCTGTATAAAAAAAAACTATATATATATATATATATATGTTTAATCAAAGAAAGGAGGATGCAGCCCTAATAATATAATATTATATGAAGTAAACAGATAAAAGACGTATGTAACTTTACAGCAGTTTTATTTTATCACCCAAAGTTTCCTCAAGAGTTTGTCTCACAAGTTTTTCTCACAACTGCACACACGCATCAATTCTTTAACATTTCAAGTCCAACAGTAGATTTTATTATTCAAACCGAACAGCAGATTCGTTTGCAGCTCTTTTTATTCAGCCACTGCACAGTGTGCTGTATATTTTCCTAATTCAGTGAACAGCAAACCTCGCCTCCCTTTCTATTCTTTAATTTTCTCCGGACAGTAAAGAAGTGTGAAGCAATAAAAATGTAAAAATTCAAGTCTCACTCAAAAGGATTAACAGACTATTATAATTTTACCATAAACCAAATGTAGAGGATGTGTTTCCAGAATAAATTCATCGTCTTCCCTTTTTTATGCAGTAGGGTTTTTCTTGCATTTACCACATACTGCTAAAGGAACAACACTTCCCTTGCTTTGTACTGTGTGTGTGTGTCAGTTGTTGTCTTATTAAAAAAGTTTGTGTCCTTGTGTCAGTGTTACAGGACATTTTACCTGCAAGCATCGGCAAATTAAATTGAATTCTTTGGATGACCTTATTAATGTCACTTTCCAAGCCTTTAAATGCCACTCCATGTCCTCACTGTTATGTGAACTCTACAACAATGTCAGTTTGAATGGTTGTCTCTATGTCTCTGGTGTCTCTATATGTTTGTCCTGCTGTACACTGGTGACCTGTCCAGCGTACAGCCATCTCTCTCTCTCTCCTGCAACCCTCAAAGGACGAGCGGTTTAGATAATGGATGGATTTTTATTCTTCAGTAATCCAATTCAAACCTAAAGCTCCAGCCCCATCACCAAACCCAATAAAATTAAATAAATAAACTTTGAAATTGAACTGATTTTTTTAAAACCACCTGAAACCTAATCATCTAACATCAGCCCTGTGCAATGATTCTTCCTGCCGCTTGACCTGGGTCACTGAGGTCTAAGCAGCTATTACAGAAGAAACTGAAGGATTGTGGGTGACACTCATGTCTCTCTGCATGATGGCCCTTTTTCCTCCAACACACACTTTTACTCATTTAGTTACCTACATGTGTGCACACATGCACAAATGGGGCTTTAATACACACTCCATCGCACACTTTCTCTTTCTGCGTCACACGCTCCTCATCGCCTGCTTTCCCGTACTTGAATTTAACTGGAATGCAAAATACTGTCATAAAAGTGAAACATTTCACCGAACTGATTGCAATAAACCACAAGCCACTCTAATTAAGACCAGATAATGGGTGTGACTCCTACATATCCCCTAATAAATCCAATGAGATAAAACGTAAAGCCAGTCTACTAAATCAGCTGCATGCGGCTACCAGTCATACGTCTTTATGTGGTGGTCAGTTAAAGATCATCGATGATCTCGTGTCGAACTGCACGTAATCCACGGTGATAAATCACACAGTGAGGCTGGAAGGGGATGGAGTCACTTGTGTGAGTCGTGGCTTGGCCTTCACAGTCAAACATTGATCTTCCATTGATGGGAGATGCAATCGATGTTGATAAATCACCTCTTTCTTTATCCTGTCAGGAGCATAAATCCGCTCACTCACATGGACACTGGCAGGATGCAGCCGTAGTCACTTTGCTCAATAAATTCAGGCTCGAATTTTGGATTGATCGACTGCAGTTAGTTTCTGTGTAATTAAGATTTGATTTTTTTGTATTGTTCCTCCTTTAAATAGATTTTGACAGGATTTCAGTGTTAGAATCAACAGCTGCAGCTGATATTTCACAGAGTTATTTTAAACTAAATCATAACGGAAAAAGGAATCGTGACTTCTTTTCATTATTTAATTTCAGACTGTGGTTTGTGCATGAGCTGACAAGTGTTATTAATATGTGACTGGCTTTAACCGCAGCTCCCAGGGAGATAAATAAGGTCAGAGAAATCTATATAAATTGTTGCAGCACATGCAGTGCAAATGCCAATACTGCAAAAACGACAATGTCCTTGTTTCAGAGAGGTGTTTTTGTTTCTGGAACTTTTTATGGTTAAAATCCATTTGGTGAATTTAAGATTTTTTATTTCACTTAATATGCAGTGTCTTATATTTTCCTCTCTTACCAAGGTCAGAGGAAAATATTCATCACATATGAATTACAATAGTGAGTTCCCTTTTGTCTCGTGCAGCAGGTTGAGTTAAGGAGCCAGATATGAGGAAGGTGAACGTAGAGAAGACACAACAATAGTTTGGAGAGATGAGCCCAGGTTAAGATATATTTGTGAAATAGAGAAGCTCACATAAAGAAAAATGGTATGAGGCCACTGAGACGACAGAAGATCACGATATTACTTTTTGCAAGGACGGCTAAGTTTTGGTGATGGCAATACATATGTTACCTCTCTGTACGGCTCATCAACCAAGTCTCCCTGATGCATTTGGTTTTGAGAACTCATATGTCTGCTCTAGACATTATCTTATTACATCATAATTTTAAAGAATATTTGACACAACAATGGGTTTAAATGAGCAAACCCTCCAGCTGTGTTAGATTAAACCAGCACCTTGGTCCAATATTTACCCAGCAGTGTCATTGAAAAGTGAGGTCACGTCTTTTGTCACATTTGACATTGTCAGCTGCAAAATAAATTTTTTCTTGCTCTACTGCCTTAAATTCCTGCTGGGACTCAAAGACTTAAATGACCTTGCCTCTTTCAAGGAATCCCCCAGTGATAGCACAGCGTTTCCTTTTTATTTCTGCTCAATAAGAATGAATCAAATTACACATTTTCTCTGCTCACCCACTCACTGACGCTCATTATCTCTCATATCCATAATGCTGTGAGCTTCTTCTTTCCAGGGACAGTTTAATGAAGAATTGACTCAAAGTGTCTCATCTGCTAATTAATTCACTCCAACAACGGATCACAAAATTCATAAAAGAAAAGTACGACACAGTAACGTCTTGACAAATACATCATGCAGGTGTGAAGTGAAGTGAGAAGGAAGCAGTGTGACATTGTCATACAGCCACAAAACCTTTTTTTGTGTGGTTATTCATGGTGTTGTAGATTCTCAAACCTTATTGGAGCAAAACTTTTATCCCGACTACCATTTTTCTGTAACTCCTACAAAGTTGTTTTTGGGCCTAAGTCTATTCATTCATTATTCGTACTGCTTATCATTTTTTAGGGTCATGGGGAGCTAGAGCCAATCCCCAAATCCAATCCTAAAAGTGCTTTGTAGCGGTTTTGGAAGACAAAGAAAGATGGTCTCGATAGTGGTATCAGGTGATTGTTCATTCTGAAGGGCATGGAAAAAGACATATTTTCTCATAATGTCTTTTTTTTCTCCACTCATTTAGCGTCTAGTAAAACAATATGCATTGTAAGATACCATTTGTTGTCTATCCTTCTACCCGTTCCCTGATTTCCTCTGAATATGTATAATTCCAGATATGTGCATGAACATTTCACAAAAGAATGTCAGCCCATCAAAAACTGTGCAGTAGCAAAGCGTGGTTCAGAGGGTGAACTATTCTCAACCGACTGGGTTTGAGGAGAACTGATGTGAACAATCACAAAGACTGCTGCTTCAAGTGCCTCTTCTCCACTTCTGTTTGAGACTATTTGAATGGAGCCAGGAACTCCTGGGGGATTTCTTCTGTCTGTGGAGGGAGGA
This sequence comes from Paralichthys olivaceus, assembly GCF_024713975.1. Classification (NCBI taxonomy): domain Eukaryota; kingdom Metazoa; phylum Chordata; class Actinopteri; order Pleuronectiformes; family Paralichthyidae; genus Paralichthys; species Paralichthys olivaceus. Next base: position 16,094,010 of record NC_091110.1, on the reverse strand, counting down.
CATGAGTCTGAGATCACATAGAAATCCCTGACTTGCATACGATCTGCCAAGCCTCTGTACTCGGGTCCGTCTTTTACTGCTTCTCATGTTTATTTGCACAGGCAGACTTGTTTTTTTAGGAACTGAGATATTCATTTCTGTACAGTTTGCACAACACAAAAGCAGAAGAACATTTTAACACCCTATAAGTTGTGGAAAATTGCCATCATTGACCGAATTGTTTCATGCAAAGTCTTTGAAATTGCTGCGTTCTTTTCAAAGCAAACAGAATGGAGCATAGAATAGAGTCTATTTCTCGAGGGAACTGGCCCCTATGCTAGTTTTTTGCAGCCGTCTTTATATCATTCTGAATTCTTTCAGCGTTTTTACACAATGCCCTCTAGCCTTCTGACTTCATTGAGGAACTGAGAAACTAACCCTGATGTCTGGATGCCAAAAGTTTGTCAAATCACTGACGATCCCTGCTTATTTTCAGCTTTCGAGATCTTTTACTGGCTTTCGACAGCTGGTGGGTTGTAATTTTATTCCAGAAAGGGCAGGACTATTTCTCTGTTGCCATCTGGTTGCTGGACTTTCTGAAAGAAAATCCACTCAGTGGATGCCAACTGATATTTTCAGTAGGGAGCTCTGCAGGATTTATTAATCTGCCAAAGATACAAGCTGAAAATAAAGTGCTACACTTTTAGCTGAACACGTCCATTTAAGGTGGTGTTATATTTACGTGTTCGTATGTCGATAGAGCCGGAGCTCGGTCAGCGCCTGATAAATTGGGGAAATATTTGACAGAGACACACATTTGCTGAATAATTTATCAACATGATGTGAGAGGAATGGTCAAGGTACAAGGACAGTACTTGACTAGACGATTCAAAATATGTCTTTTTCTTAAAGGAGCAATTGATGTGAATATTCATTCATTTACAATTGTTAAAAAAATGTTTGGGACAGAATAAGACAAAAAGAAAACTTTTTAAAAATGAGATACTTACAGGACAGTGTCTTGTTAATATTTAAACTGAATGCGTTGAGGGATTTTTTATTGTCCCAAAACAAATTACACAGCTTAAATCCTTCAATGCAGCCTCCATGTTTTAATTACACATTTTAATTTTCACCCTCATTAATAAAGCCTTGTAATGAATAGAGGCAGGTCTTCACCATACAGTAGATTGCCACATTAATCTCTCTCGTCATAATCAACTTGAGTGAAAGATAATGGCGACCTTAAACGTCTTTCAATTTAATGACAAGTCACCTTTGACAGAATATACATCCATCACTGAAGGTCTGAAACACTAACTCCACAATAAATGTGACACGTAACATGTATCATGTTTGACTGAAGTGCTGACAGGTGTTTTCAGTGGGGTGTCTGTGAACCTTTCTTCATAAGGGATCCCTCTACCAATGGGATGCAGGCGGCAGGAGGGAGTCCGTGCTGCGTGCATCCCTGTGGAGGTGAACCTCAGCACCATGCAGGCAAAGAAACATGAATATTTAACAATGTATTTCATGAATACAGAGTTTGGAGTATTCTTTCTGTATTAATCCCTGAAACTGTAATTAAATTATTGTAGTCGGTTACATTTTATAATGTGGTTTTTGTTATGTAGTATGAGTTTTTGGACATATTTACATGTATTTGTTTAACTTGGGTAGAAGTTAGATGTTAAATTTCTACGTCCTGAACAACTGTTCTCATCGTCCACTTGTGCTTTGTTTATTAAAGTTTATGATGTTGAGGCATCATTGCTGTTTTGAAAGTTTTTATTTATCACCGGTATCAAAAAACAACAACGTAATACACAATGCCCTTCATGGGCAGAACAGTATAGAAAAAAACAATATTAAATATTCATCAGATTCCACTGAGATGAACATTTCAGCTTTGCACACAAGATCTCACAGTACAACAATAATGATATAAGTTTTGCTGAGAACACAAAATGCTGAAAAACATGTCCACAGCCATGCCCATGAGTTTTCTTCTGAGACCACCTTCATAGAAATATAGGTTTATGTAGTATTGTGTAAAAGTTAAACAATGGGAGAGCAAAGTTCATGAGCCCTTCACAATAAATACAAGCTTCATCCTCTGGGGAGCATAAATGTGTTCAACAAGTTAATAGATTGTCGGGCAGATGTCACCCAAAAACTATTCCCTGGCGACCATGAATGTTAAAGTCACATTTCACAGTATATCTGCACAACTTGTGGTCCGACTGATCGAGGGTTCAGATATTTCCAGTGTAGACGACACTGGGGACTCGCAGAGATTGTGGGAAGAGAAACCTTTTTGTTTTGTCTCTTTATTTCACTCATATGTCCAATAACAGGAACATAAAACAGCTCCTATAGATCAGACATTATGTCAGGGCCTTTATTGATCGCTGTCTCTTTGCTTGCCTCAGGGTTGTGGTCGGCTACAGAGCAGTGCCCACGGGGCAGGTAAAGCAGGCTGGTCAGATCGTGTTTTTGACATCGGATAACAGGAGGACTGTGTCTGACTGTTTCTTTAACTTCTGACACAACCTGCACGCCATGATTTACCAACGGTTGCACTTATCTTTCCAGTTGTTGTGCACACGTCCATACATATTTATATACAGCCTGCTCTTCTGTGTGTTTCTGTATGAATCTGTTTGTGTTTGCTTGTTCTGTACGTGTGCACGTGTGTGTTGATTGATGGACTCAGCTTCCTCATCGGTTATGATGCCTCAGCACTACCTGAATAATAGTGTGAGATATGACCTTGGGACACACGCTATCAATCACCGCTCGACACCTGAACACCACATCTATCTAAAACTAAAGAGGGGGAAGTGAGAGTAAAATATTTATGCTCAAACACACATACACACATTTATGTATTGAAACATTTTCTGAAACTAATGGAGGCAGAATTAGCAGCTCAACTTTTATTTTGATAGTAAAACACTAATGTAAAAATTTCATGCAGAAACATTGAAATATCAGTGAAATATGAACTAATGTTGGACTCAGACACTCATAACTATTGCAAGTGATGCTGAGGTGTTGGAGTATTACAGGGAGCAGATTAGTCAAGCGACTGCATGCGGTATTCATCACCTACATCCATCATCTTGTTCCGTCTTCTCATCATGAATCGAATTAGCGCACCGTCGTGAGCTCAGAGTTTTAACCGAGCATTTCACAGCAGATTGGCCATTAATTTGGACGACATGAGGTTTAGAAGGACGATAAAGAAGATTAAAATTCCAATTTCGAATGCTGCTTTCAAATGGCAGCTATGGAGGTAACACTTTGCATTTTCAAATACCCAGAAGTCTCAGGTGAGATTGCTAAATTGATCATGTTGAGAAAACACAACAGCAATATCAGACTTTCATTTGGGATTTTCCATTTCATTACTTTTTCGGATTGATAATGATGGAGTGGGTGCATTTCTGCATTAAGGGTCTAGCGGCTCCCCCGCTTTTTTTGTTCAATGCCGAGATTAGTTGTTTGGAGCTTCATATTTTCCATCCAGACTTGAGAGTGGTATCACTCTACGAGTCTAAACCCTGGAATCCAACAGGAGCGAGTCTGTGATATGGTTTTGTTCAAGTATTGTTTCAGAAGCAGGTTGTTGGTTTGCCGACTTTTGTTCAAGCGATTTGGTCTTTTTTTCCCTTTTTGTGTCTCTACCAATGGGCCCATGGTGAAAGTCCTCTGACCGGTTCACTTCTGGTGCCATGGGTTATGACGATGATGTGATATACGGCTATGACGTTGATGTTTTTATTTTGAAAACTGACCAGATGACATTCTTGTTTCTGACTTCCTGCCAGACTGCTGCAGCTCGACGTGGCTCCTGCCAACAACAGACTCACAATCATAACTTTATTTATAAAGCGCCTTTAAAACCAGGGTTTAAAAGGAGCCGTGACAGAAACAGCATTCACAGGATAATCTCCAAAATGCATCCACACTGATAAAAACAATTAATAAATAAAAGCAGGAAGACATCATCGTGTCAGGGCAGTAATTACAAATAAGAAAAGAAGACGACAAGCAATGTTTTTAATGGATAATTTCAAGGGGTTTACCAAACACAAGCCCATGGACCCAGTATGGTTAAGTAAGCGCTGAAGCCAGTGAGTGTTATTAGCATAACGAGATTGTAAATAAGTATGTGGTCAATGAGCCGGACGAGGAGTTGGATTGTTAGTTGTTTGGTTT